>NC_067400.1:529272920-529608545 GCF_016432865.1 Antechinus flavipes
TACAAATAGGAGGTTTGGTTTTCCTAAATAGAATAGCCTGCTCTTCATCTCATTAGTGGTAAAGGAGGAGAAAATGAGAGCTGATATTGAGGGTGTTGAGAGGACACTGGAGAAAAAGAATAATTGTAAAGTATTTTTGTAAATTTTGTAAATTGTAAAGCCTCTATTTTATCAGTATAAAGCAATATTTTCTGATACATAGATGTGGTTTGGGGATAGTATAGGAAGTTTGGGGAGAGAAGAAAATATTGATCTTAAGTCAACCTTAAAAAAGAAAATAAAGTAACAAAAGAATTGGGACAAGATAAACATAATTCATTTTTCCTTTCCCTTACCTAATTTGCTATAACTCTGAGTCTCAAATAGTCTCCAGTAATATAGTTTCCTATAAAGTATGTCACCCCAGTCAAACACCATGATTTGAAGTGACCTAGGACTGACTCTTGCAGGGGCCATGTCTTTACTGAGGTTTCTCTTGCCTGACAGAAACAGAAATGTGCATAGTAGATGTGGTCTGTTTTAATTGTGGCTGCCCTTAGAGACTGAGGCAAAGTAATGATGCATTACCTTCACTCTCTATCCCTAATTCACTGGCATTGATAAATTTTGGCTATATGAGCCTTTTGTAGGGAATGGGGGAACATTTAGAGTCTCTAATCTCTTTTTTTAGGTAGCAAGGGTGGAAGGGGAGATAACAAAGTTAATTTGGGCTCTTAAATAGTATTGAACATCTGGATCTTACCATGAAGCCTATGATGGGCTATTTCCCAATTTGAGATTATAATCATTTTTCCCTGGCCAGGACTGTCAAATACATTATGGCATTATATCCTTCTGGATTTGTTTTTTTTTTTCTTTCATGAAGATCCCCAACTGTAAGTCTGTTCATTTGACAAAAGACTTCTGTCCAGATCCTGGTGAGTAAGAACTTTTTAAGTAGGCAGAGGAGGTAAACTGGGATGAATTGCTTGAACTCTGAAAAGAAAGTAGTACAGAGATAAATGCCATGGAACCTTCTCTGCATCTCTCCATACCCTGAAATTCACTATATATTTGCCTTTACTCTCCTAGAATCTTCAAGAAAGCCTTGGTATTTTTAAATAAATCTTCCCAATTATTCATATTCTTGATTGGATTAAAATGTAATTCAGTGAACATTCATCAAGTGTCTACATTGTTTAAACCCCTATCCTATATAATAATGATTTAAAAGATGTAACCTAGATCTGTTCCCAAAAACATCTAATTTTCCCCAATAAAATGTAAATTCACTTGCATATATAAGTCATTGTTGTTTCCCCAACACAGCATATAAACATCTTAAAATTAAGTATTGTTTCATTCTTTTTTATTTTTTTTTATTGACACAATAAATTCTTCTTGATTTATTGTTTGCTTGAAGAAGGAAAATATGGATACAATGTCACTGAATCTCCAAGTCTAAAGATATTTCAGAATCCACTTAATCCAATACCTGGATTAGGATGACTCTTCTTTCCAACATTTGTGACAAGTGATCATACATCCTTTGTTTGAACTCCCATAGTAATGAGAGTAGGTTACTCCTACCACTTAAACCAGTGCATTACACTTTTGCATAGCACAAATTATTCAGAAATTTGCATCCATAGATGAATGCTAAATTAGCAGCTTTAAAACATCTACTCATTGTGCCTAGTTTTGCCTTCTGAAGCCAAGCAGCACAAGTCTAATCACAAAATCATAGAATCTCAGTTAAATGGACCTCAGAAGGCATCTATCCCAATTAATCCATCAAAAAACATTTATTTAGCTCAAGGGATGTACCAAGTATTCTGCTAAATCTGCTAATATAAAATAAGGCAAAAACAGAGCCTCATCTACAATCTAATGAAAATAGAATTACCTCTTCTACAACATCCCCAAATGTTTAATCAGATTTGCATGAAGAAGCTTTATAAAACAGGACATATTACCTCCTGAAATAGTACATTGTACTGATATATAACTCTAGTTGTCAAAAATTGTTCTTGCATTATTCCTAAAGCCTCTTTTATAACATAATTCAAAAAAGATATCTATCTTACTAGAGAGGGAGAGAGATAGACAGACAGGCAGAGAGGGAAATGGGAGGGATAGAGACAGAAAAACAAAGAAAGGGAGAGAGAAGATTGAGGGGGAGGAGTTAGTTGTTTATTGCAGTATGTTAAGACATATTGACAGCATCCTAGTTCAGAACCTTTTCACCTCTCTCCTGGTTTTTAATGTTTCCTAACAGATCTGTCCCTATAATAGTACCTTTCTTCAATAGTTTCATCAAATAGATTTCAAAATAATCTTTTTAATGTACATATCCCTCCTTTATGATCAAAGATCAAAATCATTGAGTGTCTCCATATTATCAGAAGGAGATAGCTTCTTCTTTATATAGAGCAATGGACTTGGAGTCAAAAAGACTAATTCAAATCTCACCATAGATACCATCTATATCTATGTATAGTTATATGTATGAAAAATGGGCAAGTCATTGGACTTTTATTTGTCTCAGATTCCTCCACTGTGAAATGTAGTATTAGCACCTCAAAGGAGATATGGATAAAATACCTTACATAATGTCTGCCACATGGAACATATTTAATAAATGCTTATTTCCTTCCTTCTTTCCTCCCTCATTCTGTTTCTTTCTCCCCATACCAATAGTGTCAAAGAAAAACTTCTTAGCTTTACTTTAAAATTAGTTTACATCCTAGTTCCAATAAACATTTCCAGACATTTCACACTGCTTCTCATAACATCATTTCATAATAGCATCCATGCAAAATAAATTATGATTATTCCTTCCTTATGTTGAATGGGAAGAAGAGTGATGCTTCCATGATCTGAAAAATTCACTTAATTTTTTTTTTTTGGCTTTCCCTTAAAACCAGAGAAGAAATCTGAATTATTATAATATTAAAAACAAAATATTTTGATAGTATAAAATTATATATAAATGCATTTCTGAGTTTTAAAATTTGTTCTGTGTCATCTGCTGGCCTTTGCATGTTGTCTCTGGCTTCCACAAAACTCCCCCAAAATTTTCTTTTTAATTTCTTATGCTGACCCATGATATATAGAATTCACTATGAGGAAAGTCTCAATGAGGAAGGAATAACTGTATTCACTATTGTTTGTATGAACCAGTTTTCACTTTTCCTGCATCTTTGTCAATATTTATGCACAGTATCCCTCATGTCAAGTAAATTTCTGTCTGTTGAAATTCTTTTCTTTCTTCAATGGTCAGCTTCCCCCAACAGGAAATTCAAATTTCAGGCAAGAGATGATTTAGTTGATTGTAACATATTCAACCCCTAATAAGAATTTGACTCCATAAATATTTTGTTTTAGCTCTGCTTCTGATTTCCATATTTTTTATGATGATGTTTCAGCTTCCCTCTCATTCTGGAAGTTCATGAGGTATGCAGAGCCTATATTTTGAGGAGGGATCTAGGCTACCTAAATTTCATTCCTCTCCTGGCTCTATTTCCATCTTTTAAGATGGCTACCATGGCCCATTCCTATATAAATGGCTTTTCAGTATCCTTTTGTGCCTTGCCTTCTCTCCTTACCACCTTAGAAATTAAACTTCTTAAAGAAAAAGACTTCTTGCTTTTATTTGTATCACATATATTATAGTGCCTAATATGTACTAAGTGCTTAATACAGACCTTTTTTGACTTATCACCACATAGAACATCTTCGTACCTCTCATTTTCTTTGTTTACACTACAGCTCTTTGTGGATACTTTGTCTCACCCTTAAAGTATATAAGAACAGTGATTGTGATTTGTATTATGAGACTACCAGAATATACATTTTGGAATTTTATGTCTCCTTCATTCCCCTCACCTAGCACAGTGTTTAATAAATATTGTTGAAATTTTGAAATTAACTGTAAACTTAGACTTGAGATGGAATCCATGGCTGTGCTTTCATTTTGTTGGTCTCAGTTTGCCAATTCCTTCATATGAAAGTTTTGCTTATTAAGCACAGTGACTTTTATGGTGGGGAATGGGTGTTGAGGAGAGGAATCAGCTTATAATAGTTAATTAAATTTAAATTCAATTGATGCATGAAGTGCCTACTACATTCATATCATTATGCTAAGCACTGGCAGAAAGAAGACTCTAATAATTGACAGTTATAGAGTTTACTACTTAGTAGAGGGTTATGACTCTTTATACATGCATGCACTCTCAAAGGAGTATGGCACATGCACATTGGATGGAATCATCATGTGGAGGACACTAAGAAGTAGATGGTATCTTTTCTTGTAAAGGAGTCTAGAAACCTGCTTCCAAAATAATTATCTAAGGTAGGTTTCTGGAGAAGGTTGGAGCTGGTTCTAACTGGCAAGGTACATGATAAAGGGAATGCTGATTGACTTTAGAAGCATTTGCAAGGGCCTATCAGCATTAGCTACTTCTTCTTTGCTCCTTAATGTCTTCAGTTGCGTTTTGGTGATATGACTCTCTGGTAATGAGCTATATTATAAGGCTAAGGATTGTGAAGGTTTCTAGTCCCTGCTAAGACAATATGTCTCCTCAAAAAAAAAAAAATGGGCCCTTCTTAGCTTTTTAATTTGCTCTTTTTTTATTCCAAGTGAAAAGATTGGGATCTCTGATTTTGATCAGGAGTAAGAGCTACAAGAATCTGAGGTCAGGTTTGACAGCCAGAGTAAAAGTGAGGCCTAACGCAGCAAAGATTGAGATTTTATCATTGGAAGTAATGATAAGAATGATCTCACATCTTAGGAGGAACTGATGTAAACTGTGTCCCCCTGATCTTTGGGGAGGGGGGGGTGGACCTAGGATAGAGAAATCTTAAAATCTCAACTCCTTCTGGCCTCTGGGAGAGGCCCCACCTATTCCTAGGGAAATTCTTATAAAGATCTCCACCTTCAATTCAATTGGAGATCTTGGCCTGGGGCATAATCACCACTTTTTTATTGAATTGAAAATTAGCTCCTTAAATTCATCTGGAGATTGCTCTCTAGCTTCAGGACATAAAAACCCAATATAATCAAAGGATGAACCCCAAACATTTGATAATTCTTAGTTAGGAAAGCCCACTGAGGAAGTTATTTCTCAGTGTAAACCCATCTTGGCAAAAAACCTACCTTTGCTAAAAATCCTCACAGGATATAGCCCACTGAGGAACTTATTTCTCAATCTAATGAACCCATTTTTTGCTACAAACCTCCCTGAATCAGGATTGTGAATTCTTTCACAAAGAACCTGCAGCAACAGCCAAGAAATCTCTCAATTCTCATTTCTCATACCTCAACAGAACAGTGTTATGTAGGAATTGAGATAAAATCATTTGATCCCATGTTATTTTAGTCTGGAGGAGGGAGTGGTTTGAGGGGGGGAGATGGAAATGTGGGGAGAAATATTTTTGTAAACTTATTTTTGCTATATCTCTGATTTCCTTTTATAAAAGTCAATTAATATTGTTAAGTGAAACTATTAGTTCCTGGATCCTAAACAAATAGTTGGTGGGAATTCAGGCTTACAGTATATAAAAAAGAAACCTCACAGATACCTGAGAGTACTTGAGAACCTTGAGGAAGAATAGTAGCTAGTTCTAGCCCTGAATAAGAGAGGTAAGAATTTACACAGAAATAACTTCAAGTTATTGCACAAAATTGCATTAGAAAAGAGAAAACTAAGTCTAGCTCTGGGGAATGAGGACAGGGAAAATAGCATTATCATTTGTGGAAATTAGAAAAAAGTCTCTTGGAAGAAGGGGGGATGAGTATTTGAGTTTGGTTTTAAGTTCTTCAAAAGAATTCAACAGTAAGCTCATTTGTGTAAAAATCCATTGTTTTAGTAAGTAAGGTATTTGAAATCCCTGACAGTCAGCTAGTTCTTTTACTCATGAACTTTTCTTCCCATTTGTTTTGTGGTCCCCCGGCATAAAAATTACCTTTTGGAAGAGTTATTCCTATAGGCAGTAATGAGACCATAAATCTGTTAGCAGCCCCTTAAGGTCCCTGGAACACAAAGGAGCTGTCGGGGTGGTTGTTCCATTGAAAAGTGTAAAATCATCATTTTTGTAAGTATTCATTTAAATCAGGAAACTTCTCCCACTTAAGGAAGAATTGTGTGGATAGAAAATAAATCATGAGTTCTGTGATTCACCATAGCTGAGGGAACTTCAGTTGTCTGAACCTAAAAGAATACTGGAAGAGGAACAAAAAAAAAAAAAAAAATCTGGTAAACTCAATATGAAATCTTTCATTTTTCAGACAAGGAAACTGAGGTTCTGAATGGGCAAGTGACTTTGTAGATGTAGATTAGAAGCAGCAATCAAATGATCACTAAAATAAACATTTATTGTCTATTATGTGTCAGATACAATGCTAAGCACTGGGGATGAAAAAATTGATAAAAGAAAATCCCTCAAAAATTTACTGTCTATTAGAGGAATTTTGAATACAGGTCTTCATATTTCAAATAAACTTTACTAACTGATTTTTAATTTTATAGAGTATACTATATACAAATAACTGAAATATAGTGAATGGAAACCTTAGAATCCTATGAATTTGGTTTTAGAGTTCTATTTTCTTTCTCAGAGGTTGGAAACTAATGGCATTTTGTTATTTTACTCTCTTCTCTTCAGTTCTCTTCTTTCTACTTTTTTTCTCTCTGTTGTTCTGTCTCTCTCCCAATCTCTGTCTCTCTTTGTCTCTCAGTCTACCTCTCTGTCTGTCTCTGTCTCTGTCTCTTTCTCCCCCCACTTCCCCACAGAATGTCCTTCTTGATAGGGAATTTCATATCTCCTATATGACCTGGTATTATCATAAGGTTCCTGGTATTGTCATTGATTTGTTGGGAGAATCAAATGAGTTACTTAGACTGAAGATACAGAAAAATAAATACTCTTTGCAAAAGTAAAGACAATTGACTGAAGAATTACTATATTCATGATTTGGTCATGCTAATATAAGTATTTTGATACTAGTTAATTTAATTCATAAAATTTGTACCATCTCAAACTACTTGGTTTTTTTTTTTTTTAAATAGAGGTTTTATAACACTAGACAAAATAAACACAAGGTATTCAGAATAACAAAAAGTCAACCATATCAAGAGAAATATTGAGGGAGGGGAAATAGGAATGAAGAGAAATTAGTACAGCCACACCTCAAAATTACTATAATGTCGTGAAGTAGTACATATTTTGTAAAAAGAAACTAATATTCTATGATTGTAGGAAAGATTTTCCTCTATGGAAATGTCTGAAATTTAGAAATTCCAAGGCAGTACAGAGATGGTTCATTTTGTTCTAGGATTGGTCTTCATGTTAACTTAGTTAGTTTCAGAAATGAGCTAATCTTTATGAGAAGCATCCAGAGATCTTTGCCAATGACAGGAATAGAAAGAAAAACAATACTTGACATGAGAAATTCTTTTTCTTTTGACTTCATGAAAAGCTTTTTCTGTGTCACTATGTCAAAAGAGAAAATGACATCCTTGGTCTAGAGTCTATGAGTTTTCATCCAATGATTTTATTTCATTTACAGAATTCATGACACATATGAGAAGGAAATTGTATTTTGTATACTCCTTCAGTCACTGGTAGAAAGAGCAGTAGAGGTCTTTAAATAAACCAAGTTACACATTTTTTTTATAATGCCCAAGTTCAAAACAGCTAAATTATCAAAAAAATAATAAAAACTAGCATTTATTTAATGCTTATTATGAGTCAGACAATTTATAATCATTATCTCTTTTGACTTTCACAATAAACCTAGAAGCTAGGTGCTACTCTCTTCTGTATTTTACAAAAAGGAAAAGGAAACAGAGGATAAAGGGATTTGCCAAAAGTCACGTAAATTAGTAAGCAATTAAAGCCAGATTTGAACTCCTATTTTCTTGACTCCAGGTCCACTACTTTAACCAGTGCATTGCTTACTTCCAGGATCTAGGGAGTGCCAAATACATAGCTACTTAGTGGGGATTTTATCATGTATTATGCATTTGCTGTATTGTTTTATGCTAAAAATAACCTTTTATTTTTAAATGTCAGCCAGCTCAAAGAGGCTTGCATTAGGCCAAGACCATGTGACTAGGATTCTAAATTTTATTACTTTCAGAAAGGAGTGGGGCATGACAGAGGAAGGTATGTGGATGATT
The DNA here is from genome assembly GCF_016432865.1 of Antechinus flavipes. Classification (NCBI taxonomy): domain Eukaryota; kingdom Metazoa; phylum Chordata; class Mammalia; order Dasyuromorphia; family Dasyuridae; genus Antechinus; species Antechinus flavipes. The sequence goes on from NC_067400.1 coordinate 529,281,083, forward strand.
CTGATTAAGTTCACAATGGACACCATCATTTAGATACCTAAATAGGACTAAGGGATGCACAGATAGATATCTACTTTATGATGATCAGGGATTACCAATCCAAGGAAAAACTCAATACTTCTACTGAGCTAGATGGAGGCTCACAACTTTCAAAGAACAATATTTCTTGTCCTTCCTACTGAATAGAATCAATAGGATTCTCTCTAGTAGCTCTCAGAGTCATTTAAGACTTATTTATAAAAGATCACTTTGAAAGAGAGAGAAGAGAAAGAAGACATAAGAAAAGAGAGAAAGAGAAAAAAGAGAGAAAGAAAGAAAAAGAAAGAAAGAAAGAGAAAGAAAGAGAAAGAAAGAAAGAAAGAAAGAAGAAAGAAAGAAAGAAAGAAAGAAAGAAAGAAAGAGAAAAGAAGGAAGGAAGGAAGGAAGGAAGGAAGGAAGGGAGGGAGAGAGGGAGAGAGGGAGGGAGAGAAGGAGGGAGAGAGGGAGGAAGGGAGGAAGAAAAGAATGAAAGAAAGGAAGAAAAGAAAAAAGCTGTCACTTAAAAAGAAATAATACTGATGACATGAACATTTTTAAAAGGTTTTACACAATCAAAATCAATTTACTAGAATAAGAAAAGAAAATACTGTTGGGAAAATCTTTTCATCAAATTGAAGTTGTAATAGATTTCTAAGTGTCTAATTATCATAAATTATTATATTTATTATTATAATACATATCATTATATTATTATAAATATTAAAGAAAATGTTATTTATCAATAAAGTGGTGGAACATACAATCACTTTTCAAAAGAAAAAAATTGAAGTTATCATTAAATACATGAAAAAAATTCACTTCATCATTAAGAAGAAAAATGCACATTCTCATCTCTAGGACCTATGCTATCCTGATTTGTGACTGCTTAATTTGTGACTTAACTTGGCTCATTATATTCTGACTGAACCAGTCATTTTACACATTCCTTCTGAACCAGCTTCTTGCCTTCTCCTCTGTCACTCATCAAAAAGCAGTAAGTACAGGCTCCAAGACATTGATTTTTCTTGACATAAATTAGCATTCTAGTGATCCCCACTCATTGTTACTACTTCTACTCTATGATATTAAGTAGAACATGCCTATTTCTTCTTGAATATGATTGTCCTTCAGATTCTCGAAGACAGATATGATGTTTGGAACATCAAGACTTGGAGTCTTCTTTTGCCTAAATGTCCTGCATTCCTTCAAATGTTTTTCCTGCATGAAAGGGGAAAAGAATGAAGATGTAGAAGAAAGGGAAGGGGGGGGAGGGAGAAGAATGAGATTAAAAATGGGAGAAATAAAGAGAAAGGAAAAGAAAAGATAAAAAATAAGAATACATAGAAAGAGAAGTAAAAATGGGAGAAGAAAAAAAGGAATTGTAAAACAGAAAATGAGAAGAAAAAGTAAAAAGAGTTTGGATTCTTTTGAATGATGAACCAGAAATTTGGAGTCTGAATTGAGTTGAAAGATAAAATAATTGATCTACCATATATAAAATTGCAATTTTCATACCTCTTTAAATTTTCTTGATTTTTTTCACTTATAATATGATTTTTTAAAAATTTCATGTCTATGAAAAACAAGTGAGGAAAAGCTGCATGCAATCAGATGCAAAGACATAGAGATTAGAATGCAGTGTCACACAATGGATATGGCAAATATTTTGGAAATAGTATGTAAAGTGAGGAGGATAATAATAATCCCATTTCTTAGACCATATATTCAGAATAATTGCTTTCTAATTTTTTGTTTTGTTTTGTTTTGTTTTTTGTTTCTTGTTTTTTTGTTTTTTTAGAGAACTGAATTATGCTTTGAGGGAGATTGTTGTTTGGATAGTTTCCAGTGCTTAGAAAAGTTTATCTACTATAATAGAATCACATATGTGCAATGATCCAGATCTGAAAAAAATACAAAAACAATACATTTCCAAAATCCAGAAGATGAGTGACTGACTTGAAGCAAAATTCAAATTATGATACTGATGGAATCAATAGATAAGTTAATTGCTAAAAATTAATTTCTAAACACACACTTTTGAAATTACATCATAATAATCCAATTATTCTAATAGAAGCTAAACCAATTACACATAATTACTTACAACCTTGAGGTTAAAATATTGATGCAAAAGTTCTACAGCTATGTAAATGCATTGATGTAATGTTTTAATTATATTCACACATCCATTAAAATTAGATAATTTAATTTCTTCCAAGATACTGTTACCTTTCTGTATAACTCGGTATCATATTGTTCAATTGAATCAATTCTATTCATTCAATTCAATTATTTAATTGAAAGTACCATGGATCTAGACCATGGATCTAGATAACAACCCAAACCATCAAAAAGCATGTATTAAACATCTATTATGAAAAAGGAGTTATTACAAATGATCCATATGAAAATAACAGGAATTGGCAGGACCTTCTCTCAAGGAGCTCACAGTCTAAGAGAAATTGCAAAGAAACAAAAATAAATGCATGTGAAAATAAACTATATGAAGTCAATTCACTAATAATTAAATCACTGTTATGCACAAAGTTCTTTACTATTAACCAGAGGTTGTTGTAGATGTTGGTGTTTGACCTTTGTTCTTGAAGAAAACAATGAGTGATGCCATTGGATTTAAGTGAGGGAGGGACCAGCAGCAAGATACAGATTAAGACAACTGGATATGGCCCTGGATGAAATGGGAGACCTCAGCTTTTTTAAAAATAAGATCTTCAACAAGTCTCAATTTGACTGAGGATATATCCATTCAGTGATTAATAAAAAAGCATGATTTTTGCCTTCATAGGTGTTCTTAGTTTAATAGGAGTGATGAGAACCATGTCACTTAACTCTGATTTGAAATCAAATCGTATTAACAATATGATAATAATGTTGATACAAATCTGTCAAGCATGCTTACCCATTTTATAAGTTGTATGTATACTATGTTATAAACTTTCCATATGAGTGGAGTCCATAAAGACTACACTCATAGTTTCTAAGTGTTCTTTTATTTTTCTTCCTGTTAAAATTTACTTCAATTATTCTCTTAAGCTAGACATAACCCTGTACTTTCAGACATTCCATTGTTCAGTCCATGAAGAGGGATTTTGATGAAACATAAATTTGACTTCTTTCATGTATCAGATCTTATATTTGCCCAAAGTGTTATGCAAGGTCTGAAGTAGGAAAACTTATTTACAATGGAAAAACAAAGAAAATTTTCATAGTGGATACTTTTGCACTGGGTTTTAAAGAATGAGAAAAATGAGTTTTGTACTGATGGGAAAGAACAGAAAACATTATAGCATAAATAAAAATATTATAACAAGCACATACACAATACAACTTTGCCAGCTATTTTAGCTATAACAGAATACATAAAGGAGTTTAGCATGATGTAAGGATGAAATGATTAGTTAGAGTTATATGTAAAGAGACTTGGATGTTGGGCCAAGAAGTTTACATTTAATCCTGCAAGTACTGGTTGAGGGGGCAATGGAAACAATGATGTATTAAAAGAGATACTATTTCAAAACATTGAATTTTTAAAACAAAAGCACCTATTGACTAAAAGAGGTAATGACTATACAATGATTAATTAATAATTCAAATCAATTTGATAGGGGGAAAATGAGTTGTTTACGATCATGGGATCATAAATGTAGTGCTCAAATTCATTTAGTTCTCTTCTTCATTTTACAATAAGGAAACTCATGCTTACCCATTTTATAAGTTGTATGTATACTATGTTATAAACTTTCCATATGAGTGGAATCCATAAAGACTCCACTAATAGTTTCTAAGTGTTCTTTTATTTTTCTTCCTGTTAAAATTTACTTCAATTGTTCTCTTATTATTATTTAAGTTTATTTACATCATATTTTTCTTTGATTAGTTGTCATTTTTTCTATTTCTCTTTGACTAAATTCTCTGCCTTGCTTTTGCATGAACCAGAGAATATTCTATAAATCCCAACATATCTCTGAAATTGAAAAGGATCACAGTAGAAAATGTACTTACTGACTCTGGACTCAAAAATTCTAATTTTTATGTTAGTTATTTTTATTATGAATTTAAATGTGAAACAAAATCAGCATCCTCATGTACATAGTAGAATAAAATAACATTGCAAAGTAACCTTCAAATTTTTACTCTGTACATCTTGATTTTTTATGTATGTAATAAATTAAATCTGCAATTTTCAAAACTGCCTCCTTGTCTTGGCTTCTTTCTGGTCTTCTTTCTATCATTTTCTCTGAAAAAAAATAATGTTTGATTAATTCATTTTACGTTTCTAGGGCCACAGTTGCTTGAGTTTCTATTAGGCTACCTCTAAAGCCTTAATAGTTTTAAGGCTACAAAGGAAATTATTGAGGGTTTCAGCTACAAACCAAAAGAAGTTTCAACCTAATTTACATATACTTTTGCCTGAAGGCACAAGTAAGATACTACACCTGTGCCTGGTAACTTTCTGTACTAGTTTTACTAATTCTGAATCCTTATAGGTTGAAGTTTAATGACATGATATTGTCTCTTGATTTGTCACTGCCATGTTTTTTCTGTCACTTTTTGACTGAATTCTCTGTTTTACAAATATGCAAAGTGAGAAAATAACTTTTGGATATGGATAAAAACAAAATTTGTTTCATTTGACTATATTCATATGATAAAAGTATTTTATTTTTTTCTGAAACTCTATTTTATCACATGGAAAATGAGATTATTTAAATAGATTGATTGACCAGACATTACTTCTTCCTTGTATGGATAGTTGAGGACACAAAACAGAATCAGACAGTGACTAATGACTTCATAAGAATTAATTACTAAGTACCAAGGAAATTGTACCAATCCTTGTTCTCATTCTTAGTAGGCTTATTTGTTATTGATAGAATCAAAGGTTTTGTCATTTTCTTAATTGTGATGGGTATATTTGTCAAAAGTGTCCAAGTAGTTCATTTATTCTGAATCAGTTACCCTTGAGGGAGACATGGATTTATTACAAGGGGTCCTTGAATCCTTAGGTGAACAAAGCAATGTCATTTTCATCCTTTTTTTAAAAAAAAAAACAATCAACAATATAACATGAAATACAATAAATCATCAAATTTCCCTTGAGAAACTGAATAATGTCTTAGACATATTTGTAAAGTACAGCATTCCAATGACCTCACTGATATAAGTATGTTTATAATAATGTTGATACAAATCTATCAAGCATGCTTACCCATTTTATAAGTTGTATGTATACTATGTTATAAACTTTCCATATGAGTGGAGTCCATAAAGATTCCACTAATAGTTTCTAAGTGTTCTTTTATTTTTCTTCCTATTAAAATTTACTTCAATTGTTCTCTTAAGCTAGACATAACTTTGTACTTTCAGACATTCCATTGTTCAGTCCATGAGGAGGGATTGTGGTGAAACATAAATTTGACTTCTTCCATGTACCAGATCTTATATTTGGTTCTCTGAACTTATCCAAAGAGGAAAAAAGTTGCTACTAGCTTTTGATATAGGAAAAAAAAAAAGCCCAATCCAAACATAGTCTGTTTTGCCCCTTAGGTAATATAAAACAGATTTCAGATTGCTATCAGTGAACTACAGAGGCTTTTGTTCAAATTTTATCCCTCACTCTAAAAACCTGACTGCAGACATTATTATAAATAATAAAATACAAATTTATTCAAAAGTTTTTGAATTCAGAGTATATTTTGTCTTGTTGATCTCTCTAAATTAATAGGCATTATGCAAAAATCCATAAAGTCTTTTCATGTCAAAGGCATTTTCATACTTGACAAGATTATTAATCATTGCTCTCAGGGGTAAAAATCCATATCTTCCAGGGAGGTGGGGCAATGAGCCACTCAGTCAGTCTGCAGTCCTTGTAGGGCTAGTCAGTCAGCTCCTTGAAAGATTTTTACATATGCTTCTGTATCACATAAAATAAAAACAAAAGAGATTAAAGGTATCTATTTCATAATTTGGTATCTGTCTAAAATATTTGGTTTGTTTTTAGAATAATTATTAATTAAAAAAATAAATTTGCACACTCCCTGATAGTGTTGATGTGTCATAAAAGACAGAAATTTCTCCTTTGAAGGAGAAAAAACTGAGGTCAAATGCTGTTTCTGACATCTACTTGCTATGTGAACTTGCATAATTGATTTAACCTTTTAGTAACCCCAGGCTACTCACTAAACCTATCAGTAATTTTTCAGATGTCAATCTGAATTGCTAAGAATTCACTTATAATGAAATCCTAATATCAATGAACTTAGAGATAGTTTAAGAAGAAAAGTTCCTTGAACATGATTGATCTCTCTCCTATGAGCCACCAAATCAACTATTAGACTACCTATCTTATAGGTGAAAATTAAACAATTTATGTATATTAAAGGCTCTTATGCTTTCAAAAAGTTATATAGATATGTCTTTTTTAATATGATAACTTCCCTAATGCTATAGCTTTAGATTTTTGTTGTGAATCAACTTTAAGCTTATAAAACTTAAGAAACCAAAAGATGGTTTTATATAATCAGATAGCTTTATCTCATTCAACATAGTAAAACATCTTTGAATACCTAACTTTTATCCAGTAGCAGAAGCAAATAATATAATTGGTGAATCCTCTAAGGATTTTCACATACTCAATACATTTATCTTTGTAAAATCGCAAATAAGAGAGAAAGACAGACAGACAGACAGACAGAGATTTAATTTCATTACAATTAACTTATGAATGAGTGGGTAGTTATATGTAAAAGACAATAAAGGCATAAAGATAAAGTGCCTTTATATTGTTTTCTAAAATATCTAAATTAAAATCTTTGACATGAGTTTTTTGGACTTCATTTCCATTAGTGATTGAAAACTTGGATTTCTGTGGGACACAAAGCCCAAATAAATTTGGTAGCAAACAGAGAGCCCTGTACTTTCAGATATTACCTTTCAGTCCATGCAGAGGGATTTTGACCCAACATAAATTTGACTCCTTCTGTGTACCAGATTTTATGTTTGGTTCTCTGGAGCTATCCAAGGAGGAACAAATTACCACTCCTTTTTAGCTTTTGACATGGAAGAAAAAGAAATTCAGCCATAATCTGCTATGCCCTTTAGGTAATATAGAACAGATTTCAAGACACTGATAAGGAATAAATAAGTTCCACCTAATTTATTAAAGGGAAAATTAGCCTGATAATGGTGAGAGCTTCTCAAGAATGAAATAATGAAAGCAGAAGCATCAAATGCTTTGAATGGGAAGCAAAAAAATGGAAGCTGCCTAAGGAGAGTAATCTACTTACACAGAAAACACATGGATAAATTGAATTTTTTAAAATACTCATAGAAGATGGAAAATAGGACAAATGATAAGAGTTTTAATACAAAACAGAAGCATGACACAATACTTAAAACCCATAAATATCTGACATTGTAATGAATATTAAGGACAAGAACGTGTATTTTTTTTTTTTTATTTTCATTTAATCCATATTGAGACTCAAGGCAGACAAAAGAAGAGATGGAGGCTTTGGTAAACATAGTGATTATGATATTGTATTTAACTATGTATTTCCTATTTTATTTCTGGGTTTTGTTATGTTTTGGTTATTTTTTGATTTTGCCAATGAGAATGTTCCTTTGACGAGGAATAATCATATAGAAAATGTTTGAAAGGTAGCAGAAAAACAAGAAAATGGTTGAGGAAATCATAAAACATCATCAATATGGCATAAATAGAGGGAAAGGAAATATGTGTGTATATATAGAGGAAGAAAGGGAAAAGGAAGGAGAGAAAAGGAGAATGAGAGGAAACATTTATTAAGGATTTCCTTTTTAAAAAAATATTTATTTATTTATCATATGCATTGCTTTATGAATCATTGGGAGAGAAAAATCAGAGCAAAAGAGAAAAACCATAGTCTTTCATATTTAATCATTGCACATTCTTCCTGTTGTTGTGTACAATGTACTCCTGGATCTGCTTGTTTTGTTCAACATCAATTGATGTAAATCTTTCTAGGCCTTCTAAAGTCAGTTTGTTCATTTTTTATACAACAATTATATTCTATTACCTTCACATACCACAACTTATTGAGCCATTCCACAACTCTTGAGCATCTACTCATTTTCCAAATTTTTGCTACAACAAAAAGAGTTGCTGCAAACATTTTTGCACATGTGTGTAGTTTTCCTTCCTTTATGATTTCCTTGGGATACAGACCCAATAAAAGCACTGCTGAGTCAAAAAAGTGTTTACTTTATTTATTTTTATAGCTTTTTATTTACAAGTTATATGCATAGGTAATTTTTCAGTATTGACAATTGCAAGACCTTTTGTTCAAATTTTTCCCCTCCTTCCCCGTATCCCCTCCCAGATGGCAGATTGACCAATAAATGTTAAATATATTGAAGTATAAGTTAACAATATTAGATATACATGTCCAAACAGTTATTTTGTTGTACAAAAAGAATAGGACTTTGAAATAGTGGACAATTAGCCTGTGAAGGAAATCAAAAATGCAGATGGATAAAAATAGAGGGATTGGGAATTCTATGTAGTGGTTCATAGTCGTCTCACAGAGTTCTTTCCCTGGGTGTAGTTGGTTTGGTTCATTACTGCTCTATTGGAATTGATTTGGTTCATCTCATTGCTGAAGAGGACCATGTCCATCAGAATTGTTCATTATATAGTATTGTTGTTGAAGTATATAATGATCTCCTGATCCTGCTTATTTCACTCAGCATCAGTTCATGTAAGTCTCTCCAGGCCTTTCTGAAATCATCCTGCTGGTCATTTCTTACACAATAATAATATTCCATTATATTAATATAAAGGGTTGACTTTAAAGATCAATGCTACACGCAAGGATGCAGAAGATTCTGAAGAAAGTTTAGACATAAATGACAAGAATTATGTCTGAGTTACTTCGTAACTGGCAGCTTTGGGAAGAGAGTCATCAATGAGGATTGGAGAACACTAGAATGTAAATGTCTCAGAGAATCCATGAGGTAAATCAATAAATGAGTAGTGAATAAATTTTTAAAAAGGAGAAATCTGAAGAGAAAATGATCCCACATAGCCTGGCATAGAGAAATTACAGTCTGTTACTGAAAGAATTATTGAATGTGATAGCTCAAATGTTGCTGGTGATCTTCAAAAATTTTTATATCTTATGTATAAGTAACCCCAATAGAATGTTAAATCTAAAGACCAATTAATTTGACTTTTGTTGTTGACAAAATTCTATACTGAAATACTTAAAGGGATGGTCTGAGAAAATTTAAAAGGCGAAGAATAGCCATTAAAATAGAATATGGCTCACAAAAAATATCATACTATGTAACTGAACTAATTTTTAAAAAGATTTTTTAAAAGATAATCAAGAATATTATAGAATCATATTTTGGATTTCAGATTTTCTCTTATGTTGTGCTTGTGTATATGTGTATGATGGAGATGTGGGCTAGATAATGGTGTAGTAAAGTGGATACAAAATTGCTCAGATACAAAGTGTAGTAATTAATTAAAGTCAGTGTAGAGGGAGAGCAATAGTGTAGACTTCCAAGGATCTGCCCAGGCTCATATTCACTTTTACTTTCTCATGATAATATAAATAAAGTCATAAGAAGGTGGAAACAATAGCTAATATGTTGATTGGGAATATCAGAATCCAAAAAAATGGACCATATTAAACATAAGCAAATTTCTTTCCCAATATGACAATGGATCCATCATTTCCTCGTCTATAAAATTAGAGTTATTCTCATTCATTAGCACAGATTATGAGCTTTAGAACTTTCTCACTGTATCAGATTCTTCTGAATGTTTTTCATTAATCCTTCCAAAGAGTGTCCACCAAATATGTTTATGGACTTTCCCCACATATTTTTACATTTTATTAGTAATAATTGAACACTTGAGATGTTTATCTGTTAGTATTCCCTCTTGACTCATCTAACACATCTAACTCATTTTCCAATTACACATATTTTATCCTTGAATGACATAATATTTATGTATATGCACTCTTTGACAATGTATTATGGCCTGTTTTCTGCATTGTTCTTTGACCATCAGAAAAAAAATTAAAGATATCTTTTCAAGATTTAAATGAGGAAATATTGATGTTCAGATAGCTTTTTAAGGTGGGAGGGACAGATAACTAGGAACCATTCAAAGCACTACTTCCCCAAATTCAACCAAATTCATTCACTTCATTCTATTCACATATATGGTCAAGTCATTATTCATTTGTCATGTCTTTCCCACATACACAGTATTTAAAAACTCAGTGTATTGATCAGTAAACACACTGTATAATCATTTAATTTTTCTTCATATAAAATTTAAAACTACACTCCTTTGAAATATCATGGCTCTCCTCAGTAAAACTTACTAGTATTCTGTATTTTGATATAATCATAAAATATCATTGGTCAATAAGACTATCACTAGACTTTACCATCTATACAAGATACTTGTTCAATTTGAACTTGGTGAAGGACATATCCATTAAACTTAATAGCAACAAAAACAAAACCTCAGAGTTAGTTTGAAAAAATAAAATTCATTTATATATATGTAAAATGTAGAAATGAACAGAGGATATAAACATCATTGCTATATAACAGTTTCTGGCATAATAAACTGGTAGATTTATGAGGCACATGAATTAAATATAATATCATTGTACCATATCCAAAAAAATCACAAGATGTAGAATTCTGAAAAGCCTAAAAAGATGTATATGAATATATATCGAGTTAAAAGATAAAATCAATGAAACAAAATATTCTGTGACTATCATAACATTTCCTTTCAAACAACTTCAAAATAACACATCAAAAGAAATTTTAAAGCAGCAAAGTCAACTAAAGATCAGAGTAAAACATTTTTTTCCATTCCAGAACAACTGAGAAGGTCAGCAGGAGAGTCTGTGACATTGAAGTGGTAGCCGGTATGGAACACATGTGACTCCAGCACCAGCCTATTGGCCTTGTGAGCCCTCTGAGATTAGCAGTTTTGGGAACGCTTAGCTGAGCTAACTGATCTGAAATTGATTACGGAGGAACTTTGCTGGTACTAGATAGAGCTGATGCTGCCTAGAAAGTGCATTGTCCATATCCAATTCCAGGTCAATCCCAGGGCAAAGAGGAGTGCTTATAATTGGCCACAAAAGAGCATTGTGCTTAGCACTTATGGCTTCCAGAAAGCATGAATCTTCCTCATAATTCCAGGGTCAAGAAGAGCACTAGTGTTTGTAGCTTCAGGGCAGCAGACATCCTTCCTGCACAAAAAACAAACAAAAAAAACAAAACAAAAAAAAAAAACAGAACATAGATCAGGAAAACAATGAACACCCCTCTTTCCTTATCATACTACCTTGGGATCTGGAAATTTGTAGATTCCTGGAATAAACTCTAAAAACAGCAGCATGAAAAAAAAAAAAAACAGCAACAACAACAACAACAACAACAACAACAACAACAAAAACCTGTTTGAGACAATTGCCTTCCCTTTTCTTACCCCGCCGGTGAATAGAGCCCAACTGTTACATAAAGTTCAAAGACAAGAAAAAGGATGGGGAAATAAGCAAGCAACAACAACAAAAAGCAAAACAAAACAAAAATCGACCACAAAAAATTACTATAATGGCAGGGAAGACAAGACACAAACTCAAAAAAAAATTATAATATGAAAACAATTATAAGTAAAACTTCCGGTTCAGATGCTAATTGGATCCAAGTCCAACAAGGATTTCTGAAAGCATTAAAGAAAGAGATAAAAGTGGTAGGAGAAAAAGAGAAAATAAAGTGAGAGCGATGGAGGAAAATTATGAAAAGAGAATTATGAAAAGAGACTTAACAAAAGAGCCACAAAAATATTGAAGAACATAACACCTTAACAAAAAGAGAGTAAGAGAGAGAAGGAGGAGGGGGGGAACAATTGTAAAAGGAGAAACAAAAATTCACTGAAGAAAACTGTTCCTTAAAAATTAGAATTAGAAAGTGGAACCCAAAGACTCTGTGAGACATCAAGAAACAATGAAACAGAATCAAAAGAATGAAAAAAAAGAAAATATGAGATATTTATGATTTAAGAATGATTAGATTGTGTGAAAAACACAAATAAAAAAAAAAAACCCAGACATTATATTTCAAGAAATCAAGAAACACTGCAATAATAACTAAGATCCTATAGTCCGTTCCACTTTGCATCTCCTGCTCAAGGAACAAAATGGTCCTGTGGTGCACCCCACCCCCCTGTCCTGTTCCCTTTTGTCTCTTTACATTAGATCATAAGCTTCATGAAATCAGTGACTCTTTTTCTTTCTATTAATTGTATCTTCACTGCATGGCACAGTACCTGGCACTTATAAATGTTTATTGGGTTGGGTTGCATTAGATATACTTGAGACACTTTTAAACAGATATGATTGGGCTTTATCTTCCCCATTATATATATTCAATAATGTGCAAAGAGGTAGATTGACTTTCCCAAAGTCAGAGTGGAATTCAAAAATCATTTATTAAAATCTTTCCATATGCCAAACACTGTGCAAGAGGCTTGGGATAGAGAGATCTTAATGAAATAAAACCAGCCTTAAAGGTTGTATTCATTTATTAGGTTCAAAGAGCAGTTAATTACATGGACCCATAGATATATAGAATTCCACAAAATGGGGTGTGGGAATGAGGTGATGTGAGACTGAAATCCAATTCTCTAAATTAGTGTGCTTTTCCCCACATAGTCAAGCAAACTCTATTCATTTCAAAATCATGCGGTTAATTGGTGAGAAAAATAGGAATAGAGTCCAGGTCTGTGGATTACTAAACCGATATTTTTCCCATTGAAATATCATACAATATATAGCCTGCATTGTCAGATGGTTCTAATTAAATTACTCTCATCTATCCCACATTTTCCCAAAAGATCTTGCCAAATGCTTTGCTGAAATCCAGGTGCAAAATATGAGGTATATGAGAAAAAGACCAACAGAGGATTCCTAGATAAGAACTCCTCAGATTTAAGGAATCAGGAAAAGCTATAGAAAGACACAACATTTCTGCCCATGGAGCCTGGTTTTCCTTTGTGGCATATATTTTACTCCATGACATCTGGAGACATAGTCCCCCTTCTCTTTCTCTGAGCAATTGCCAAAGTAAAATTGTCAGATAAAAAAGGCTATGAGATTCCTTCTGATAGAAGTGACATGGGTCTAAAGGGAAATAATAATTAGACCAAAGAGGAATATAAAAGGGAGATCAGATTTAAAGGCCTTAGTCTATTGCATGGCAACAATTTAAACATCTAAAAGTCCCTTCACACAGAGGATAATCTGTGCAAATTCAATTCAGCTCCATCAATGTGATTATGAACTATGTAATGACTTATGGAAATGCAAAGTTAGTTTGGAGCTAGCAGATTGATTTGTGCTCTGCTGACCATAGCCTATTCGGAAGGGACAGGCGCAAATTTGATTTTTATGTAAATTATTCAAATGCAGTTCTTCTTTCTACATTGTATAAAGCTGGCTGGCATTTGCCCACCTGCATTATTCACTGGGCAACAGAATGTTTGGCTGACATTGGAGGGCAGAACAAAAGTCCAGCTGTATGGTGGGGGGAGAGAAGATGTCATGGGTGAGTTGGGAAGAGAAAGAAAGGGAAATGAGTTAGGACTAATAATGAATTCCCATTTTCAAGTTCAGAAGTTTACAGATGTAACTCACACACAAGATTTAGATTATGCTAGTCAGTGGCTCATACAATTTTAAAACTGTGATTCTACTATGTCATAGAGGTTTGGAGCTAGAGGGAAACCTTAGAAATCATTTAGTTCAAATGGTTAAAAAGAGTCCTAAATCTGGAGTCAGAAAACCTGAATTTGAATCTCACCTCTGAAACTACATTAATTGGTATAATTCATCATTTTCTTCTGGAACTCAGTGTCCTTATTTAAACAAAGAAGGAGCTGGAATGATTGATCTCTAAAGTCTTTCCACCTCAAATTCCCCACCCCATAAGGCCCCCAAAAGAGAAGTGACTTAGTTATTATGACATATGACCTTAGGAAAATGCCTCACCAGTAAATGCATGACCTTCAGAGGTTCTATCAGCTTTGATACTCATCAACAGTACCTTCACTATCTTTCTGCTTCTGGGTAGAGGGCAGAACAAAGAAGTCCTTGCAAAAACCCCATTTAAAGAGGGCTTGCAGAGCACCGATCTCTTCCTTTCCTACTACCTTGCCTTCCTTACATAGGACTCAGTCATGTCTATGCAGTAGGTAACTTCTTCTCTAGTCTCCCCCATCCTCTTCAAACCATTTTTCAGCTTCTTTTTGTGTATTGCTTTCCCCATATAGATTTTAAGCTCCTTGATGTCAGGAATTATATTTATTTTTAATCTATATTCCTAATAATTAGTGCAGTGCCTGGCATATAGTAGATATACATTGACTATTTGTTGACTGACTGACATAACGAAACTGAAACTAGAATTGTTTTTTTTTTTTTCTGACCTTAAAAGTATAATGTTCTTGGTCATAAGTTAAGCTGCTGATAAATTGGTGCTTAATGAAGTGGATAGAACCAAAGAAAAGATTACACAAATTCTACAAATACAAACAAGAATATGCAATGATCAATTCTGATGGATATGGCTCTTTTCAATGATGAGGTGATTCAGGCCAATTCCAACGGACTTTTAAGGGAGAGGGCTATCTCTATCAGTGGGGTAGGACTGTAAGGACTGAATGTGGAATACAACATAGTATTTTCACCTTTTTAGTTGTTGTTTGCTTGCTTTTTTATTTTCTTTCTCATTTTTTCCCTTTTTTGATGTGGTTTTTCTTGTGCAATATGATAAATGTGGAAATATGTATAGAAGAATTGCACATTTAACATATTGCTGTCTAGGGGAAGCATGGGGGGAAGGAGGGAGAAAAATCTTGGCACACAAGGTTTTTCAAGAGTGAATGTAGGAAACTATTTTTGCATATATTTAAAAAATAAAAAGGTATTATAAAAAATTCAACTCAACAAAAAAAAAAAAGTTAAACTGCCTATCCTTCATAAAACTTTTCCAGCTAGATCTCCCCAACCCCATCAAAGTATTGCAGTACTGAACATAACCAGTGCATAAAGATTAAATGAGAATCTGACTGGAGAAGTATTCTAGAGAGAGAAGTTATGAATTAAGTTGCCAATGCTTTATTTAGTGTCTGCTATATACTAGTCATTGTGCTAGGCACTCAGGATATGCAGACAAAAATAATATATCCCACATTCCTAAGGAGCTTACCTTCTACAAGAACATATTGCAAGGGCAAATATAAGGACATACTCAACATATTTAGACTAAATACAAATTAATTTGGGTGAGGGAAATTATGCCAAAGATTCTCAAATTCAACCATTTTCAAATTATCTATATGATTAAATGGGAAATTCAAATATCCTACAATAAAGGGATGTCTTTTAGATAAATGAGCTGCAAAATCATTTAATAGTACTTGTGAGACTTTTCCACCTGCATACCCTGCATTCATTTTTCACCATTTGACACTAACTAATTAAAATATTACATAGCATCAAGTCCCAAGCCCAGTTTTACTCATATAGAAAAGGATATCAGAGGAAAATATTGGTGGGTGGTAGGTAACATTGCCAAAATAAAAAAGGAGATCAAAAAATAGATGCCGTATCAATGATTAATGAAACATAGTTTTATGGGATAGTGAGTGGAAGATTTTGAGTCAAAGGCCTGGGCTTCAAATCTCATCTGTCTCTTGATATATTGCATATTGTATAGGTATAATTATAGATATAAATAGATAGAACATCTCAAATTTATAATTTTTACTTTATGGGTCTTAGTTCCCCACTCTGTAAAATGAAGTTCTTGAATATAATGCCAAGACATGAATCTAAAACAGGGAAAAAAAAATCTCATATGAACTTTTTGCCAAAAATGATAACTATTAATATTGTCCAAAATCATCTGTGTTTGATATGAGAGAAAGAAAAAAAATAACAAAATCTTTTACCAATTGAAATTATCAGAGGTAGTTAGTTCCCCTCAGAAGGAAGTCTTCAAAACAAAGTTGTCTGAGTATTTGTTAAGTATGGGTTCAATTAAATAATGGCCTTACTTTGATTAAAGATGTATTAATATATAACATAAGAAAATGGGAAAAATGAAAATGAAAAGCCATAACATTATTACAATAGTAGGAATAATGGTTTGCAACTGTTAGATAAATAACACTTTAAGATGTGTAGATATAATATATGCATGCCCATATGGAAGATATAGCTTAGATCAAATGATAGACCTAAAGAGTACAGATGTATGTAATCAGAATTCAGAGAAAAGAATCATCCTTGTGACATGAAAGTTAACTTGAAGGAAAGAAAGAGATAGGAAATGCAAGGTGTGGTGTGGTTTTTCTTTTAGTCTCCAGAGGGGTTATTTGGCTAGAATTATTTTTATCTTCCACTCCACATACAGCTCGGTGTAATGATATTAATAGAGATTAAGTAGGAAAGCCCCTTCCATAGTCATTCTTTTAGAGGATGGTATTACTTAACTTAGACTTTCTAAATTAGATGATTTCAATCAAACACAATTTACTTATAAAAGACTAAGTAAATTCATTCATGCCAGCTAAGAATAAGCAGAAATTAAAGGTGTTAAACAGATTATAATACATAAAGGCACATAAATGAGCTCTTTAGGCAAGAATAAAATGAGATTATAGCTCAAAGTAAGAGAAAAAAACAACAATTTTATCCTGAGATGATCCATTCCATCACTCTCTAGAATTTCAAACAAGTTAGTAATTTATCTCCTCATCATTGCTGCATCTTCCTTTAGGACTATGCTCCCTTTACCATAAGAGCAGAGCTTAACCACAAAAATCACAAAAGAGGAAATACAAAAAGAGAAAGAAAGAAAATGATTAAAAAACAGAAAAGACCCTAGACAATAGAACAATGGTATGGTAGTAGAGAAGACCAAAATACCAACTCAGACAAAGACAAAATGTCTACAGAGGAAAGCTCAAAGAGTGAGTTGAATTGGTCTCAAGTCCAAAGAGACTTGTTAGAAGTACTCATAAAATATTTTAAAAGGCAAACGAGGAGATAGAAGAAAAAATGAGAAAGGAAATGAGAAATATGCAAGAAAATCAACAGCTTGGAACAGGAAAGAAAAAAATTGATTGAAGAAAACAATTTCTTAAAAAGTACAATTGTCCAAATACAAAAAAAAAAAATCCACTGAAGAAATTAATTCTTAAAAAAACACAATAGACTAAATGGAGGGGGGGGAACCCTCTGATGAAAACACCTTAAAAGCAGAATTCATCAAATGGAAAGCTAACTGAAGAAAATCACATATCAAAAATGACAACACAGCAAATGGCAACTAATGACTCTGAGACATCAAAAATTAGTCAAACCAACTAAAAAGAATGAAAAAAATGGAAGAAAATGTAAAATAGTTCATTGGAAAAACAGCCAACCTGGAAAATAGATCCAGGAGAGACAATTTTAAAATTATCAGTCTACCTGAAAGCTATGACCAAAATAAGAGCCTGGATAGCACTTTTCAGTAGATCAACAAGGAAAACTGCTCTGCTATAGTAGAACTAGAGGAGGAAATAGTCATTTAAAGAATCCATCAATCACCTCAGAAAGAGATTGCACAAGAAAAACTTCAAGGAACATTGTTTCAGAACTCCAAAACTATAATCTCAAGGAATAAAATACTACATGCTGCCAGACAAAAGCAACTCAAATATCAAGGAGCAACAGTTAGGATTACTGAGGATCTGACAGCATCTACAACAGAGGACCAGAGGGCTTAGAATACAATATTTCAGAAAGCAAAGTTCCTGAAGATACAAGCAAGAATTATCTACCTTACAAGACTGACCATCATCCCTCAGAAGAGGAAATGAATCTTCAATGATGTAAAAGACTTCCAATGATTCCTAATTTAAAAAAAAAAAAAAACAGAACTGACCAGAAATCTTGATCTTCAAACACAGGACTCAAGAAAAGCATAGAAAGGTAAATGGGGAAGAAATATATTTTTTAAAGATTAAACTGTTTACATCCCTAGATAAGAAAATGATATATGTAACTCTTGAAAACAGTATCTGTTACTGGGGCAGTTAAAGGGGCTTAGATGAACAGAGGGTGCAGTTGTGAATGGACTCTGATGTGATGATTTTAAAAAAAGATACTAAGGGGTGCAAAAAGGATTTAACTGGGATAAGAGGAAAGAGTAGGTAAAATGTGACATATGTGACATAAAGAGACACAAAAGCCCTATGACAATAGGGAAAAAATAAGAGAGAGGGATGAACATTACCTGAAGCTAAATCTCTTGGCTCACAGAGGGAATAACGTAATCACTCAGTTGAGTATAGAAACTTATCTTACCCTATAAAGAAGTAGGAGGAGAAAAGGGAAAGAAAAAGGAGGGGCTGGATAGAAGGGAGGGCAAAACATTAGGAGGAAAAAGGGGTAAGAGAAAAGAGGAAAGCTGATAGAAAGTAGGGCAGGTAGAGGACAGAGTGGGGTTAGAAACAAGAAAGGACAGGCTGGAAAGAGAGAAAGTATATACAGGGCAGATCATAGGAAGAAGGGGAATATAGAGCTGGTACTCAAAAGTGTAAATATGAACGGGATTAACTCTCCCATAAAACAGAAGTGAGTACCAGAGTGAATTAAAAAAAAAAACAGAATCCTGTAATATGTTGTTTACAAGAGACACATTCAAAACAAAGAGATATATAGAGAGAGTAAGGGTAAAAAATTAGAGCAGAATTTATTATGCTTCAGTTGAAGCAAAAACAATCAGGGGTAGAAATTCTGATCTCAGATAAAGCCAAAGTAAAAATAAATTTATTTAAAATAGATAAAAAAGGAAACCACATCCTGTTAAAGAATACCATAAACAATAAAGTAGTATTGACACTAAATGCATATGCACCGAGAATCCAAATTCTTAGAGAAGATATTAAGCCAGTTACAGAAAGAAATAGATAACAAAATTATATTAATGGGGGACACCTCAACCTTTGCTTCTAGAAATTAGACAAATTTAAATGCAAATTAAACAAGAAAGAAACTGGAGGTTAATAAGATCCTAGACAACCTAGATATGATAGGCCTCTGGAGAAAATTAAATAGGGACAGAAAAGAATACACTTTTTTTTTCCCTCAGCAATACATGGCACCTGCACAAAAATTTACCATGTATTAATTCATAAAAAATCTCACAATCAAAAGCCAAAAGGCAGAAATCATAAATGATTTCCTTTCAGAACATGAAGCTCTAAAAATTATATCCAATAAGGAGCCAGGGAAATATAGACTAAAAAACAATTGGAAATTAAGTAATGTCATTCTAAAGAATAAGTGAGTCCAGCAACAAATCACAGAAACTACCTGTAACTTCATCCAAGAGAATGACAATAATGAGACAACATACCAAAATCTATGAAATACAGCTAACACCATTCTTAGGAGAAATTTTATATCTCTAAATAGTTACATGAATAAAATAGGAAAAGAGGAAATCGATGAATAGGGCATGCAACTAAAAAAGCTAGAAAAAGAACAAATTAACTCCCCCAATAAATAGCATATTTCAAATTCTGAAACTTACAGCAATGATTAATAAAGAAACTAAAGAAATGATTGAACTAATTATTTAATAAAACTAAGTGTTGGTTTTATGAAAAAGCCAAGAAAACAGATCAAACTTTGTTTAATTTGGTTAGAAAAAAAGGAAAGAAAAAATACTACCAGCATCAAAGATGAAAAGGGTGAACTTACTACAAATAAAAAAAAAGGAATTAAAGAAATAATTAAAAGCTATTTTGTCCAGTTATATGCCAGCATGACAATCTAATCTTTTTGTTGTGGCAAAGATTTGGGAAATGAATAAATGCCTATCAATTGGAGAATGGCTGAATAAATAATAGTATGTGAATGTTATGGAATATTATTGTTCTATATGAAATGATTAGCAGGATGATTTTAAAGAGGACTGGAGGGATTTACATGTACTGATGATAAGGTAAATGAGCAAAACAAGGAGATCATTGTATATGACAACAGCAATATTATATGACAATCAATTCTGATAGATGTGACTCTTTCCAACAATGAGATGATCGATGCCATTTCCAATGATCTTGTGATGAAGAGAGCCATCTATACCCAGAAAGAGGACTGTGGGAATTGAGTATGGATCACAACATAATATTCTCACTCTTTTTCTTGTTGTTCTCTTGCATTTTGTTTTCTTACTCATTTTCTTTCCTTTTTGATCTGACCTTTCTTATGCAGCAAAACAATTGTACAGATATGTTTTATATATATTGGAACTAACATATATTTTAACGTGTATAGCATAAATTACTTTCCATCTAGGGGAGAGGGTTGGGGGAAGGAAGGGAAAATTTGGAACACAAGGCTATGCAAGGATTAATGTTGAAAAATTATCCGTGTATATGTTTTGAAAATAAAAAGTTTTAATAATAAAAAGAAACATTGATCTCTTCCTCTCACTTCTCACAATGAATAAAAAAGGAAAGATGAAGTGAGGAAAGAAGAAAAAGAGAAATGCCTTTTACATTTGTTTTTCCTCATAATGTTCATATTCTATAAAGCATTCATCTGATTTTGCCCAATTCATCTACATCAAATTATATAGGACTTACCAGCCTCTTTAGAAATATTAATTATATCATTAATTATATTAATTGTAACAAGTTATATTCATCTACTAACAATTATTTATCCATTCACAAATAAGTGAGCATTTGTATATATTAATTTCATATTTACTTTATGTTATTTATTTGTATATATGCTTGTATGTATATGTGCATGTATATGGATGTATGTGTGTTTTCCTTATGGAATATAAATTTCAAGGCAGAAGATTTCAGTTTTTTGTCTTTTTTTTGTCTCTGTGACCAGTACAGTGTTTACACAGAAGTACGTTGTTTTTCTTTTCTAAAATGCATACCTTTTTTTTTTACTTTTTTATACTAGCAATATAAAACAAATAATCATAAAAATAAAATAGAAATCCTATGTGAATTATATAATAACAATTATATATATATATATGTATATATATATTATATATATATATATATATATATATAGAGAGAGAGAGAGAGAGAGAGAGAGAGAGAGAGAGAGAGAGAGAGAGAGAGCAATTGACATTGCTAGGAAACACAAAGAAGGTTATGTTTGTCACAATATTTCAGACTCTTCAAATGACCATACCTGACTAATATAAGTATGAAACCACTAGCCAGTGTAAAGTATACTAACAGCGTGTATCTGCTAAATATCTCACAAAAGGGATGTTTGCACAAGAAAGAGATAGACACATTAGGGAAACAATTGTAGCTGGGTATATAGGAGAGTGCTAATCCTGGAATCAGAAAAACCTTTCTGAGTTTAAATCTGATCTCAGATATTTACTGGCTCTGTGACCCTGAACAAGTCACCTAACTCTGCTTGCCTCAGTTTCCTTGTCTATAAAATGAGCTAGAGAAGGAAATGGCAAAATATTCTTGTATTTTTGCCAATAAAACTCCAAATGGGTTCACCAAGACTTGGACACAACTGAAACAAATGAAGCAAGAGATATAAAATACAAATTGGACCAAATAACTTCCCTTTCTAAATCTGGTGGTTTCATTGTGAAAGTTCATGCCTACTTTGAACAATTAAATTTGTCTGGAGAGGGGAAGGAGATGGATCTATCAGCTTATCTATGTAACAGTTTACCTAAAAGCAACACCAATCCACAAAGCAGTTCCCTCAAAATAAAATAATTTGACTGGAATCAGGAAAATAATGGGAATGCCTAAACACTTTAATAAATCATTACTAAAAAATGAATAATATTGAGAAATAATAGTCATTGTAGTCATATTTTGTAAACTGCTTTCTTTCACTGAAATCTCATACTGTTTATATGTGCCTCTTCGATTTACTTGCCCCCTGATTCCAGATATTTTCATATGTCTTGTCTCTCCTACTAGATATAAATTCCTTAAATGGGGTACCCAACTGTATTTATCCATGCAGTCCTCTCTCTGCCTAGGATAGTTCCAAAACCTGTGCATTGAATAAATGAATGTGTTGAGTCAGCTAATGAATCAAATCATGTTTTTCTAACAACCTTAAGGATTTATTGGATTGGTCTCTTCTCAGAGTGTGGATTTGGGCTAAAAATGAGAGCATAATTCAATTTGGCCAGTTCCCTTCGGTTAGTTTTAAAATTTCTCTAGCTAAGCATATATTTGAGGTATATGAGTATTTTTGTGAGTATCTAGATGTTTAATTTCTGTGTGAGAGACATAGACTATTTGTGTATGAATCTCTGTGTAAGAGAGATTACCTTCTCTATCCCATAACAAATTAAGTTTCTTTTCATATTAATACAGAATGGCCCTATTACATTAAAGACTCTTCTCTCCAAGAAGCTCAACAGAAGCACATCATCAGAATGCATTATTGTTGCTAGGCAAACATTGAAGTCTTTATTAAGATAATCTCCAGCAAATGCTTTCAGAGGAGGGCTCCAGTTACTTGTTCTTATACTTTCTCCACTAAGTGTATACATGGCTGCAAACTGTTATTCTCAGATCAGAATCTAGACATCAAAGCTCTGATTAAATTTATCATATATCACAGTACTGTCTTTATGACCTGACTCATGTGACAGAAGTAGTCAACTTCTTTGACTCCTTCGAAAAGTTCAAAGGCATTCAAGTTGTTGTTTATTAACTATGGTCATTGATTCCACACACTATCACCACCACCACCCCAAAAATCTTAATACTTCTCTTCCTTTTTCTTTTCCTCATTTGTGTATTTCCATATATTCCTCACTTATGTGTACATTTTCAGATAAGAGAAATAAGAGACATTTTTATGGGCCAGACTCACAGACAATTTGCAAGTCTTTTTTTTTTTTCTAATCTTTGTTGGAGTCATATTCATAGATTTAATGAAAACAGTTTTGATTTAACTGACAAAGAAAATAAAAGCCTTTGAAAGTGTGTTAACTCTTGGAGTTTTTTTTTTTTTTTTGTTTTTGTTTTTTTTAAAGGAGGCAGTTGGATATTGTGCTTAAAGAGTAGAAGTGTCCAACACATGTCCTCTTTGCTGTTCAATCACCAACTGGGGTTGGCTGAAAAGTTCTAAATTCAGAAAAGAAGGATTCAATGGGGAAAAAAAGAATTAGATTAGTATATCAGCTGTAATATACAAGCAGTGTGCTAATTCAGTTCAAAGAAGAATCAGAAGTTATTTTTGAAATTCTAATATAGAAAAATATAACCTGTATAGATATTAATAACTAACCACACACATACTGGCACTATCACCTCTAGAACTTTGAACACTATGTATTCAGAGCTTTCAAAATGAAGGATTTGAATGAAATGATATTTTAAGTCCTTCCTAGCTCTGGTCAATGTTTTTTTATAGTTCAACTATTGCTGAACTGGGAATGTTTTGATATATAACATTACATTAATAGTTTTTGACATATTTTTGAGCCTGAGTTTTTTTAGATGTTAGCTTTCATAGTCTAAGTGATGATGAAAATTTTTTTACTAAGTCTGGTGCTTTATCATATCAACCAATTCTTCTCTTTGGATAGAAACAATTAGTTACTCACTTGCTCATCTACATAGCTAGACTTAATTTCCCCTTAACACTGAACTCGCATCACCAACTTGCTTTTTAATATTTGAAATTGAATGTCCTGTAGACATCCCAAAGTCAACATATCTATAACAGAATATGTTCCCCATGAATTCTCCTCACTTCATATCTTTTATATTATTGTCAGGGTCACTGTCATCCAATCATCCTGATTTGAAATCTTAACATTGTCTATAATTCCTCCCATGAATTTACTACACACATCCAATCAATTGTTTAGAAGAAGTCAAAGGTGGTTGTTTCTATCTTCACATTAACTCTCATATGTTTTCTTTTCTCTGCTTATATCCATCAACTAATAATATAGTCTCACATCAATTCTATTTTGAATTACTGCAAAAGCTTCCCAATTGATTGCCTTCTCTCAAGTCTTTCTCCCCTTCAATCCACCTTCTCTACTACTTGCCAAAATGATTTTCCAATCTGATCATATTATCAGTAAACTGATAGATGATATATCCTCTCTGACTTTCAAAGCCCATCTTAATCTAGTCATTTCCTATCTTCTCATACTTTACTTATTTTTCCCTCATCCTAAACTGGCTACACTAGTATTTGCTGACTTTTTAAAGACAGTTCCATTCCACTGTGAATTGTCACTCAATTTCTAATTCTTATGTATTATTTTCCTTTATTTCCACAGTCTGTCTTCTTTTAAGACTCAACTTAAATCTTGCATTTACTAGGAGGGCTTTCCTAACCCTCCCTTCCCAAATTCCATCCCATACAAATATTCTCATTACTTTCTCTCTAAGGTTGCTTTTATTTATTCTATACGTGGGGAGAGAGGGAGAGATTGATAGAGACAGAAAGACAGAGACAGAGACAGAGAGACTCACACAGAGAGAACATAAGAGTTAAGAGCAAATAGGGGGTAGGGAAGAGAGAGAGAAAGGGAGAAGGAGAGAGAAAAAGGAAGAAAGACAGAGACAGAGAATTAGATGGATATATGGATAGCTAGATAGGATGCAGAGAAAGATAGAGATAGAGCTGATAATAGTTAAAGGCACAGTATTATTTTCACATTATCTTTTCCATAAGAACGTGGGCCCCTATAAGGAACAAGTTGTCCTTTTGCTTTTCATTGTGGGCCGTTGAACTTAGTATAGTGCTTAGCATATAGCCAACATTTAATAAATCTTTTTTGTAATTGACTTACATTTACAGTTTACAAGTTACTTTCCTTACAACATCTTTTTCAAGGTAGTTAAAGTATTTATTATTTCCATTTTATATATGCTGCAACTAAGGTTCACCAACATAATTTCATCATAATGTGACAAAAAGAATTCAAAACAAGGTGCTTTTACTACAAATTCAGTGTTCTTTTCTCTTTTTTTAAAAAAAATAATTATAACTTTTTATTGACAGAACCCATGCCAGGGTAATTCAATGTTTTTTTCAACACAACGTTCTACTCTTAGGCAAGTTATAATCATCTGAGCTTAAGTTTCTATGCCTAGAAGCAATTTGGTAATGGAATGAACTTGGATGGACCTAGAGTCAAGAAAATTTGCATTGAAATCTCATCTGACAATTACTAGCTATGTGACCCTAAGAAACATCATTCTGCCTCAGTTTTCTCACCTAGCAAATGAGAATAATGATTATATCTAACTGGCAGGATTGTGACAAACCAAAAAGTACTATGTAAATGCTAGTTATTATTATTGTTGTTATTGTAAAATAGGAATGCTAATACTTATCCTATCATTTTTTTCATGACAATCTATTGAGAGGATGCAGGTAAAGCATAAGGTTTGCTTTTGTTTTGATTTTTTTTTCTGACTGCTTATAGG
Source organism: Antechinus flavipes (assembly GCF_016432865.1). Classification (NCBI taxonomy): domain Eukaryota; kingdom Metazoa; phylum Chordata; class Mammalia; order Dasyuromorphia; family Dasyuridae; genus Antechinus; species Antechinus flavipes. The sequence continues at coordinate 529,306,686 of NC_067400.1, forward strand.
TGAAAACATTGAAACACTGGTCAGATACAAAAATCATTTTGAATTTTAGTTTTACTGTAAATAACAAAACTTTAAATCTTACAAACATTGTTTTCTTTAAAGTATACATGGACTCCAAATTTAACTCGCCAAAATGAGTCCAGCAAGAAATTCCCCGATGTCCATAACATTAATATAATCATAAAAGTAACATTACATTAATTAGAACTTTGTAAATGCTGTAATTAAGGTATTTGGTGACAGCTGTCTTTCCCATCTCTAAGCGTTCCTAAGAAATCTCTCTGCACCATTTACTACTGAACCATCATCTGCCTAGAACTGAGAGCAGCCATCTGTTAGGACATTCAAAATGGTGCGTGGCAAAGAGGTCTCAGACAATCACATCCCATAGAATACTAAAGAAAAAAAGAAACCAATGGCTCCAAAACTTTTTTTTTTTCAAAGTAGATTTAGTTTTCTCTGCAGAAGTCCATTTTTTCCTTTACAAATCACAAATCCAAACATGTGGAAATAATAGATTTCACAGACTTATTTCTACTTAGCTTCCTTTAGCTACTTTATGTGATATTGACTTTGGTAATGAATAACAATTATGTCTATAGATTCCCAAAATGTAAAGTTCTTTTAATTCATCCCCTCTTGCCAAAGATCATATTGTGAGATGGAAGTTAGAGACACATAGAGAATTTAACAACTCAGAATTGGTTTGATGAATGCTCTTAGGTTTTACAAGGATTAGCATATCTTGGATAAGTCACTGATTCATTTACTATATGTTATGATGTCCCTGGGAAATGATGAATTCAGAATAATACATTTTTATGTTTTTTATTGATTTTACAAATACACATTTTATTGTCTGTTCATCATTTTCAAAGAAAAATATATCAAGGAGTGATATAAATTGGACTCGTATATAAATTGGATTTAAGTGAGGCAGAGTTGCACAAAATTATCAGCCTCTTTTTCTTTTACAAAAGTTATCAATGTCCAGTGGTAAAACAAAAGTCAAGACAACTGATGATGGTCTCATATGTAGCAGATAACCATGGTGTCTTCAGTGTCTGACCAAGCTCAAAACATTCCATAACACCTGCTTTAGTCACTTTCATGGCCATTGGAATTCTGCCAGGAGAAGTACTTGCATGTTTGGGCAAGACATCTTTCTAATTCACTGATGGATTTGAGGTCTAATGATTAACCTCAATCTGGGAGAACACATCTATAGAGACAGTTTTACCAGGGTGTAACCACTGTACATGTCACAGATTTTTGCAGTCACAAAGGAGAGTTGAATGACAGGTAGAAACCAAAAGTGAATGAAAAGCTCTGAAAAGAGCTTGCCTAAGTCTCATGTCAGAGGTGCTAGTCCTTCTTCAATATACATCAGCTACTTCATACATCAGCTTCAACATACATTTAGCTACTTTATGTGATATTGACTTTGGTAATGAGTAACAATTATGTCTATAGATTCCCAAAATGTAAAGTTCTTTTAATTCATCCCCTCTTGCCAAAGATCATATTGTAAGATGGAAGTTAGAGACACATAGAGAATTTAACAACTCAGAATTGGTTTGATGAATGCTCTTAGGTTTTACAAGGATTAGCATATCTTGGATAAGTCACTGATTCATTTACTATATGTTATACATATACATATATACATATAAACACTATCTATCTATCATCTATCTTTCTATCTATCTATATACACTCATATGTATGTGTTTGTGTGTATATATATATGAATGTATGTATAAATTTTCACCATTCCTTTTTATTTTATCTCTTCTCTATTCTATTTGCCAAATTGGGGATAGATAAAATGCAAATATGTCTTATTGCTAAAGGATCATATGTTTTCTGCACTCTATACATTTATGTATATATATATATATCTTATATGTACATAAAATAACTGCCTAATTCAATATACTATGGCCCTTGTCATAGTGATGTGACTGTAAAATCCAATAACTCCTCACCTGCGTTTTGAAAGACTACAGCAATTGATTTTGAGTGATGTAGATAATCTTTAGGTGTTCTCCTTAGAGGATATATTTTTATTCTCTAAAATCCACACTCTTTTGATTTTATTTGTAGATCTGTGTTGCTGCACCTAATTCTCAAGCTATAAAAATGGATTCATGGAGTTAAATAACAAGAAAATTGGGAAAAGATAGAAAATCAGGGAAAAATGGATTCCAGGATCACATACTTAAAATGGACAACTGTGTTCCTTTATTTTTGAATCAGGATCTTAATGAAATGGTAGAGAGAGAGAGAAAAAATCAAATTATAGAATCTATTTTCATTTCCCTTCCATTCTGCTGTAAAAAAGACTGGTTAAATTTGAGTCAAAGTATTCTATTGTCAAAATGGGATATAGATGAGTTAGAATGATAGATCAATAGATAAATAAGAACTAGACTTAAGATTTCATTGCAATGGGGACCCTTTGGGTAATGAAACTTCTAGCTATACAGGTCAATATCTTCTCTACAGCTCAAAGTTTTAGAAAGTTGCCTAGGGCCCTGAATGTATGAGTAACTTGCTCGGAGTCATTTAACTATCTCAGTATCTACCATGGATTTAATGATTATCTTAACACTGATGATTCTCAAATCTATCTTTCCTGTCTTAACTTCTCTGCTGATCTCCAATCTCACATTTCCAATTACCTTTTTGCACAATTCAAACCAGATGTCCAGGGGACAGTTTAAGTTCAGCATATCTAAAAGTGAAATCATTGAATTTAGATTTGGTATCAGCTTCATTTTGATTCTGACAATTTTATCCATACTAACTTCTATTCTGAGTCCTTGATTTGATTCAATGTAATTTTGTTCCCTGGATTCCTTCCAGTTCCAAATAAAATACTATCTTCTGTAGGAAATGTTTTCTAATCTTTCTTAATTCTAATACCTCTTCTCTTTTAATTATTTCCTATTTTATGTATATAATTAGTTTATGCATTTTTTTGTTTATTGATTCCTTTATTAGGTTGTAAGCTCCTTTGTTAGGAGTTCAAATGTTGGAGTTTGTTCTTCTCAAGGCACAGCCGGTTTAGAGGCTTAGAGCCCTTCGGATGTCTCCAAATCCAAAGGTTCTGTCCTTCAGCCTCTGCCTCTGTTTTCTTCTGCCTCCAACAGAGATGGAAGATCTCTCTTATCTCCTTCTGGGGAGCCCAGCCACACTTGCCGCGGAGAGAGGGCTTCTGGCGTAGCTCCACTGAAGTCCGTCAAAAGTGTTCTCTGCAGCAGAGTCGTTTCTCTCGAGTCTAGCGCGATCAGCCAGCCAAGAAGAAAAAATGTATTCTGCCATAGATCCTTCATCGCTGGCTTTTTATCTGCCTCTTCTGAGAGAATGGGATTATGGGTTTTCTCCCATAGTGCTCTCTGGCCCAATGACTTTAAGGGAGGTGTGAACTCTCTTGAAGTTAGAAAGTGTACTTTGTGAAGCTAGCATACTTGTGGAGTCCAATGAGTAAAGGTGGGAACACAAGCCTTGTCTTGATTAGTTCTACTTAGTACCTTGTTTCAGGTTCTGGCCAAAACAACTTCTTGTAAGATTAGATCAACTCTAATTACTTAGCAGTTAGTAAGGATTCCAACATCTCCCCCTTTCTTTTGTTTTAAAACATAGGGGGTTTCTGAGGGGGTACACATAAATCCATCAATATGGGCCAGAACTTTGTAACAGATATACATGGTATACATAAATCCATCAATATGGGAGGCATTATACATAATTTACATGAGCACATAGCAATATAACACAGGCTAGTAGTAATGTAACAAATAACAAGAATCAATCTGAAAATTTACACATGTCCGTAAGTCCTAGAAACAGTCCAATAGGATTCCATTGTCCATTAGTTCATGTGCCAGGAATCTAATAATTCTTGTGAGCACAATCAGCAACAGAACCACCTGATATTTCTTGGGTCTTCTCCTTTGTTTCAAGGGTCTGCTCCATCTTTCTGCGATGGACAAGGCGAATGCGGCTCGTAGGCACCCATCTGATTCCTTCTCCACTTGTAGAGATGCAAGCAAATCCTCTCCCCCAAGCAGTTAGCCTATCTGGTCCCTTCCATTCACCACTTTCTGGGTCTCTCCACATCACCTGGCGATTATCTAAAGATAGTGGAGCTGCTCGCACTGGACACTGCTCTTCTGGTGGGTTATAAAACCTGTCTGCTGGAGCCAGTGCATCTTTATCAAAGATTAAAAAATTAATGGTATAGAGAACTAAATTTAGAAGTTCTCTAGGGTTACCCGTGGCTCCCCCTTTCTTTTGTTTTTGGAGGAGTGTCTTAATGTCTCTGTTTCTTCTTTCTACTATTGCTTGACCTTGAGGATTAAAGGGTATGCCAGTAGTGTGTAGAATCTTATACTGTGCACAAAAGTGTTCAAAATGCTTGGAGGTATATGCCGGTCCATTATCTGTTTTTATTTCTTGTGGCACACCCATAATTGCGAATGCTTGAATGAGGAATTCAGTGACCACTCGGGCTGTCTCTTTTGCTGCTGGTATGGCAAAAGTGAATCCTGAAAAGGTGTCTACCACAACGTGGATAAAAGACAGACGACCAAAAGATTTATAATGAGTCACATCCATTTGCCAGATTTCATTGGGTCTCAAACCACGAGGGTTCTTCCCTGGAGGCAGTGTAGGAGCGTGGAAGGGAAGGCAAGCTGTACAGCTTTTCACTATGCTCCTAGCTTCTTCTTTTGTAATCCCAAACTGTAAACGCAAAGCTCGAGCAGCCTGATGGTATTTAGAATGGGATTCCTGGGCCTCCTGAAATAAAGGCGTACTGGCCAACATAGTTAAAAGGCTATCTGCCTTTGAATTTCCATCAAAAATAGGACCTGGAAGTCCACTATGTGAATGGACATGCAGGATATAAATCTTTCCTGGATGCTTTCTCACTTGCTCTTGAAGTTCCTTAAAGAGCTGATATATATTAGAAGCTGCAAATTTTATTTGGGCTGTGGCAATTCTTTGTACCACACCTACTGAATAGGCTGAATCAGATATTATATTTATGTCGCCTGGGTAATAAGTGAGAGCTAGCATGATCGCATATAATTCGTTCGCCAAAACTCCTTATGGGAAAAGACTGTTTTTTTGTATCCTGTTTGTAACATACTAACATATATACATGCATAAATTTTTGAAATGGCATCATAAAATAATATATTTAAAGCTGGAAAGGACTTTGGAGATCATCTATTCCAGAGGTGTCAAACATTAACAATTGCTTCCAGTACCAAATTAAAATGTAATTGGGAAATATTTAACAACATAAAGAAAAATACATAGATAATATCAATACATTATTTTCTTCCCTTTCTTTTATAATCTTGTGTATTATATTTATTTACATGGAATTCTATAGAAAATTTAAAAATAGAAAAAGAACGGTATGTATCCATGTCTTCTCTCACTTACAAGACCATAAACTCTTTGAGGACAGGATGCCTCTCTTAAGAACCTTTATGTCATTCTATATCCAACAAGTTCTAACCTATATCATTAAACATAATGGGTACTTCATCAATATCTCTCAAATTAAATTGAATCAGATCAAGAACTCAGAATAGAAAGTAGTATGAGTAAAATTGTCCAAGTCATAATGAAAACTAGTATCAAATTCAAACCCAGTACCATAAATGTATGAATCAAAAAAGAGTAATTAAATTTGAAAACAAGGGAGCCCCAACCATCACCCATTTCAGGAGAGTCTCAGTAAGGAAGAAAAGAGGAAAACTTATGTAGGTTTCAGTTTAGGAACTAAGTGAATTGGGTATGTACTTTCTGATTGGACAAAACTTTTTGGTGGGATTTTGCAAGATAGAAATAGGAGATGAGGTATCCCTTGATTAGAAAGAGCTTAAAGTTGGCTCTAGTAACAGGAAAGACTTTTCTTTTTAGCTACCTCATTTAAGCCTACCTTAATAAATAGAGCTGTCCTTATTGTTTCAGTAGTAGGGAAAATCCCAGACAGAGTGAGAGTTGCAATATAAATGAAGTAAGGAACAATCAATATATATATGAGATACTCTCTCTATTGTAAGAGAGATAATAGAAACAAAATGAAGTGATTTAGTTTTCTCTAGAACCTATACTAGTATTCATTTGTAAATTTCAAATTCCCAGATCAAAGCAAACATTTTACAAACAATAGCAATAACAACAAAAACAAATTCAATCAGCCAAAAAGCAATCTGATGGGATAAAGAGATTACAATTGGGAAGAATATAGGCTTTTTAACTTAACAGAAGGACAATGTCCAGTGCAAGCAGCTCCAATACAATCACCAAGTGATGTGGAGAGTCCAGAAAGTGGTGAATGGAAGGGACCAGATAGGTTAACTGCTTAGGGGAGAAGGTTTGCTTGTATCCTACAAATGGAGAAGGAATCAGATGGGTGCAAATGAGGCATATTTGCCTTGTCCATCAGAGAGAGACAGAAAAAGAGAAAAAAACCTCAAACCAAAGAGAAGAACTAAGAAATGATAATGAGACTGTTACAGAACTTCAAAATCCACAGGAATCATTGCATTCCCTGAGAAATGATAAGACTGATACAGAATTTCAAAACTTTCAGGAATCATTGGATTTTCTGACACATGAAGTAATGGACAATAGATTGGTTTTGGACTATTTCTAGGACTTATGGGCCTGTATAATTCCTCATGCTGATTCATGTTGTTTGTTACATCACTACTAACCTGTGTTATATTATTATGTGCTTGTGTAATACCTCCCATATTGATGGATTTATGTATACCTGTTTCAAGTGAGACCCTTCAGAAACCCACTAATCTGGTTTGATTCCCCATTTCCCTTTGGTGTTTTCATCTTCTTTCCTGAGAAGTCAGAAAGGGCACGATCATCTCCTTTTTAGGATTCTCACCTCCCTGAGATGTCAGGGAAGGTGTGATCATCTGTGTTCTAAAATAAAAGAAAGTTGGAGATGTACATTGTACATGTAAACTCAAACCTAGGTTTGAGGTTTTTTGTGGTTTCTCTTCCCTCTTTCATAATTTCTTTGGGATATAGACCCAGTAGTCATACTGCTGGATCAAAGAATATGCACAATTTTATAGCTCTTTGGGCATATTTTCAGAATGTTCTCCAGAATGTTTGAATCTTTTCACAAGTGCATCAGTGTCCCAGTTTTTACACATCTCCTTCAGCATCCATCATTATCTTTCCCTAATTAGACATTTTACAATCATTAGATGAAAGTTTGAAAAGTTAAATGATAGATTTCAGAAATATGTTTTTGCAAAAGACCACATTTTTACATTCCCATAATTAATTATGTATATAGATAATATAAGATCTTGCTCTATTTATTATTTAAAAGTGATTTTTTTCTAAAAATCATTTGATTTGGTAGAGCAAATTGAAACTTTAAAAAACTTCTCCAGAAATGTGCCTTTCATATATCTGTCAAAGTGGTTTATTAGCAAAAACAACTGTAGTCAGTGACACTCTTGTTATTAATGTCAGGTGAGGTTTGAGATAAGATGATAAATGTTTGCTGATGATCTCTGCCAGTTTCATAGATGCATATAGACTATATGAAAGCAGACTTCCTTATATATGGTGAAGTTGAATTTTTTGATGATATTGAATTAATTACATCAAGTTCTATATTAGAGAACTGTCTATATAAGATTCATAAATAATCATGAGTCATTAATCTAACTAATGGTGGAGGCAGGAGAACTAGATGAAGAATGTCAATTGTTTATATAGTTTTTATTTTGTATTCTGCAACTTTGCTAAAATTGTTGATTGTTTCTAATTTTTTAGTTGATTCTCTAGGCTTGTCTAACAATATCATCACATTATCTGCAAAGTGATAATTTTGTTTCCTCATTACTTACTATAATCCCTTTCATTTCTTTTTCTTCTCTTAAATGTCAATTGTCCAGAATATGATATGCAGTTGGAAGAAAAATCTATGGAGATGGTCTATCAATTAATTGTGTTCTCTATCACATAGGCAATGCCTAGGGTTGTGAAATTACATACTCATTGAGATTTCAAGATGTCACCAACTAAAGACTTGAATCTTCTATAAAAGAGGTAAAATTATCATGAAGTTGTTAGTCATGGAGAGACTCAACTTTTTAGCTAGGAAAAGTAGTACCTTTAAGATCAAAGGGTATTAGGTTCTTAAAAAGTTGCAATATTTCTGTCAAAGAGATATTATCTCTAGAGAGTTGGGTATGACTAGGTCAAGATCCAAAAAAAGCTAAAGAGTTGCACCTTAGGGATTTCTCTAGACCTTAGAGAGCTCAGGAAAAATAGGCACTTCAAGTACCATCTTTGCTCATTTTCACCATAAATATAAACGAGGCAGCAATTCAGAGAGGACTAAAATTAAACTAAACCTCAAAACTATCTTTTTTTGGAGCAACCCTTGTGCTCTTTCTTCTAAAAATCTGAAGACAAATATAGGACAGAAGGCTAAAAACATTTTACTTCATGCAAAACATTTCTTTTATCATTCTACCAAATATTCCTTCTTCTAACCTAGATAACACAGCAAAAGGCCCAACTAAAATTGAGTCAAAATTATTCACAAAAATTTAATCATTTACATAAATATTGTTATCCAAGCTTTTCATGGTCTATAAGTCATACTCACTAATCAAAATACTGACAATGAGTACAAACTACATCTTTTGACAAAATGAAGAGCATATAGCTTAAGTTTACATGCTTAAATATGTTAGAAATGACAAGATCTAAAGCTTTTAGGTAACATTGAATCCAAACATTTTCTTTTTTACAGATGAGGAAAAGAAGGTCAAAAAAAGGCTAAATGACAAGAGAAAGTCACAAAAAGCAAAAATGAAATCAAAGGCCAGATCCTTCAATTACAAAACTAGTATTTTTCCATTATGGTATATGATGAAACATATTTTTTCCCTTTTTTGTCCATAATATTTTATTTTTCCAGATACATGTAAAGATAATTTTCAACTTTCATTTTTGAAAGGTGTTATATTCCAAATATTTTCTCCCTCCTTTCCTTACATTCCCTTTCCAGACAGAAAACAATATGATGTAGGTTAAACATAGTACTTTTAAATATATTACCCTATTGGCATATTGTGCAAGAAAAATCAGAATAAAAGGGGAAAAACTCAAGAAAGAAAAAGCAAACAAAAATATGAAAATACTATGATTTGCTTTCACATTCTATCTCCATAGTTCTTTCTCATTCCATGTCTATTGGAATTGTCTTGGATCACCATATTTCTGAGAAGAGCTAAATCTATCATAATTATTCATCATATGATCTTACTATTATTGTATACAACATTCTCCTGGTCCTGCTCACTTCACTCAAAATAAATTCTTGGAAATCTTTCAAGGATTTCCTGAAATAAGTCTGCTCATCATTTTTCATAGAACAATCATATTTCATTATATTACTATAACTAATTCAATCATTCACCAACTGATGAACATCTACTCAATTTCTAATTCCTTGCTACTACAAAAAGAGCTGCTTGGGATATAGACCCAGTGATCATACTGCTGGATCAAAGAATATGCACAATTTTATAGCTCTTTGGGCATATTTTCAGAATGTTCTCCAGAATGTTTGAATCTTTTCACAAGTGCATCATCTCTTTTTTAGGATTCTCACCTCCCTGAGATGTCAGGGAAGATGTGATCATCTGTGCTCTAAAATAAAAGAAAGCTGGAGATGTACATTGTACATGTAAACTCAAACCTAGGTTTGAGGTATTTTGTGGTTTCTCTTCCCTCTTTCATAATTTCTTGGGGATATAGACCCAGTAGTCATACTGCTGGATCAAAGAATATGCACAATTTTATAGCTCTTTGGGCATATTTTCAGAATGTTCTCCAGAACATATGATATTTGCACATATGGCTCCTTTTTCCTCTTTTATGATCTCTTTGGAATACAGACCCAGTAGTGACACTGATAGATCAAAGGATAATGCATAGTTTTATAACTCTTTGGAAAGTGTTTCAGTTGCTCTCCTGAATGGTTGGATCACTTTACAACTCTACCAACAATGTATGTGTCTCAGTTTTTCCACATAGTTTCCAACATTTATCATTATCTTTTCCTGTTAAACAATCTGATAGGTATGAGATGATATCTCAGATTTATTTTAATTTGTATTTCTTTATTAAATAGTGATTTAGAGCATTCTTCCATATGATTATAAATGACATTAATATCTTCATTTGAAAATTATATGTTCATATTGTTTGACCACTTATCAATTGGGGTATGACTTCTATGAAATATTTTTTCAGCATTGTCCAGTAAATGAAAAATTACCTATTAAAGATACTGTCAAGATTTGATCCAATGCAATTCTAGTCAAACAATTTACTTTTCATTTGTTAATTACCTACTATGTGCTTGAGAAAATAAATATGAAAAAATACATGTCCTCAAAAAATTGGAATTTAATAGAGCTGATCTAACAAAATAGATTATAAGAAAGTCAAGGGAGAAATAGGAAAAACAAAGCATTCTAAGAAAATTTGAAAAGAAGGGGCAAAAATTACCTATTAGAATCCAGACGATGCTTCATTGAGGATATCTTTCTTGAACTAGGTCTAAAATATTCCCATAAGGAATAAACCATATCATTAATTTGATGTGGGGATAGAGGGAGTATTGTACAACTAGCAAGCATATCTAGAATTAGAACTGAAAAAAAGTGCTGTACTCTTACCACAGTTATACTGGAAATCTAAACCCTCATCCTTGAAATGATTAAGAAAGAACTTTCTAAAAATGAAGGGATAGCTTTTTTTATTCCTCCAGAGAAAACATGTCCTTCTTTTCTCTGAAATAGTATATTTAGGAAAGTCATTCAATGTCTTTGCTAGGTATAAAGAAGAGTAAAAGAGGAGACTGAGGACAAAAAACCTTTTCTTTCCACATGCAGAGGGATATAATAATTACCACAATTAGGAGGTTTGCTTAGAAAAAATAGTTTGTATTAAAATGATCTTGGGGTTTTATTGGACTGCAGACCTAATGCGGAAAAAAAAAAAAAAAACAGTGTGTCAATGGAAGCCAAAAGAGAAAAAAAAAAAAAAAGGTAATATTTTCATTTGCTTATGTGCCCAGAACAATGGAAATGATCATCAAATTTAGACTACAGCTTCTAGACGCCTCAATTTAGGAAGGACATCAATGAAGTGAAGAGTTCTATAAAAGATCAATGAGAATGTTAAGGAGATTAGACTCTATACTGTAAGAGGAACTAGTAATGGGGAAGTTAGGTGGTACAGTGAATAGAACACTAACTCTGAAGTCTGAAGAACTTGAGTTCAAATCTGACCTCAGACACTTAACACTTCCTAGCTGTGTGACCCTGGGCAAGTTACTTAACCCAAATTGCCTCAGGACAAAAAAGAAGACCTAATGATGTAAAGTCTAGATAATTCTACATGAGGAGAGGAGGGGCATTTTAGCCATATTAAAATTCTGGCGTGAGTGTCATGTAGAAGGAGATTTAAGTTAGCTCTGATTGAGGAAAAACTAAGAGCACTGGGCAAAAGTGGCAGAGTAAATAAAACATTCCAATCAATCAGAGATATTCAAAGATTAAATTATTTTCTTTAGGAAATTATGGGTTTTGAGAGCTCTCCCACAGTAGGTCATCATTGTAATGTGATATTATATAGAGGACAGGAGGACAGACAGAGACAGAGAAACAGAGACAGAGACTGGGCAGAGACATAGAGAGAGATATTTATAGAAAGGGAGACAGAGATAGGGAATGAAAACAGAAGTAGTGAGTCAGTAAAAAACAAATTCAGGATGAGAGGTTAGATGACTTATCCAAAATCACATAGCTACTTGATGATATATATTGTAAAGAGCAGCATTAATTCATTCTGACTTTCATTTTTAGTACAGTATTCTTTAAACTAAACCACATTCCAAAATGTCAAGGTAGAAATCTCTGCAGTTAAAAACTTCTTCTTAAGGTATTTAGAATCAGCATGTATTACAACCAGGTGCTCCTATATCTGTCACCGCAGGGAGTAAACCACCTACCAACCTTCTTGGCTGCCTGCTCACAGCTGGCTGATGAGCAACCATCAATTTTTCCTTGTACTGAGTCTCTTTGTAAATTCCCTCAGTGATGCTTAGAAAACCCCGCTGTTTTACAGGCATCTAGTAAACCTCAGGGTAGGGAAGGTTATGTTTTCCAGCAGTGGAGTGGGAATGGTGTTGAATTTTAAGCCTCATAGAAGAATGAAAAGTTTTGCTTCCAAAATGTATGTGGATGTGCTGTACATATGCACATATCTATGTGTGGTATATAAATATATATACATGTGCATGTATATGAGTGTAATGTTTCATGCAAATATGTGTATTATGGTACGCATATAGTCTATGTAGGTATTGAGCGTGTATGTAGTATATATGTATTGTGTGTGTGGTATATACATGCATATATGTACAGTGTATTGCAAATGTGTGTTGTATGTTATGTTTATGAATATGTGTGTAAATATATTTTGATTCTGTGTGCCCAGTGCTGACTACATTTTCTACAATTGAGTAAGCACTTAGTAAACATTTCCTAAGTAAAACCAAGAAATATTTCTTTTGGCTCCATCCCCCTCCACTTTTTCCTTTTTTGTAAGATATATTTATTAATCTCCTAATATGTTTGAGGCACCATGTGTGTATACACACACACACATACATGTAAATATAGAGTGATTTGGGGAAAGGTACCAACAAGTGGAGAATTAGTAAAATCCTAGTATAGGATGTGAAATTTCGGCTAAGCCTTGAAGGAATCATGGTATTCTAAAATGTGGAGATGACAAGGAATGAATTACAAGGATTTGAGAAAGCCTCTACAAATACATGAAGATGGAGTAGTGTTCAAAATAAAGTAAATAAGCTTTGGCTCTCCTTAGCCAAGCATCCTGTCTCCATTTTTCACAGTGGAACATAGTGAAAAGTATTGCTATTTGAAGACTTTGCCAGCAGAGAATAAGCTCTGATAAATCCTAGGAAGATTTCATATGATAACAGACTGGACATCTGTTATCTAAGGACTGATGTATCCAAGTTCAGAGATTCTCATCCACAAATTCTTAATAGGTTGATTGATAATTTTTATCACATCAAATTTTCAATAACATTTATATAGTTATTGATAATTTTCAAATTGGACTAGTAAGGAGAATACAAAATGTACATGTACACAAATACAAACAGAAGCACAGAGATTAAACTGTTATATGATTATATTTATAATTGTATATAGTTATACAAGTATATGTACAATTATCTAACTGCATAAAGCTATATAAATATATGTTGATTATGCTTATATCTCTTTCACATCTTTTTTTGTATAAGTGGTAAATATAATAATTATGTATTAAGTACTAAATATGTGCTAGATGTTCTCAAGCAATAATTTATCCTTATATATGGTCCTAACTAAATGGATATTGCAAGGATTTAATCTCAGAAGACTGAGCAGATCAGTGGGTGTCACTTCATATAGCTATATAGTAGTGAGTAAATCTAGAGGGCATTTGAAATGCGGAAATCTGAAATTTCAAGCCAAATTGAGAACAGGGCAAGATTCATACCACAAGAGCTAAGAGATAGTTAATAGTCTGATGTCCAAGCCAAGAGAGACTCAAGACAAAAAAATATATATACTTAATAATATTGGTTAAAAATGGCATTCAGGAATAAAGCCAGAAAGGGAGCAGAGACCCCATAAATATTTTGAGATGATCTCAGAGTGGTCAGGGACACAAACTGGTGTGGCAGAATGATTAAGGATACATAATATTTATAACCTACTAGACCTCAATAAATTTGAGTCATTCTTTTTTGAGCCTACTAAATTGTGGGGTGAATAGAGGACTAGGATTTGAATCTAGAAATCTTGTATTCAAATCCAACTTCAGATGCTTACTAGCTATGTGACACACCTGGACAGAGCATTTAAATCTTTGTTTCAGTTTCTCAATTAAAAAAAAATGCTGATAATAAGAGCATCTTCCTCCCAGGGTTGTTGTGAAAATCAAAAGAGATTATATTTGCACTGCAATTAATACAATTCCTGGCACTTAATACGTGCTTATTTCCTTCCTTCCTTTTTAGATGCCATAAAGGATTGGCCTTGACTTCAAAGGAGAGAAAAAGAAAAGATTGGGAGAAAAGAAGCAAATTTCAGATTGATGTAAGGAAAAACATTCTAATTAGAGAACTTGTAATGCCTAAATGATTATCACTGAAAACCAGGTTATATTACCCTTCAATTCTCTCGGAGTTTGATATTTAACTCCTGATACTTATTATCATATACCAAGTATGGTTTTCTCTGAGTATAGATTGGCTTACTCATTTCTTGCTAGATATCTGCTTCCTAGCCACAAAGATTTTGATCTTCTAACACAAGACACAATATTAGTGACTTTGGAAAACCTGCACTAATTATAAACAAGATGTGGAGGATCCCTTTATATTAGAATCACGGGTACATAGCTTGAAGGGAATTTAGAATAATCTGATCTAACACTTTTAGGAATAAGGATACTGAGACCTAAAATCACCCATCTGGTAAATAGTGAAGGTAGGATTGAACCTCAGATCGTCTGACTCCAAATACAGTCTTATTCCCAGTATAATATGATGATCAATAACTTTCAGAGCATTTTGATCTTTTCTCTGTCTCTCTAATGAGCCCATAAGGTATTACTTCATTCTATCTTTCTTTTAAAATTTATTTATTTATATTTAACTTTATTTTCCTTTTTAAATTTTAAGTTTCAAATTATCTCCCTTTTTTCTATCCCTTCTCCTACCCACTGAGGAGGCAAACAACACGATACCAATTATTCATAAAAATATTCAAATATTTCCATTTTAGCCAGATTTTCCAAAAAAGCAAGAAAAATAAAGTGAGAAAACTATACTTCAGTTTGTACTCAGAGTTCATCACTTTTCTCTCAGGAAGTGGCTAGCATTCTTTCATAATGGGTCCTTTGTAATTGTTTTGGATCATTGTATTGATCAGAGTAACTAGAGTAAGTCTTTCACAGTTGATCATCATCACAACATGGCTGTTACTGTGCATTATAATCTCTCAGTTCTTCTCATATTTGTATTAGTTCTTGCCATATTTTTACGAAACCATTCACCTTATCATGTATCACAGCCCAATGGTACTTCATCAAAATCATATACCACTTCTTATTCAACTATCCCCCAACTGATAAGCATCTTCTCAATTTCCAATTCTTTGTCACACACAAAAAAGTTGCCATAAATGTTTTTGTCCATATAGATCTTTTTTTTTCCCTTTCTCATTGATCTCATTTGGATACAGACCTAGAAAAGCTTACTATTTTTCTTGCAAAACACTTTCAAGCCATCAGGACCTTAAATTTAATTGGGATTCTCATTTCTTCTCCCTTTTTTTTTCCTTCACTTTCAGCCATTCCCCTGACACCATGACTTCCCCATTTCTACACTGAGTCAATATCATATTACAACTATTTGCACCAACCTAACATGGAAATCAGTTAGCCTTTGCAAATAACCACATCTCTCTACTGAGCAGTCATTCAACATTCAACATTCTGCAAATATTTATTGACTTTCATTGGGTAAAAGTCTAAAATTTGCAATGCCCTCCCCAAGGGTCATCATAGGTAGTGTTGTGTTGAAAAAATGTTTGCTGGTCATTTGAAAAGGCTTATGGAAAATGGACAGCCAATTGCCTCTGAGTAGGCATAGCACAGCCCTGGGCTGCCTAGGATATGAAATTTTCTAAGTTTAAGTAATTAAGGGCTTAAGAAGTAGCATTGCTTTTACTTGACCATAGTTAGATGCTATCAGCAAGACTTAAACTTTTTCATATTCTAGTGAAAAGCAAGATTTTGGTTTGAGGACTGGCACTCCTTTACTAATGGCATCAGCACAAATTAATTAACTTGGTAGTCTGCTATTAAACATTTTACTAGCTTGCCAGTGGTATACCCATAACTGTTATCACATGTGCCTTCAGGCTTTCATTTCAAAATATCATTAACACATTCTAATCAATTTCCTCCTCAAAATAAAAAAAAATGCAATCTTATTATAACACCCTATGACTCTTGAGACATAAACTTTTTATCATTTCATACCTTTCTTTGCTACATTACAGTGAAAAATAGTCTATATGCTGAGATCTGAGCTAATTTCCAGGTCTTATTAGTGTCCTTGACCTCCTCCCACATTTTGAGTCAGTCTTGGCCTTTCTGTCTGTTGAATCCCTCATATAATCCCTCACTAAGTACAAGGTTCATCACCCATATGGAGCACTGAGTTAAAGACATCAGCTTTTCTAATTATCCCTTTCATGCTTAACACTCCATGCCCAGTCTCCAACACATAACCTAGAAAATTATTTTCATGGAACCAGTAAGTTTGGCTTAGTAGAACAAGTATTGTGCTTTAATTCAAGAAGGTATGGGTTCAAATCACAACCACATGACTTGCTACCAGTGACACCCTGAGTAACTCATTTAAACTCTCTGAAATTTAATTTCCTCATATATAAAATGAAGACAATAAAAACACCTTCCTAAAAGAAGAACAAATTATGTAATTGTGTAAAGCAAACCATAAACATTAGAGCACTATATAATTGCTAGGTATTGTTATTACCATCATTTTGTGATAGCCAATTTACAGTTCTGGGATTCAGCTTTGCCCTCTAGGAAATGAAGCCTTTGGTCTATGAAATCTTTAAGTTTTCTTCCAGATGGAAATCTATGATCATAGGAACATTAGGTAGATTGCCATTGTGTATCTAATTCATCTAAGAAAAAAAATGGCCAGCAAAAACATTCTAAAATAGATGAATTTTGTCACTGTACTGTTCTACCTTTTTTTTTCCCCCTGCTTTTCTTCCAATTCTATCACAACCATATCAGGGGCCTTAACCAATCCCTAGCAAGGTCCTACCTAACAAAGAATTGAAGGTTCTCCCCCTCCTCATTTGCATTTCAATTTGCATAGGAGATTTTTAAAAACTGTATGTTGGAAAAGAAATTAAGTTTATTCTTCTTAGGATCAAAAGGACAGAGCTAAGAACAATGAAGGTAAATTTCAAGGAGGCAGATTTAACCTTAGTATAAGGAAAAGCTTCCTAACAACCAGCCAAATCTAGAAGTAGAATGGGGATAGTAATTAGGGCCCTTGCTCCGAGGTCTTCAAGGAAAGGCTAGATGAACAAGTATCAGTAATGCTATAGAAAGAATTTCTCTTCAGGTGTGAGCTAGATCAGTCTCTAAGATTTTCCAAATTTTGTTGTCTGCAATACTGTAAAACAAGTTTCCAGAGCTCATTAGAATGAATGTTCATTTGTAGAGCTTCAGACACTATGATTGGATGTATAAGGTTAAGTGGGGATGGGGGTACAGGAAGAAAAACCCCTATGCTGCACAAATCACATGATTTTTGACACATGATTTAGAATTGAGTTAGTTGTATTCTGTTTTGCATGGGGAACTAAATTGAAGCATGGTTTTTTCCCTAAGCTTAAATGTCTCATATGAATAATAATATCACAAAAGGCTAAGATCACAGGTTTTAGAGTTTAAAGGAACTTTAGAGATCACAGAAAAACTTCCTGATTTTATAGACCAAGCCCAGAAGGGTTACATGACTTATCTAAAGCCACACTTGATAAATAACCAATTTAAGATTTAAGTCCAGTACTACTGACTTAACATCTAATACTCTCTTTATAAAATGATTAGATTTTACAATCATTTAATACTTAACAGAATATGAAAAAGTAAAAATAGAAAAAAAATTTGTTACTATGTGGGGAAATTGAGCACCAGCAAGGAAAGTAATTATTGACCAAAAGCCACACAACCAGATAGAAGCAGGGTGAACAATAACAACAGCACTTATATATTGCCTTATGGTTGACAAATTTCCTTATATATGGTATCTCATTTGATCTTCTAAACAACTTGAATAGTTAGGACATATTATCATCTCCATTTTATAGATGAGAAAGATAAGATGTAGTTCAGAAATTAAGAGAAGTTAGGGAACTTGCCCAGGCTTGTAAAAAATAGGTAAAATTCAACTCAGTTTTTTTTTTTTTGTTTTGTTTTGTTTTTTTTCCCCACTGACATCCTTAATCCAGATCTTTTAGTTCCCACCCTCCAATCTAAGACTTGTGCTTTTCATTGCAGAACATGCATCAATCTAATTTCCTCTGTTGTAAACAGCAGGCTTTTGATTTTGTTTTAGTTTTTTATGGATTTCCCAAGTTAAAAAAAAAAAAACTGAAATGAAGGATTTAAGACATTTCTAGATTTATATGTGAAAAAAGTTTTTTTTTTAAATTTGTAATTCTAATATTTTCTATTCTCTTTCAGATGCCTTTTTTCAGATGTAATATTCTATAAATTGTTTTAAAATTCTATGTATCATGTTCTAACTTTACTATTATATATTCACTTCTCTGTAGTTCATCAGAAGTGATCAAATTTGCCACAATCTAAAATTGTGGAGACTTAGCAAGGCATAAACTTATCTATTTAGCCAACAACAATTGCTACAACTCATTTCTGTGTTTGTCTGGGTTTTTCTTTTGGAACTGAGCTGCTATTTCACCAAGGTGGAAGACTCTCTGAAACTTGGACAATTTACCTGATGGTTGCTATGGAAGCACAGAGAAGTCCAATTTTACTGACTTCATGAATGTCAGCAATTCAAGTTCCTCCCTCCTGATTTTTTCTTGGCCTAGTGTAGCTGGTCTGGTAATGTTGGGATGTGCTATTAAATTGTAAAATGGGATAAACCATAGCCCCAGAAAAGAATCAATGAAGCTGTAATATTAGCAGCATATCATGTATATATCCTGATTCATCATGGCAAGGATTAAATGAGTATTGCACATTTTTGCATGGATTAGAAGATTCTAATCCATAGACTGACAATCATCTGAGTTCCAGGATGGAATGGAAGGGAATGTTTATAGATGTAAAGTAGTAAAACATACTTATTGTTCTGAGTAGTTTAACTACTACTAGTTGAACTGAATCCAACAATGTTCACTTATTAAAATTGTTCTCAGTAGTAGATATCAAAGGGAGAAGAAGACATTTCTTTCTAATCAATAATAGATAGTGGGCAGAGACTGGGCTTCTGAACAACAAAAAACTTTTATTGTACCTTTAAAGCCTATGGTAACATTGGGTCTTACATGAAAATTTGGGAGCGGAGGGAAACCTTGCAAAAACGTATGTGAACTAACACAGATGGAAAGAAAGCAGAACCAAGGAAAAATTTATCTGATTAATCCAATATGATGACCCCAACATAAAAGAACCTTACATTTAAATACTTCACATCTATGAATTATGTAGTTATCAGTAGCTAGAAGGTGCAGTACATACAGTGTCAGGCTGTCAGGCCTGGGATCAAGAAGACTTGAGTTCAAATTCAATCTCAGGAACTTACTAGCTATGTGATCCTGAGAAAGTCACTTAAAGATTTTTACCTTTGTTTCCTAATCTATAAAATGAGCTTGAGAAGAAATGGCAAACCACTCCAGCATTTTTGCCACAAAACAACCAAATGGGGTCATAAAAAGTTGGATATGGCTGAACATCAAAACAACAATAGTAACTTTAAAGGACTAACAGGAAAATGTTTTTTCAATCTCTCAAAAAGAAGATGGTAGATGATAATGCAGAATTAACCACACATTTTTACAGCATTAATAATGAAAAAAAACATTTATATCCCTCTTGACAGAGAGGTGATAAACCAATTATGTAGAATGAGATCTATATTTTTGAAACTGGACATTGTGGAAATTGGTCTTCTTGACTATATTTGTTACAGGGATATTTTTCCTTTTTAGAGGGAAAAGAGAGGAAGGGATGGTATAATAGATATTGAGCCCACTTGGGACCTGGGAAGTACACAGCTACTGAATGAGTGACCCTGGTCAAGTCACTTAACATCTATCAGTGCTCTAGACAATTCTTTGAGATTATAATTGGGAGAGAAGGAGCCTAACTGCACAGGGAGGAGTATTTTCATCAAAGAGATCTCTATACCAATGAAATCTTAGGCCTAGTTCCTGTTGTGGGGAATAGAGATAAGGTGAAGAATTTACAGGAATCTATGAATTCTTTTTCTGTATTTTATTATTTCTGTGTTTCCTCTATGACCTGTATTATATGTGCAGGCTCATATCTACTTGAGCCTTGGCCAGCTAGAAACATATTTACTTAACCTGAGCTTATGACATTTATTGGTATTTGACATTTATCGATATTTAGTCTATTAGCTGGACCACTGTCTGCTTGATTAAGCCTGAAAGCCTGACTTTCTGTTTCCTAGAAATCAGGAGATTTCAGGGAATCAGAAACCTTCCATTCCAATCTCTCCAAATAGCAACAACCAATTAGATGCCTCTCCCTCCCCTTCTCAATGCCCTCTTACCTATGATGTAATTTCTTGTATAAAAGCTATGTATCTTTACTACTTCTTTAGCCCTCCTGTCACAAGCTTTCTCTTTCTTATCTCTCAATGGAGGGCTCATCCTCTGGAGGTTTTCAATAAACAACTTTTCTGCCTTCTACTGAGTGATCTCTGAGTAGTCATTTTGGGTAAGGGTCTTCTACATCCCTCACACTATTTTTATCTCTATTCCTAAACAGAAGAGAAAATTAGAGCTGAGAGTCCCATGATTTGCTCAAATGGCCAAAATGGAAATTCTTCAGGGCTCCTCCTTTGCTACTCTGCCCTTTGAAATGATCTGGTACAGTGGATACCAAGAATAGCTTTAAAAACTAGTAAAACAGAAGTTGAAACCCTGTCTCTGAAATTCATTGGCTGCGTGACCCTGGATAATTCTTTTAACCTCTAAACACTCTAGGAATTCTCTAATCTGTAATGTAAAGAGAATAAATTAGTTGGCCTTGGTAAAGGAAATTTCTTCATGTGGTAACATCTTACATGAATAAAGTTTTAAGTCCCTAGCCCTATAATCTTAAGCATTTACAGAATACTTTGCCTACCTTATATGATTTCTTTTTGGATTTTAGAATCATATGAATATAATACAAATGAATTTCCCCATTTAATAACTGAGTAAACTGAGACAAAGAGAAGATGTATAATATGTTTATTCATTAGATACCAGAGATTACTTAAACCTACTTCTTTTTCTTCCTCAAAAATGATAATCTAATTTTTCAGTACTATCTATCTTGGCTAAATCAAAAAGAGCTGTCCACTAATGGAGTAAACTGTGTTAGTCAGCTTAAAATCTCTGTTCTTTGAAAGTTTTCAGTCACAGACTATATAATACCCTTTAGGAATATAATAGCAATGATTCTTATTTAAAAATTATAAAATATGGATCTCAGAGTGATCCCAAAATCCATCTATTCAAATAATCACTGTTCAAATTGAGGGTCTAGGAGAAGTACTTCTCAACCACATATTTAGCAGGTATCAGGGTTTCATCAAATGATCTTTCTACTATACTAGACTTGCTTACCAAGTATGAATATGACCACATGACCCTTGGCTTGTCAAGCCTAAGATTCCATAAGTCTTACTTCCACATCCATTTTTTTTAATTGTTTGCCTCAAAAATTAGCCTTAATAGGAAAATGGAATGTATTACTGTTCTATTGGATATGAAGGTCGATTTTGTTTTTTAGCTCTCTTGTATTAGGAAACCCTAATCTAGAGATGATGAACTTGCTAAATAAATATTGATTGTTAGATATGGATAGATTGAATAATAGGTATATTTCAACATAATCACTTTCCTTTGTAATTCTATGTAATTTTTTATGCATTTAAAATTATGAGTTTTAGGAAAGGGCACAGGATTCACCAGAATGTCAAAGGAGTCCACAACAATAGAAGAGATTAAGAAGTCCTTCCATAAGGCTTAGTTTTTAAATTTTGGGGGAATTGGAGGGATGTAAAAAAGAGGAAATTGGGGCAAGGAATAATAAAAAAATGTCTTTTTTCCATTCTGAGAAGATTTAAGAGCTTAGTTCCCTAGGGGCATTGAAAAAAAAAATCTGTCCACCCAATGTTCTGTTAGCCTCCTGAACGTAGTTTAGAATGAATATCAAGAGAATTGTAAATTTGAAATAGGGAAAGGCTTCCTAAAGACCAGCATGATGCCTAGTGGGTTCAAAGGAGAAAGAAAGAAAAATAGGAATTTAAAGTTTAGTCTACAATCATTTATGAAGCATTCACTAAGGACCAGACAGTTTTCAGTACTAAAGATATGAAGAAAGGCAAAAGCAGAGCCATGCCCTAAAGGAGTTTCCATTCTAATTAGGTAATAACATATAAATAAAGATGTACATAGAAGATATGTATGTATATATACACATATAAGTACGTGTGTATTATACACTTTAATGTATATACAAATACATGTATGTGTGTATGTGTAAATATATATTTAAATGTATGCATTGATGTTATTCATGTCATTTGTTCCATGAAACTAATGACATCATGACAGTGATATCCTGACTTGCAAGTGAATTACAATTAAATGAGGCAAGGATCTACATAGTAATGAGTCTCACTCTATCCTCCAGTTATCAGTTCAGTAAGGTAACATAGGTCAAGACAACAGGTAGTAGCCCTGATGCTTTGAGAGACCTTGGCCTTTTTAAGATCTTTCCCAAATCTTAATGTATCTGAGGCAATATAAATTCAGTAATAAAAAGCTAGGTAAAGATTAAGGCAAAAGATGCATCCATAAAAGAATAAATCAAGGTGAAGACCCTCAGAGTTTCCGACTGGAACAGAAACAATTGTTATTTATCTCACTCTGAGCCATCAAAACTCAAAAAATGAGTTATGTGAATATATATTTACACATATATACAGAGAGGGGAGAAGGGACAAGTAGAATGCAATATCTAAGAGCAATGCTAGAAGAGGATAAAAAGGGATGAAATGAAAAGAACAAAAGGATGTTCTATTAAGTACCTACTATGTTCAAAGCACTGTGATAAGTACTTTAAAATATCTCATTTGATCTCACAATACTCCTGAAAGATAAGTCATCTTACTGTCTCCACTGAGAAAACTGAAATAATTAGAAATTTAGCAACTTGCTTGGGGACATGTAGCTAATAAGAATATAAAGCTAGATTGAACATAAGTTCAAATCCTGACTCATAGCTGCTCTAAGACCAGCACTTTATCCACTATGTTACCTGTCTGCATAGTGAGAGTAGGGATGGAGACTATTGGCACTGGTAAAAACCCACTGGAGAAATGGGACATTTTAATGTATCCAGAAAAGCCAGGAGATGAGGGTGAGGGGAGAACACAAGGAACTATTAGGTAAAAAGTACATTAGAATGGAGTATCATTCTAGAGGCTGACAGAAAGAAGGACAGTGTCACTAGATAGCATAAAGCTCATAAAGAAGAAATTTGAGAAAACTGCAAAGACAGGAAGGCACCAGTATGGGAAGGATCATTATTTTTGTGAATATATTTTTTTTCAAATGCATGTAAAGATAGTTTTCAATATTCATTTTTATAAAATTTTGAGTTGCAAGTTTTTCTCCCTTCCTCCTCTTCCCCTATCCCAAGATAGAAGCAATTTGACATAGGTTCTACATAAGCAATTATGTTAAACATATTTCTACATGTCATGTTATGAAAGAAGAATCAGAACAAAAGAGGAAACACATGAGAAAGAAAGAAAAAACAGAAACAAAAACCACAAACAGTATGCTTTAGTTACTATATAGACTCCATCGGTTCTTTCTGTGCATGTGGATAGCATTTTACATCATGAGTCATTTAGAATTGTCATGGACCGTCATATTTCTGGGAAGACTTAAGTAATTAATAGTTCATAATACAATGTTGTTATTGCTGTCTACAATTTTCTCCTGATTCTGCTCACTTCACTCAGCATCAGTTCATATGTCTTTTTTATTAAGCATTTTATTTTTCAAAACATATGCATGGACTATTCTTTAACATTAGATCTTCCAAAACCTTGTGTTCCAATTTTCTCTCCTTTCCCCCATGCCCTCCCCTGGATGGCATGTAGTCCAATATATCTTAAACGTGATAGAAATCCAATATATGCACACATATTTATAGGATTTTTGTACTACATAAGCAAAATTAAATCAAACCAGTAAAAAGAAGAAGAAGAAGAAGAAGAAGAAGAAGAAGAAGAAGAAAAAGAGTAATGTAAGCAAAGAACAACAAAAAGAGTGAAAATGCTATGTTTTGGTTTACACTCAGTTCCCACAGTCCCCTCTCTGGGTATAGATGGCTTTCTTCATCATTAAACAAGTGGAATTGTTTTGGTTCATCTCATTGTTGAAGAGAGTCATGACCATCAGAAATGATCATTGTATAGCCTTGTTGTTGCCCATATGTTGATCTGGTTCTGCTCATTTCACTTAGCTCAGTTAATGTAAGTCTCTCCAGGCCTCTCTGACACAATCCTCTTGATCATTTCTCATAGAACAATAATATTCTATAACATTCCTATACCATAATTTATTTAGCCATTCTCTAACTGATGGACATCCATTCAATTTCCATTTTTTTGCCACTACAAAAAGGGCTGCCACAAACATTTTTACACATACGGGTCCCTTTCCCTTCTTTAAGATCTTTTTGATATATAAGCCCAGTAAAAACATGGCTGGGTCAAAGGGTATGGACAGTTTGATAACTTTTTGAGTATAGATCCAAATTGCTTTCCAGAATTGTTGGATCAGTTCACAACTCTACCAATAATGTACGTGTCCCAATTTTCCCATATCACCTCCAACATTTGTCATTATCTTTTCCTGTCATCTTAGTTAATCTGAGAGGTGTGTAGTGGTATCTCAGAATTGTCTTAATTTGCATTTCTCTGATCAATTGTGATTTGGAGCACTTATATGACTACAAAGTTTCATTTTCTTCAACTGAAAATTGTTTGTTCATATCCTTTGACCATTCATTTATCAATTGGAGAATGGCTTGATTTCTTACAAATTTGATTCTGTTCTCTATATATTTTAGAAATGAGGCTTTCATCAGAACCTTTGAGTATAAAAAAGTTTTCCTAGTTTAGTGCTTCCCTCCTAATCTTGTCTGCATTAGTTTTATTTGTACAAAATTTTTTTAACTTAATGTAATCAAAATTATCTATTTTGTCATTAATAATGATCACTAGTTGTTCTTTGGTCACAAATTTCTTCCTCCTCCACAGATATAAGAGGTAAACTATCCTATGTTCTTCTGACTTGTTTATAATACCATGCTTTATGTCCAGATCATGAAACTATTTCGACCTTATCTTGGTATATGGTATTATCAGTGCATACTTTTTGCCATTCTATTTTCCAATTTTCCCAGCAGTTTTTGTCAAATAATGAGTTCTTATCCCAAAGGCTGGGGTCTTTGGGTTTGTGAAACACTAGAGCGTTATGGTCATTGGCTATTTTGTTCTGTGAAGCTAACTTATTCCACTGATCAGCTGCCTTATTTCTTAGCCAGTACCAAATGGTTTTGATGACTGCTGCTTTATAATAGTTTCCTTTCTCTTTAGCCTACCCCCTCTCTTTTCCCCTTTCCCCTTCCACTTTTCTTTAAGGTGAGAGAAGTTTCTGGATAAAACCAAATATGTCTAATATTTTCTTTTTGAGCCAATTTATTAACACAATGTTCACCCTCCTCCCTTCTTTCCCTCAATTATAATAGGTTTTCTTTGCGCCTTTTTGAGATGTAGTTTCCTTCATTTTACCTCCATGTTCCCTTATTTCTGCTACAATCCTCTTTCCACCTCTAGTTTCTTTTTTATATTACAATATTAAAATCAAATTATACATGCACTCTCTGTGTATACTCATAAAAGAAATACATTTCTCAAGAGTTCTTTTCTTTCTACCTTTTTATGATTCTTTTGAATTCTACATTTGGAGGTCAAATTTTTTGTTTAGCTTTGGTCTTTTTATCAGAAATAAATGGAATTCACCTATTTCATTGAATGTCCATCTTCTTCCCTTTAAGAAAATGTTCAGTTTGTGGCCCGGTTTATTCTTGACTGCATTTCAAGTTCCTTTGCTTTTTGGAATATCAGATTCCAGGCCCTTCGATCCTTTAAATTGGAAACTGCTAGATACTGGGTAATCCTTATTGTGGCTCCTCAGTATTTGAATTGTTTCTTTCTGGCTGCTTGTAATATTTTTGCCTTGGTCCAATAGTTCTGAAATTTAACCACAACATACCTTGGAGTTTTAATTTTGGGATCTCTTTCAAGAGATGTTTGGTGAATTCTTTCCATGGCTATTTTGCCTTCTGATTCTATGACATCTGGCCAGTTCTCTTTTATGATTTCCTGAAAAATAGTGACTAGGCAGGATGAATACAGAGAAAACTGGCGAGACTTACATGAACTGATGCTAAGTGAAATGAGCAGAACCAGGACATCATTATATACCTCAATAACGATACTGTTTGAGGATGTATTCTGGTGGAAGTGGATCTCTTCGATAAAGAGAGCTTTAATTGATCAAAGATGGACAGAAGCAGCTACACCCAAAGAAAGAACACTGAGAAATGAATATAAACTGCTTGCATTTTTGTTTTTCTTCCTGGGTTATTTCTACCTTTTGAATTCAATTCTCCCTGTGCAACAAGAAAACTGTTCGGTTCTGCACACATATATTGTATCTAGGATATACTGTAACATATTCAACATGTAAAGGACTGCTTGCCATCTGGGGGAGGGGGTAGAGGGAGGGAGGGGAAAAATCGGAACAGAAGTGAATGCAAGGGATAATGCTGTAAAAAATTACCCTGGCATGTGTTCTATCAATAAAAAGTTATTTAAAAAATAGTGACTAGGCTCTTTTTTTCATCATGGTTTTCAGGGAGTCCAGTAATCTTTAAATTGTCTCTCCTAGATATATTTCGCAGGTCAGTTGTTTTCACAAGTAGGAATTTTACATTTTTTCCTACTTTTTAATTTTTTTTTGTTTTGCTTGACTGATTCTTGATGTTTCATTGAGTCATTCATTTCCATTTGTTCAGTTCTGATTTTTAGTGAATTATTTTCTTCATTTACTTTTTTACTTCTTTTTGTATTTGTCCAATTGAATTTTTAAATGAGTTGCTTTGTACTATGGATTTTTTCTTCCATTTTGCAAATTCTGTTTTTTAAGAAGTTATTTTCTTTTTTCATTTCACAAATTTTGTTTTTCTGGGAGTTGTTTTTTTTTTTCCATTTTGTCAAATGTATCTTTTAATAAGTTTTCCATTTTACCAAGTCTATTTCATGCTGCCTTTTCCAAATTCTCTTTAAAAGTTTTCATTTCCTTTCCCCATTTTTCTTCTAGCTCTTCTTTAAGATCCTTTTAAATTTCTTCTAGGAGAGTCTTGTGTGATGGGGACTAATTTATATCATCTTTTGGCCTCAAGGTTCGAAATCTGTTCATCTCTTTCACCTTAAAAATTATGGTCAGAGTTGTTTTTGCTTTTTCATTCACTTTTTTTTTTTTCAAATTTGAGATCTGCTTTTAGGGCAAGAGAGGTTTTTCCAAGTTTCCTCTACAACTAGCAGCAGCTGCACTGAGTCCAAACAGACTCACTCCCAGTGCTGGATGATTGTGGCCAGGTCCTGTGAGACTCTGGTGTTTTGTAGTTCATTCTTTATCTTCTGTATTTGCGTTGGATGTTTTTTAACTTCTGTGCTGATCTACTGGCTTGCAACCAGGGCAGAGTGGTCAATACCGCTGTAGATTCCTCCCTGTAGATTCTCAGCCCCCAGAGACCACATCAACCCAGGACTCTGTGCTCTTTGCACTAGCATCCATGTTCAGCTTACTTGCACTTGGCTCCACCTTTGCTGGTGATCTTTGAAATTATCTTCTGTTTGTGATTTGTTACACTCCCAATATTTGTGGATTCTGCTGTCTAGAATTAATTCAGAGGCTGGATTTGCTAATTAATCTGAGGTTGTAGGAGAAGATCAGAAAGAAATCTGTGTCCTCTCTGCCATCTTGGCTCCACCCTTTATATGTCTTTGTTTTGATGAAATCTGCCCGCTCATTATTTCTGATAACACAATACCAAAACTTATTTAGCCACAATGTCAATTGATGTTTAATCCCTCAATTACTAATTCTTTGCCACCACAAAAAGAGCTAATGTAAATATTTTTGTCCCCCTTTCCCCCTTTTTTATGGCGTCTTTGAATATAGACCCAGAAGTGATATTGCTGGATCACAGATTATGCATAATTTTATAGCCCTTTGGGCATAATTAATGGGAAGGATATTAAAGCACAGGACAATCTTATTTTTAATTTTTCAGTTAATAGGATTAGACCTGCCATTAAAGAAAGGGCATTCTCACCACTGCATCCTGATATTGGTCTTTATGAAATTATGGAATGATTATTCATTCATAAATTCACTCATTCATTCATATATATGTTCTTGCATTCAACAGATATTTATGAAGCTTCAACTATAGTCAATTCATTGTGCTAGTCATTAGTGTAGAAATATAAATAGACTATTATACTTCCCTCAAAATTAATGGAGAATTAAACACATAATACAAACTATAATATAACTAAAGCAAAAACAATTCATGAACAATGTCTCTATAAACAGATGAGAAAGTGAGTGCCTAGGAGGGATTGAACTAAGCCTTGAAGAATGGGAAGAAGTTCAATAGAAAGAAATGGGAAGGAGATAATATAGGTATAGGAGACAATTTTAACATCAGAATCTGTTCATTTTTTTAAATGTCAGATATTCAGATATCCCCCACAATGAATAAATCCTTGAGTCACTTTCCATGTGATGGAGGATAACAGGTCAATGATTGACAACAATTATTCTGAATATACAGTAACATTCAGGATCTGTTTCCTTTTCCTGATACTATGATTCTAACAATGGAGAATGGAATGGTACTAATTGTTAGAGAAAAAAAAAGATTAAACTTTTATTATTTTACAATCAAAACAATTATTTTTTCCTGGAATTAGAAGGATAATAGATTGTGGGAAATAGGTAGTATAATCATCCCCATTGAGGAGATGGAAACTGTTGAGGAAACTGGGGCAGACAGTGATGAGATGACTTGCCCAGTACTACACAGCTAGTAAATATCTGAAGACATATTTGAAGTCAGGTCTTCTTCATCCCAGGCTCAACACTCTATCCACTGTGCCATCTAACTGCCTTTAATGACCAAAAAAGAGGCAATAAATATACTTCTTATCTAGCCAAAGCACTGGAGGATGGACACCAAAAAGAGTTCATGGGAATTATAACTGAATTGGAAAGAAGACCTGTACTGAAACCTTACCATTTTTCTATAACCTTGGTCAAATCTCTCTGAGCCTCAGTTTTCATATTTACCAACTAAGGATAATTATACTTGTCCTAATTGTCACAACCTGGATTAGGATCCTCAAATTTTAACTGCTGTACTATTTATACTCTACCAGGCAACATATGTATGATGTTTATATATCAAAGGGTGTTACACACATACTCATATAGATTAATAGAGATATATACATATACATATATACACACACATACATATATATACAAAACATGTATGTGTATATACATATGTATATGTGTGTGTGTGTGTACACACGCACACGCACACACATCCATATGTAATACTGATAACCCTGTACTATTAGGGCCAATGAATTCATACCAATAGAGAGGATATCAGTTGTATTGTCTTTACGAAAAGGTTTTACTAGGTACATAAAGAACTTCCTAAAAGAAAGATAAAACCAAATTAAAATATATATATATATATATATATTGGAAGAGAAAAAAACTAAAAGATTTCTTTTATTCACTTAAAGATTGATGTGCTAAATACTTTCCCCTAGCTAAGCAATGCAGATCTGACATTCATTGTATTGATCAAAGGCCTAATTTTGTCAAGAAATGCTTGATGAATGCTATATGCTATAGTGAGCAATGCGGGTGTTACAACAAGAAAAGGTTTTAGAATTGAAAAATAAAGATGTACAATTCCTAATGGACTATAACAGTTCCATTATGAATCTTCTAGGAAAATTAAGGCTTTTAAGAGAATACAGAATTGAAATCTAGAAGGGAACTTAGAAACTAAATAATATAATTCTGTCATTTTATAAATGTGAGTCTAGAAAGACAAAAGACTTGTGCAGTCCTGTGACTTTAAAGGCTTATTATAGAGGCTCCCCACTATATCAGAAGTAGCCTGTGTATGTGTGTGTGCGTGTGTGTGTGTGTGTGTGTGTACAGGGGGAGATAAGATTGGGATAGGAGAGTGATGAATCATAGAATTTCAAAGTTAAACTATACCTAAAAGGTCATCTAGTCCAATGGTGTCAAACAGTTAACAATGGTCATTAAATCATATATTGACTTAGAAAAATCAATAATTATTAATATTTGTTGTTCAGTTGTTTCATTCATTTCCAACTCTTCATTACCCTATTTTGGATTTTCTTGGAAAAGATACTAGAGGGGTTGGCCCTTTCCTTTTTCAGCTCACTTTATAGATGAGGGAACTAAGGCAAATAAGTGGAATGAATTGCCCATACTTATAAAAGTCTGAACTTAGATTTGAATTCAAGTCTTCTTGACTCCAACTCAGGACACTGTGCCAGCTAGCTGCCCTACATATTAAATTATATTTTATTATATATTATATTATATTATGTATTTTGTTAAACAATTCCAATGACATTTTCATCTGTTTGCTGATCATCCCCAACTCCTATCTCATTAATCATTCTGTTCTATAATGTCCACCATAAACTATCTTAGAGTCCTAGCTTAAAAGGTTCTGGTGATAAGAATTTCACTACCTTCCAAGATAATAATTTATCTTTGCAAGTCTTAAAGTATGTGTTTGTATGCAGGTATATGTGTACACACATAAATACACACATGTATATATGTGTGTATATACCCAGATGTGTATATATACATCTATGTGCATATATGTATATGTATATGTATATACATATATATTTTTTCCTAATTTGTTGATTTTCTATTCTTTTATTCAAATACAGAGCCACAATTTTCCTTGCATAGGAATTCATAGAGAGGATGGTTAGTAGCAAGTGTTTCACAATGTATCATCTTAATGAGTTTTCATGAAGATAATGTTTAAACTTAGTCCTTTCTGAACAAGAATCCAAATCTACTTATTATGCCACTTTACCTTATATTCCAATATTGAACAAGCTTTGTGAGAATTAGGGCCAAACCACTGTATTGCTGAACTTCTCTAATCTTTACGAAAGCTTTCATTAGCTGAATTAGAATGAAAAAGCAACTATCTTGCCATTAATAAAAAATACTAGAAAGGGATATAGAACAGTGGCAATCTCTGACCTCATGATGTTTGCATTCTAATTACTGAAGATAACATGTATAGCAGAATACAACTGTAGGAAAGATGGAAGCTTCCAGTAGTCTTCAGGATATATCATCATGATACTTGACAAAGCCCAAGAATCTTTATAGTGCAACACCAGGTCAGATGGCAATAGCTGGAGGTCTAGAGGGCCTAGTAGTAGTAAGGCCCATTGGGCCTTAGGGAACAATTCCAGGACAGACAGAAAAATCAAGTAGACTATCTTCATGCTGAAAGGTTTTCTTATCCAAACAGTCTTAGCAGCCATATATCTAAACAAGGATTATTGGAAAGGGATAATGTTCCTAAAGGTTATGACAGAACAGGATACGGAGCAACCTCTATCATTGTGGAAATGGGGAAGTCAGCTTCAAACAAGGAAGCCTAGTTAGAACTAGGTAATTAAAGTTGGGAAGGAGAAGGTTCCCATGGACTCCTTGCAATTCCCAGTTCAATCTAGCCATAATTCACTTCTTTATAATTTTTACCATAGATTTTTGTTCTCAGTCTTTCTTACAAACTCAGTCTAATCTCATGTTTACTTGATAATATTTAAAATACCAAAAACCTAATATCTTCTCTCCCTCCCTCCACTGAACCTCTAGTCTTCTCTTCATCAGACTAAATATCCCAAGTTCCTTCAACTGCACCACATATGACATCTCACCTCTCTGGTATATTTAATTATAGGAGCATTTTGGTTAAACCACAAAAAATCTGTCACAGCAATATTTTTAAACAAATTTCTACATTTTCCATGCATTTGCATTAAAATGATCTACTAGTAGCAGTGGGAGGTTGATTTCTTAACAGCATTTATCTAAGAATTTCCTAAGGGGAAAGAAAAATCAATGAAATAAATATTAACTAAGGATTAACGTTTCTAAATCCTCTAAGTTCCAAAGCACATAGCTTCCCTATCAGACATCAGTCTTAAGTTGCACTGATCAGAGAACATTCATAACTTTGGCATTATAAAATAAAGGGAGAATGGGGCAGTGGGAAAAGCACTAAATTTGGAAATAGATGACCTTCGTTTGAATTTTGTCTGTTTTAATAGCCCTTTTAAACTTGGTCTAGTCACTGACTCTCTAGTCAATGTTTAGTGTAGTCAATTAGTGAGTAGGTCTCTGTATGCTCTCTGTAAAATAAAGGTTTTGAAATACCTTGAGATATCAATGATTTTGTAATCTTCTCAATGGAGGGTATTAACTCTTTTGGAGCAGATCATAATCTAGCTCTACTGTTTTATCCTGTGTAAACTCTTGTCTCTGTTCTCCAAATATACAAAGCTCTATGAATTGAGAAGTGACCCACAATTTTTAAGCCTTATACATCAAACACTTAGTAGCTAAGTGGTACTGGATAAGGCATTTAACCTGTCTCTTCCTCAGTACCCACAAATATAAAAATATCACTTCCTATTTTTGTAAAGTTTTTAGCATAGTTTCCAGCAAATAATAAGAACTTAATTAATGACTCTTTCCTTACTTTCTCTCATTACTGAATCGATTAGTCTGCTCATTTGTAACATCTTAATATTGCTATATAATTGTCTAAGTTTCAATTCTTCTATATTTCCTCAATGATATCTATTATTCATATTTATTATGGAGGTCATTATTGGGAAAGAAAACCTAGAGACTTCTTTGTTTATGAGAGAGTAATATGCACATGAAAGGAAAGTTATTGGGGAGGCATTGAGAGATGATTAATGTTTTAATTAATACTCACGGTGTCTCTTAATTTAGTTGTATACAACTCTCTTTCTGTGGAGATTATTGGGTTGTGAGATCCACAACTATTTAGCATTACCTAGGACAACATGTGTAAAACATGGGGATTTGATGATAGGAATAACTCGTCAGGCCATTGTAAGCCCTGGGAAATTTTCCCCAAAATAATTCAGTCTAATTTATTTCTCCTGCTCAATTCTAGGTTGAACTTTTTATTCAGATATATTGCCTATACCAGAAATATGTACTTGTGTACTGACTTATTAAAGTGGCCATTCAATTGCATATCATATACTATACAATAGATAAGTTTTGACACTAATTTTGCATGTCTTTGTTTTTCCTTATTAGGCTGAAAAAGGCCTGTAATGTTCTTGATCTTGATTTAATTAGCATAATATTAACTACACACAAGGGGCAGCCTAAAGATTTCACTATGTATAGAGAATCTTTCTTCTATTTGGCCCTCTAAAGGACATCCTTTCTGACAATGTGAAACAATTTTGATTATCATAAGCATCTTATTTAATGCTTCAGTTTCAATTGGCATTAATAATTAAGCATTAGTGGTCACTTATTTCTGTGGAAGGAGATAAGATAGCGACTACAGAGGCAATATGATATAATAGAAAAAATGGTCTCTGGTTCAGAAATAATCTAAACCATGTAAATATGCATTGGTATGTGAAATTTACCTCATGGGTAATTCCCTCTGTCAATTAAATCACATGTCCAATCCAAAGATTGAATTTTCAAGACATATTGTTTGATCCCCGTATTGTTTGGAATAAAAGAGAAATACATTGTTGAAGGAGAGCTTTTAGAAGCTGTATTCTACAGCTTCTACAGATAAATATAATAGGATTTTGTATTCTCTTCGCCTTGTAATCAATTGTGATCACCAACATGTTTGCTGTAGAAATTATTATTCATAAAAACCTGTCTATACCACTTTCATATTTAAATCAAGTGTATCCTTAATATATATATATAATATACATATATATACACATACATACATATGTATGTGTATATATATATGTCATTATCTTTTCCTTTAATTTACATGATAATTTATTGTCTATTTGAAAGGAATGTTCAAAGTAGATTTGCAATTTCATCAACAATAATTTTATTGTATTGTTATGCAAATGATTATTTTATTTCATAAATTGAAAATTAAAAAAAACAAGAAGAAAAGATATTCTCTCCTTTTTGTACTTCCCTTTGAGTATATGAGAACTGTTTCCACCTCTGAGTTCTTTTTTTTTTTTTTAAATAAAGCTTTTTATTTTCAAAACATATCCATGGATAATTTGACAACATTGACCTTTGTATAGATTTGTGTTTCAGATTCTGTCCTCCTTACCCTTTCCATAGAAGACAAGTGATTCAATATGTTAAACATGTTGAAATATGTGTTAAATCCAATATGTATAAACATATTTATACAATGCTCTTGCTGCACAAGAGAAATCAAGAGAAATCAAAAGAAAGTAAATGAGTAAGAAAACAAAATGCAAGCAAACAATAAGAAAAAGAGTGAGAATGTTATGTTGTGATCTACAATCAGTTCCCACAGTCCTCTCTATAGGTGTAGATGGCTCTCTTCATCACAAGATCATTGGAATTGGCATTAATCATTTCATTGTTGGAAAGAGTCATGTTCATCAGAATTGACAGTCATATAATATTGATGTTGTTGTATACAATGATCTCCTGGTTCTACTCATTTCATTTAGCATCAATTCATGTAGTCTCTCCAAGCCTCTCTAAAAACATCCTCCTAATCGTTTCTCATAGAACAATAATATTGCATAACATATATTTATCGTAACTTATTCAGCCATTCTCCAATTGATGGACATCCTCTCATTTTTCAGTTTCTTGCCACTACAAAAAGGGCTGCCATAAACATTTTTGTACCTGTGGGTCCTTTTCTCTCCTTTAAGATTTCTTTGGGATATAGGCCCACTAGAAACACTGCTGCATAAAAGGATATACACAGTTTGATAACTTTTTGAATATAGTTCCAAATTGCTCTCCAAAATGTCTGGATCCATTCACAACTCCATGTCCCAGTTTTCCCACATCCCCTCCAACATTTATCCTTGTTTTTTCCTGTCATCTTAGCCAATCTGACAGGTGTGTAGTGGTATCTCAGAGTTGTCTTAATTTACATTTCTCTGATCAATAGTGATTTAGAGCACCTTCTCATATGATTAGAAATAGTTTTCATTTCTTCATCTGAAAATTGTCTGTTCATATCCTTTGACTAATTTATTAATTGGAAAATGTCTTGGATTCTTAAGTCAATTTGAGTCAAATTTTTATGTATTTTAGAAATCAGACCTTTATCAGAACCCTTAAATGTAAAAAATGATTTCCCAATTTATTGCTTCCCTTCTGATCTTGTCTGTATTAGTTGTTTGTACAAAAACTTTTTAACTTAATATAATCAAAATTATATATCTGGTGTTCAGTTATGAGTTCCAGTTCTTCTTTGAACACAAATTCCTTCCTTCTCCATAGATCTGAGAGATAAACTATCCTATGTTCTTCTAATTTGCTTATAATAATCAATATGTTTAAATCATGAATGCATTTAGATATTATCTTGATATGTGATGTTAGGGGTGAGTCGAGCCCTAATTTCTTCCATTGTAATTTCAAATTTTCCTAAAAGTTTTTGTCAAATATTGAGTTCTTATGCCAAAGCTGGGTTGTTTAGATTTGTGGAACCTGGAGTGCTATACTTATTGCTTATTTTGCTCTGCAATCCTAATCTATTACACTGATTGTTGACTCTATTTCTTAGACAGTACCATATGATTTTGAGGAACACTGCTTTATAATATAGTTTTAATTCTAGCACAGTTAGGCCCTTTTTTTCAATTCCCTTGAAATTCTTGACCTTTTGTTTTCTCAGATGAACTTTGTTACTATTTTTTTCTAGATCAGTAAAATAATTTATTGGGAGTTTGATTGGTATGGCACTAAATAACTAGATTGATTTAGATAGTATTGTCATTTTTATTATATTTACTCAGACTACTCATGAGTACTTGATATTTTTCCAACTGATTAGGTCTGACTATTTGTGTGGAAAGTGTTTTGTAGTTGTTTTCTTGTAATTCCTGGCTTTCCCTTGACAGATTCCCAAATATTTAATATTATCAACTGATACTGATACAGTTATTGATATAGTGGATGATGCCAATAGTTTTCCTAATATTGAACCAGCCCTGCATTCCTGGTATAAATTCTACTTAGTCATTGTGTATTATCCTGGAGATGACTTTCTGTAATCTCATTGCTAGTATTTTGTTTACGATTTTTGCATCAATATTCTTTAGGGAAATTGGTCTAAAATTTTCTTTCTCTGTTTTCATACTACCTGCTTTAGCTACCAGCACCATATCTGTTTCATAAAAGGTATTTGATAGAACTCCTTCTTTCCCTATTTTTTCAAATATTTTATATAGTATTGGAATTAATTTTTCTTTGAATGTTAGGTAGAATTCACATGTAAATACATCTGGCCCTAGAGATTTTTTCTTAGAGAGTTGATTAATAGTTTGTTCTGTCTCTTTTTTTTTCTAAAATGAAACTAATAAAATAATTTATTTCTTCTTCTGTTAACCTGGACAATATATATTTTTGTAGCTATTTCTCCATTTGATTTAGATTATCAAATTAATTGGCATGTAGTTGGGCAAATTAACTCCTAATTATTGCTCTAATTTCCTCTTTATTGGTGGAAAATTCTCCCTTTTCACTTTTGAGACTAACAATTTGATTTTCTTTCCCTTTTCTAATCAAATTGATGAAAGATTTATTTATTTTTTTTATAAAACCAACTCTTAGTTTTATTTATTAATTGAATAGTTTTTTATTATTTTCAATTTTATTAATCTGCCCTATTATTTTCAGAAATTCAGACTTGGTATTTAATTCAGGGTTTATAATTTGTTCTTTTTCTAGCTCTTTTAATTGTAAACCCAGTTCACTGATCTTCTCTTTCTCTGTTTTATGCAAGTAAGCATTTAGAGATGTAAAATTTCCCCTTATAATTGCTTTGGCTATATCCCACAAATTATGGTATATTGTCTCATTATTGTCATTCTCTTGGATGAAATTATTGATTGTATCTATGATTTGGGGGTTCATCCATTCATTCTTTAGGATTAGAATATTTAATTTCCAATTAACTTTTAAAATTTCTCTTGGTCTTATATTGCATGTAATTTTTATTGCATCACAATCTGAAAAAAAAATGTATTTACTATTTATGCCTTTCTGCATTTCGTTTTGAGGTCTGTATGTGCTAACACATGGCCAATTTTTGTAAAAGTTCCATGAACCACTGAGATGAAAGTAAACTCCTTTCTGTCTCCATTCAATTTTCTCCAAAGATCTATCACACCTGACGTTTCTAATATTTTGTTTATATCCTTAACTTCTTTCTTATTTATTTTGTGTTTTTATTTATTTAGTTCTGAGAGAGCAAAGTTGAGATTCCCTCACTAGTACAGTTTTGTTCTCTATTTCTTCGTACATTTCTCTTAACTTCTCTTCTAGGAATTTTGATGCTATACCACTTGGTGCATATATATTTAGTATTGATATTGCTTCATTACCAATGGTAGCCATTAGTAAAATATAGTTTCCCTTCTTATTTCTTTTAATTAGATCTATCTTTGCTTTTATTGATCTGAGATCAGTATTGCTACCTCTGCTCTTTTTACTTCACCTGAAGCATAATAGATTCTATTCCAGCCCTTTACCTTTACTCTAAACACTATACTTTAAATGTGTTTATTATAAACAACAAATTGTAGGATTCTGCCTTTTAATCCAGTTTGCTAACCACACTTCCATTTTATGGGAAAGTTCATCCTATTCACATTAACACTTAAAATAATTAATTCTGTGTTTCCTGCCATCTTATTTCACCTAAGTTATGTTTTTCTCTTTTCTTTCCCCCTTTCCTCCTCCCCAAGTATTTTTCTTTGATGACCAGCTCCCTCAAACATTCTTCACCCTTTATCCCTTTCCCTTTTTTCCCTTTCCTTC
Organism: Antechinus flavipes; assembly: GCF_016432865.1. Lineage (NCBI taxonomy): Eukaryota > Metazoa > Chordata > Mammalia > Dasyuromorphia > Dasyuridae > Antechinus > Antechinus flavipes. The sequence goes on from NC_067400.1 coordinate 529,345,019, forward strand.
CCATTTCTTTATAAATTGAAACTAGTTTCTCTGTGAAACCTATTATGTCTGATATTCTTTCTTTGAGCCAAATCTGATGAGAGTAAAATTCACACAATGTTTACTCCCCCTGCCTTCTTCCCTTCACTTATAACAAGTCATCTTTGCCTCTTTCTGAGATGTAATTTCCCTTATTTTACCTCTTTTTCCCCCTCTTTTTTCTAGTACAATCTCCTTTCCATCTCTAGTTTCTTTTTCATATTATCATTATAAAATGAAATTATACCTACACTCTCCAAGTATACCCATAATAGAAACATAGTTCTGAAGAATTCTTTCCTTTTTAATCTTTTTATGCTTCTCTTGAGTTCTGTGTTTGGAGATCAAATTTTTTGTTCAGTTCTGGTCTTTTAATAAGAAATAGATGAAATTTACCTATATTATTGAATGTCCATCTTCTTTACTGAAATATAATGTTCATTTTAGCAGAATAACTTATTTATTGCTGTAATCCAAGTTCTTTTGCCTTTTAGAATATCAAATTCCAGGCTCTTTGGTCCTTTAAATTGGAAGCTGTTAGGTCCTGAGTAATCCTAATTGTAGCTCCTCAGTAATGGAATTGTTTCTTTCTGGCTGCTTGTAATATCTTTTCCTTGCTGTGATAGTTCTGAAATTTAGCCACCATCTTCCTTTAGTATTTAATTTTGAGATTCAGGACATGATCAGTGAATTCTTTCAATGGCTATTTTACCTTCTGATTCTAAAATATCAGAGCAGTTTTCTTTTATGATTTCCTGTAAGATAATGTCTAGGTTGTTTTTTTTTTTCATCAGGCTTTTGGGAAGTCCAATAATCTGTAGATTGTCTCTCCTAGATCTACTTTCCAGGTCAGTTGTTTTTTCCTAGGAGATATTTCATTTCTTCCCATTTTTTCTCTCTGACTGATTCTTAAAGTCTTGTTGAATCATTCCCTTCCATTTGTTCAATTCTAATTTTTAGGATATTTTTTTTCAGTTACCGTTTTTAGCTCCTTTTCTATTTGGCAAATTGAATTGTTTGGTTCGTTGCATTTTTTTCCATTTAGCAAATTCTGTTTTTCAATGAATTGGTATCATTTTCATATCTATTTTGTAAGGCCTTGTGTGCTTATTCCATTTCATCAAATCTATTTTGTAGGGAGTTATATGTTATTCACATTCCTTCTTGCAAAACTCTCATTTCCTTTCCCCATTTTTCTCCTAACTCTCTTTTAACATCCTTTATGAAATCTTCCAAGAAAGCCTTGTGAAATGGGGACCAGCTCATCTCTCCCTTTGGGGCTTCATCTGGAATTGATTTTCCTTTAGGGACCTCAGGATTTGAGATCTGTTCTTCTCTCTTCATTAAAGCTGTCTATAGTGAAAATATTATGGGTTTTTTTGCTCATTTTTCTTCTTAAGGCTTGATTTTTGCTCTTATGGCAAAAGTGACAACTGCTTTATTTTGCCCTGGGACAGTTCTGCTAATTGACTTCTGGTGCTGTATAATCATGGCAATGTTTTTTGTTCTGGTACTAAGTGGCTTACAATTTGCCTTTTGTAGCAAATCAGCTAGATGACCTATTTGCAACCTTGCAAGTAGAGTAGGAGGTTCACAGAAGATTCCCAGGTGCTTGGAAGCTGAAACGCTCTGACTCCTAATTCCAGCTCCTTTCCCCAGGCTCCCTGCACTGTGGTTTAGGCTCAGCAAACTGTCCCCTTGCCCATTTGAAACAGATATGTTCTGATGTTCTTCTAAGGTACCTTCTTCTGGAAATGTGCTGTACTCCAAATATTTATGGGTTCTGTGACTCCAAAACCAATTTAGAGCCTTAATCTATTATTAGTTTGAGAGAAGGTCAGAGGAGATCACAAAAGTCCTGTCTGCCCTCCACTATATTGGCTCTGCCCCACTGACATTATTTTTGACTATTATTATATTAAGCTAAAAGTCTGACAGAAAAGACATTGCATTAGAAGCAAAATACACATATAACTTAAGGCTAGTTAATATTTTTTTCTTAATTTCATGTAGTTCTTTGGTCCAGACCAATAGTGATGTGACCTTATTTATTTAGCTAGGTTTGTTCTCCAATATAAATTGCAGTCTATCACAATGTCCACACTTGAAACTTTTCCAACACGATAGAATCTGCCTGTGATACAGCCTTGCAGAGCCATAGGATGATGTGAGGCATCACAGTGACTGGATTCAAATTCAGGTCTTCTGATTCTAGAGTCAAATTTTTTTCTACTACATCACCATATGGTCCTTGGTATCTTCAATATGGTAGGAAAAAAAGAATTAGGAAAAGGAAAATAATGGAGAAAATTTTCCTATTTCAATTCAACAAAAATTTTATTATGAATGAGGCATTGTTCTTGGCACTGGAAATACTAAATAAAGAAGACGTAGTCCTCATCTTGGAATATCTGATAATCTAGTAAGACAAATGGATACACAAATGATTATACTACATATTAGAGTGTGCATATACATAACTAAGAACATGCTATAAAAATTCTCAGAGTAGAGAAAAATAGATGAAACAATTTTCCAGATAGATATGTAAAAGATCAGGGAAAAGACTTTTCAGCTAGTCTTTGAAAGAAGAATATTAAGACAAAAACTGCCAGAAGAGGATGAGGGCTATATTCTAGCCATAGGAAATGTCAATGAAGATCTAGAAGTGGAATTATAAGATGAAACAATTTAGCTAAAAAAAAGAGAATGTGATCAAATGTATGGTGGAAGTAGAGTAAGGCTAAAAGTATGTGAAAACAAGATTGAGTGTGGCTTAGAATATCAGGCTAAAGAATTTAGACTTTTTTAGTGTTCATTGGGGGTCCAATGAAAATTGTTTAGTTTCAGAGCTATATGATGCATTTGGGTGATCTTCCTGATGCTCTGAATAGAATGATTTTGGGAAGTGAGGAAGGCTAATTAGAAATGGTTCATAACCTTCAGACACAAACTGCTTTGAATATAAGAAATGAAAAGGACCTAAGAGCATACCTACTTATTTTATAAAAGAGGAAAATGAAGTTCAGAATAGTTATGTCCTGCTCATTCTCATACAATCAATACATGACAAAGCTAAAAATTAACATAAATCTTTTGCCTATAGGTACAAGCTTTTTTTTCTCCTACTGCATCATGGTGCTTTTATGTTGTACTTTTGCCTACAGCAATCCTTTTCCTATAGAAACTCAGATAAATTTTTTAAAACTAATTACAGGTCTGGCCCTTATAAGGAGCAATCCATTGCCCTGTTCTCCTTGTTGTACACACAAGAGCAGGAAATAACACAGGATCAAGAAAAAGAAAATTTGTTCTCTCTTGAATGCCTGAGGAAATAGGAACCCCCCAAACCTAAAGACAGAATTAAACTATGTATTTTCTTAGTCTTTAATATGTGTCTTTAATAAGCTTATATAAATATGTAATAACATATGGAAGAATCAATATTAAAAAGTATCTCTTAACATGTGATAGGACCAGAGACTTGACTGACTTAGTATCACCGACTTTGATGCAGTTTTCTCCTGCCTTCAGACATCACTGACGCTAGCTTCCTTGATACTATGTGCTGATCCACTGGTATAAAAACACAAGTCTCTACACTTGGTGACTCTCAGATTTGGTGATTGCTGAAGACCACATCATAAACTCAATATTTATTGAGCAATAATGACAAGATTTGTTGTAAAAGAAATTTTGATTTCTTTTTTTTAACTACCAAATTATTTAAAGTAATAGAAGATAAATATTAAACTTAAAATGAAGGCTGCATCATTTGACTTCTATCCAGTTGTTTGAGTAACTTTAATATATTTGCTTTTGTGTTAACTTGCTCCTTTCTTTGTATTGATGCTTTGCAGAATGAGAGTCAAAAGAAAATGTTTTGCTTACTTGGAAGCAAAGTATTGCTCCCATGTTAAAATAACATATATGATTAGTCAATTTTTAATAAATATTTATTAAGCACCTACAATCTAACAGGTACTATGCTCATTCCTGGTGATGCAAATAAGAAAAAGAAAAATTGGGCCCTGCCCTCAACTAGCTTATGGTATAATAGAGGAAAACAAAACCCAAAAGGAAGATGGAAAATTTAGGCAGGTAAGTGAGCCAGAGTTTACCTAGTATACACGAGAGCATGATATTCTTGAAGCTGAAACCAGGCAGAGCAGCTGATGGAAAATTAATTTAGCTGGAAAGTTTTGAACCCTCTAGAAAGGGAACATTGGGAGGAGTTTATTGCTCTGCCTTCCAGCCTCTCATCAGATGGGAAAGGCAACTGAGGATGAGTACCAAAATAGAATCACTCTCCATGATGATGAGATTTCAGGTGAAAGATTATCCTTGGAGAAAGCTTAATAGGGGAATTGAAAGCAAAAAGAGCAGTTGGTGGAAAATTAAGTTTGGTAGAAAATTTCTGAGCTTTCTATAACAAGAGCCTTTGGGAGAATTAATTAACCTCTGAGTTGTAGGTAGGTCTTTTTTAAGGCCAAGGCCTATTTTCATTAAGAATCTGCTGTGCGGAACCACATCCAAATGTTTTGAACAGAGAACTCTATACTGGTCCCTTAATTCCTTTCATATATGCTTTGATCCTGCATATTCCACAAACAAGACACTCTATATCTCTGCTTCAGGTATTTTCTCTGTCTCTTAGAACCCAATGTCTGCTTCTCTCCTGTACTCTAACTACTGAGTTCTCTACCTTCCTTTAAGTCCCAAATACAATTCTACTTTCTACAGGAAGCATTCCCAAACCATCTTAATCCCAATGTTTTCCCTATTTTAATTATTCCTATTTTTTATTTTATTTTACTTGAAAATACAGAGTAAGAAAAAAAAAGAAAACCAGAAAAGGAATAAATAACAAAATTTCTTTGGAGGATTCAAAATATGTAATAATAAAGATCAAGAAAGTATATATATGTATATATATGTTGATCTTCATTATATATTTTGAAATATTTGATATATATTGATATATAGTATATGTTATATATTAACATATATATATTAGTAGAATAAATTACATTCATGAATGTCCATTTTTTCTTTATATGCTTGTAAATTATTCTTTGATTCTCTGATGCACATCTTATTTCCCTTATTGTTTTCCTCCTTTCATCCCCTCCACCACCTCCAAGCAAGCCACAGTTAAGAAAAAACATATTTATGTGTAGATATATATGTATATATATAATGACATATATATGTTGATACACACACATACACATACTATCCCTACTTATTCTTTAATTGAATTCTGCTCTATAACTTGTCTTGTTATTTTTAACTTCCCCCCACCTAAGCATCCCTCCATTGTCTTCTTCCCTAATCCTTTATCTCTCCATCTTCCTATCCCCCCCATTTCTTCATAAATTTTGGAGGGTAGTATACCTTTCATCACATATGTGTAGTGTTGCTGATTGAATTCATTCTTAATTTGAATAGGTTTCCAGAATGAGTAGCCCTCCTCCCCAATCAAATAATAGCTCTATGTCTATTGTTCCTCTGCATCTCATTTGGCTAACATGATTATTATTTTTAACCATAACTCTTCCACTCTTTTTTTGAGCTACCTTATTGTTCATGTGAATCACAAATATATAGTATATATTTTCCATATAAAAAACAACAATTGGTTTATGTTTAAATAGTTTGTCCATGTTGAGTTCCTTAAAATTGATGTTCTTATATGTTAAATTTTCTATTAAGTTTGGGTTTTTGTTGACACAAAGTCCTGAAAATCTGCAAGTTCATTGAATGTCCATTTTTTCTCATTCACAATTACACATAATTTTGTTGATATTTTATTGTAACTAATGATAAGTCCTGTACAACTCTAATTGTAACTCCAGCATCTTCAAATTGTTATTTTTCTTGTTTCTTGCAAAACTTTCTCTTTGATTCAGGGGTTTCAAAATTTGGCATTAATATTCCTGTGCATTTTCCACAAAGGATCTCTTTGAGAAGGTAATTAGAAAAGTTTTTGATGTCTACTTTCTCCTCATGTTATATCACTCCAGGACAATTTTCTTGCATTATTCTGTGCATTATTGTTTCAGAATTCTCTTTTTGCTCACTACTTTCTGATAGTCCAATTATTTTTTATTTTCTCTTCTTGAGAAATTTTTTTCCAGATACGTCGTTTTCCTGTCTGTTCTATTTTCTCATTATTCATAATTTGTTTTGTTATTTCTTTGTCTCTCATTGTTTCACTGGCTTCCTCTTCTAATTTTCAAAGAATTTTCAACTTTGAGACTCTGTACCTTCTTCTCCAATTATTTAACTTTTTTTTTACCACATTCTTGTTTTTCTTGGATGGTTTTTAGTTTTAGCATTTTCCTCAATGATTCATTTGATTTTTAAATTTTTTATGAGTTCTTCTACAAATTCTCTCTGGGCATAAACCATTTCATGTTACTCTTTGAGACAGAAATTTTGTTTTATACTAAAATCCTCCTCTGAAGATAAGCCCTGATATTCCCTGGTCCCATAATATGTTTCAATAGTGGGGTTCTTTCTTCTTTGTTGGTTCACTTTTTTTATAAGAAGTAAGTACCTCTAATCATGGGATGGGAGGATGGTATCTCAAGCTTCCCTTCAGCTCTTCATTCTGACTAGAAAACCCAAACCAAGAGCTCCATCCCCTTGCAAGTGCCAGCCAGCAGTGACCCTGCCCTCACCAGGTACTGGTTCTTTCTCACCCAAGATTGAATGTTAGCAGCTCCAGCCACACCTAGATAGTACAAGGAGTCCCCACTTGTTTCTGAGGAGCTAGACCACAGTGTTTGCACTTCAGACAGATTAATTCCCAGGTAGGATTTTTTTTTCAGATCCTTTTGTGTTCTATCAGGAGTATTCCTCTTATCTCAAGTCTTCTTGATTTTTCATCAGTCTATGTTCACCCTGACACACACATTTGTTCTATTTGTGAGGGAAATTAGGAAATTCTGAAATTTACCAACCTAGTCTGCCATCTTCCCAGAATTCTCCTAATTATTCATATTTATCCTGCATATAACTTGCTTTCCATGTATTTGTCTACATATATTCTTTCACATTAGATATTAAGATCTTTGAGGGAAGAGGCTCTTTCTTTTGCCTTTTTCTGTATGTCCAACACTTAAAATAGTTCCTAGCACATAGTAGACTCTAAATAAATGTTTATTGATTAACTAATTATTTCTTTTATAATAATAATAAAAGCAAATGTGTAAACAGCATTTTATAATGCTTACTACATGCCACAAACTTAGAAGATAGGTGCTATGATTATCCCCATTTTATACATAAGGAAACTGAGGCAAAGTATATAGTAATAGTCTGAGAGAGAACTCTGAGGATACAAATACAAGAGCAAAAAAAAATCATATTCCTCAAGGAGCTTACATTTAAATAGGGAAAATTACAAACATATGTGTATGCTTTGCTAGAGAAATTGCAAAATTAATTTAGTTTAGAAACTTACAAGGATAATGAGTGAAGTCATAAGAGAGTACATGGATACCCCCTGAGCAATGTCAAAATTGATATGATTATAGTTCTAGAGATGAAAGGTGCAAAAGGAGAGTACCAATGCTGTTGCAAGGCTGCTAAGTAGAAGATGGCTGGGGGTCTTGGAATAAAATAGAAGGTAATGTTCTTTTTTTTTCTAAAATACTATACCAGATAAGATCCTTTTCTTTTTTTTTTTTTTTTAATTTAATATATCCTCTTTATTGGCCTCTGAAACTAATTACACTAATATATTTTCTAGCAAAATCTTCCTATGTGTTACAAAGGCAAACTTTAAGTTTAATTATAATTCTTTATTTTAAGGACCAGAATTCTTAATTCAAAAGCCATTTTTCCTTTTGAATTAAGTGTATACTTGATATGAAACATGGCTGGGAGTGGGGGGAGAGGCAGGCCCATATATTTCAGGTTGTGGACTCACAGCATGGAATGGCAAGAACATTGGTTTTGCTTTCTAGCCTTCCCTCTCCCTTATTAGTTCTGCAACTTTTAGCAACTGATTTCTGTTCTCTTTGCCTTCTGAATGCTATATAAATGCCTGCCTTTCTCCCCCACCCCCAGCCATAAATGCAGATATTTGTATGTAAGATTTTGGCCATGTTCAATCTTTTGTCAACCAATGAGACTAGGTGACTCCATGGATTGAGCTCTGTGCCTACAGTCAGGAAGACCTGGATTAAAATCCAGCATTAGGCTATGAGCTTTTTTTTTTTTTTTTTTTTTTTTTTTTTTTTTTTTTTTTAATTTTTTATTTAATAATTACATTATATTGACACTCATTTCTGTTCCGATTTTTTTTCCCCTCCCTCCCTCCACCCCCTCCCCTAGATGGCAAGCAGTCCTTTCTATGTTGGATATGTTGCAGTATATCCTAGATACAATATATGTTTGCAGAACCGAACAGTTCTCTTGTTGCGTAGGGAGAATTGGATTCAGAAGGTATAAATAATCCGGGAAGAAAAACAAAAATGCAGATAGTTCACATTCGTTTCCCAGTGTTCTTTCTTTGGGTGTATCTGCTTTTGTCCGTCATTTATCAATTGAAACTCAGGTCTCTTTGTCAAAGAAATCCACTTCCATCAAAATATGTCCTCATACAATATCGTTGTCGAAGTGTATAATGATCTCCTGGTTCTGCTCATTTCACTTAGCATCAGTTCATGTAGGTCTCTCCAAGCCTCTCTGTATTCATCCTGCTGGTCATTTCTTACAGAACAATAATATTCCATAACATTCATATACCACAATTTACCCAGCCATTCTCCAATTGATGGGCATCCATTCATTTTCCAGTTTCTAGCCACTACAAACAGGGCTGCTACAAACATTTTGGCACATACAGGTCCCTTTCCCTTCTTTAGTATTTCTTTGGGATATAAGCCCAATAGAAACACTGCTGGATCAAAGGATATGCACATTTTGATAATTTTTTGGGCATAATTCCAGATTGCTCTCCAGAATGGTTGGATTCGTTCACAACTCCACCAACAATGCATTAGTGTCCCAGTTTTCCCGCATCCCCTCCAACATTCATCATTATTTTTTCCTGTCATCTTAGCCAATCTGACAGGTGTGTAGTGGTATCTCAGAGTTGTCTTAATTTGCATTTCTCTGATCAATAATGATTTGGAACACTCTTTCATATGAGTGGTAATAGTTTCAATCTCATCCTCTGAAAATTGTCTGTTCATATCCTTTGACCATTTATCAATTGGAGAATGGCTTGATTTCTTATAAATTTGAGTCAGTTCTCTATATATTTTGGAAATGAGGCCTTTATCAGAACCTTTAACTGTGAAAATGTTTTCCCAGTTTGTTGCTTCCCTTCTAATCTTGTTTGCATTAGTTTTGTTTGTACAAAGGCTTTTTAATTTGATGTAATTGAAATTTTCTATTCTGTGATCAGTAATGGTCTCTAGTTCATCTTTGGTCACAAATTTCTTTCTCCTCCACAAATCTGAGAGATAAACTATTCTATGTTCCTCTAATTTATTTATAATCTCGTTCTTTATGCCTAGGTCATAGACCCATTTTGATCTTATCTTGGTATATGGTGTTAAGTGTGGGTCCATGCCTAGTTTCTGCCATACTAATTTCCAATTATCCCAGCAGTTTTTATCAAATAATGAATTCTTTTCCCAGAAGTTAGGGGCTTTGGGTTTGTCAAACACTAGATTGCTATAATTGACTATTCTGTCTTGTGAGCCTAGCCTTTTCCACTGATCCACTAATCTATTTCTTAGCCAATACCAAATGGTTTTGGTGACTGCTGCTTTATAATATAATTTTAGATCAGGTACAGCTAGGCCACCTTCATTTGATTTTTTTTTCATTAATTCCCTTGAGATTCTCGACTTTTTATTGTTCCATATGAATTTTGTTGTTATTTTTTCTAGATCAATAAAATATTTTCTTGGAAGTCTGATTGGTATAGCACTAAATAAATAGATTAGTTTAGGGAGTATTGTCATCTTTATTATGTTCGCTCGGCCGATCCAAGAGCACTTAATATTTTTCCAATTATTTAAGTCTGACTTTATTTGTGTGGAGACTTTTTTATAATTTTGCTCATATAATTCCTGACTTTCCTTTGGTAGATAGATTCCCAAATATTTTATGGTATCAACAGTTATTCTGAATGGAATTTCTCTTTGTATCTCTTGCTGTTGGGTTTTGTTGGTGATGTATAAAAATGCTGAGGATTTATGGGGATTTATTTTGTAGCCAGCTACTTTGCTAAAATTATGAATTATTTCCAATAGCTTTTTGGTAGAATCTCTGGGGTTCTCTAGGTATACCATCATATCATCTGCAAAGAGTGATAGTTTGGTTTCCTCATTGCCTACTCTAATTCCTTTTATATCTTTCTCGACTCTTATTGCCGAGGCTAGTGTTTCTAATACGATATTAAATAATAATGGTGATAGTGGGCAACCTTGCTTCACTCCAGATCTTACTAGGAAAGGTTCCAGTTTTTCCCCATTGCATATGATGCTTACTGATGGTTTTAAATATATCCTTCTGACTAGTTTAAGGAAAAGTCCATTTATTCCTATGCTCTCAAGTGTTTTTATTAGGAATGGATGTTGGATTTTATCAAATGCTTTTTCTGCATCTATTGAGATGATCATGTGGTTTTTGTTTGTTTGGTTATTGATATAGTCAATTATGCTAATAGTTTTCCTAATATTGAACCAGCCCTGCATTCCTGGTATAAATCCTACTTGGTCATAGTGTATTATCCTGGTGACAATTTTCTGTAATCTTTTTGCTAATATTTTATTTAAGATTTTAGCATCAATATTCATTAGGGAGATTGGTCTATAATTTTCTTTCTCTGTTTTCAGCCTACCTGGTTTAGGTATCAGTACCATATCTGTGTCATAAAAGGAGTTTGGTAGGACTCCTTCAATCCCTATTTTTTCAAATAGTTTATATAACATTGGAGTTAATTGTTCTTTAAATGTTTGGTAGAATTCACATGTAAATCCATCTGGTCCTGGGGATTTTTTCTTAGGGAGTTGATTGATAGTTTGTTCTATTTCTTTTTCTGAGATGGGACTGTTTAGGATATTTACTTCTTCCTCTGTTAGTTTGGGCAAGCTGTATTTTTGGAGGTATTTTTCTATTTCATTTAAGTTGTCGAATTTATTGGCATAAAGTTGGGCAAAGTAACTCCTAATTATTGCTCTAATTTCCTCTTTGTTAGTGGTGAGTTCTCCCTTTTCATTTTTAAGACTAACAATTTGATTTTCCTCTTTCCTTTTTTTAATCAGATTTACTAAGGGTTTGTCTATTTTGTTGGTTTTTTCATAGAACCAACTCTTAGTTTTATTAATCAATTCAATAGTTTTTTTACTTTCAATTTTATTGATCTCACCTTTTACTTTTAGAATTTCAAGTTTAGTGTTTGACTGGGGGTTTTTAATTTGTTCCTTTTCTAGCATTTTTAATTGCAAACCCAATTCATTGACCTTCTCTTTCTCTATTTTATACAAATAGGCCTCTAGAGATATGAAATTTCCCCTTATTACCGCTTTGGCTGCATCCCATACATTTTGGTATGATGTCTCATTATTATCGTTTTCTTGGGTGAAGTTATTAATTATGTCTATGATTTGCTGTTTTACCCAATCATTCTTTAGTATGAGATTATTTAGTTTCCAATTATTTTTTGGTCTACTTCCCCCTGCTTTTTTGTTGAATGTAATTTTCATTGCATCGTGGTCTGAAAAGGATGCATTTACTATTTCTGCCTTACTACATTTGAGTTTGAGGTTTTTATGTCCTAATATATGGTAAATTTTTGTATAGGTTCCATGAACTGCTGAAAAGAAAGTGTATTCCTTTCTGTCTCCATTACATTTTCTCCAGAGATCTATCATATCTAGCTTTTCTAGTATTCTGTTTACCTCTTTGACTTCTTTCTTATTTATTTTCTGGTTTGATTTATCTAATTCTGAGAGTGCAAGGTTAAGATCTCCCACTATTATAGTTTTACTGTCTATTTCTTCTTGCAGCTCTCTTAGTTTCTCTTTTAAGAATTTAGATGCTACCCCACTTGGTGCATATATGTTTAATATAGATAGTGCTTCATTATCCATGCTACCCTTTAGCAAGATATAGTGTCCTTCCTTATCTCTTTTAATTAGGTCAATTTTTGCTTTAGCTTGATCTGAGATCAGGATGGCTACCCCTGCTTTTTTGACTTCACCTGAAGCATAGTAGATTTTGCTCCAACCTTTTACCTTTAACCTGCATGTATCTCCCCGCTTCAGGTGTGTTTCCTGTAAACAACATATTGTAGGATTCTGGCTTTTAATCCATTCTGCTAACCATTTCCTCTTTATGGGGGAGTTTACCCCGTTCACATTTATGGTTAGAATGACCAATTCTGTATTACTTGCCATCTTGTTAACCCCGGTTTATGCTTTCCTCCCTTCTTTCCCCTTTCCCCCCCTTCCAAGTATTAAGCTTGTGAGCACCCCTTGCTTCTCACAGCCATCCCTTTTTAGTGTCCCTCCCCCCGCCTTAGAGTTCCTCCCCCTATCTTACCCCTTTCCCTCCCAGTTCCCGTATTCCCTTCCGCTTAGCTTATTCCTTCCCTTTCCACTTTTCCCTTCTCACTTTTCAATGAGATGGGAGAAGTTTCACCATAGATTGAATATGTCTTAAGATTTTTCACTTAAAGCCAATTCTGAAGGCAGTAAGATACCCACTATATTCATCCCCCTCCATTCTTTCTCTCAGATATAATAGGTTTCCTATGCCTCTTCATGAGATGTACTACCCCCACTTTACCCTTTTTCTGGTACAATGTCCTTTCCACATCAATTTCTAGAACAAGGTATACATGTATTCTTTATACATCTATATAGTCAAAATATAGTTCCCAAGATTAATCTTTATCTTTTTAGATTTCTCTTGAGTTCTATATTTGTAGATCAAACTTTTTGTTAAGTTCTGGTTTTTTCATCAGAAATAGATGAAATTCGCTTACTTCGTTGAATGTCCATCTTCTTCCTTGGAAAAAGATGCTCATTCTCGCTGGCTAAGTTATTTTTGGTTGCATACCAAGTTCCTTAGCCTTTCGGAATATCATATTCCAGGCCCTTCGATCTTTTAATGTGGATGCTGCCAGATCCTGGGTGATCCTTATTGTGGCTCCTTGATACTTGAATTGGGTTTTTCTAGCCGCTTGCAATATTTTTTCTTTCATCTGAGGGTTCTGGCATTTGGCCACTATATTCCTTGGTGTTTTGATTTTAGGATCCCTTTCAGTGGGTGATCGATGAATCCTTTCAATGTTTATTTTTTCCTCTGTTCCTATGACTTCTGGGCAGTTCTCTTTGATAATTTCCTGGAAGACAGTGTCCAGGCTCTTTTTTTCATCATGTTTTTCTGGGAGTCCAATGATTCTCAGATTGTCTCTCCTGGATCTGTTTTCCAGGTCTGTTGTCTTCCCCAGAAGGTATTTCACATTTTTCTCCATTGTTTGATTTTTTTGGATTTGCTTGACTGATTCTTCTTGTCTCCTCGAGTCATTCAATTCCACTTGTTCAATTCTGATTTTCAGTGAAGTATTCTCTTCACTCACTTTTTTAAAATCTTTCTCTAATTGTCCAATTGAGTTCTTTTGTTCTGTGGAATTTTTTTTCCATTTCGCCAATTTTGTTTTTTAGAGAGCTGTTTTCTGTTTCCAGTTCACTAATCCTATTTTTCAAGGATTTTACTTCTTTATCCACTCTCTCTTTAACTGACTTCTCCAGGCTCTTTTGCCAAGCCTCCCTCTCCTTTTCCCAAGCTTCCTTCTCCTTTTGCCAAGCCTCACTCTGCTTTCCCCATTTTTCTTCTAGCTCCCTTGTGAGAGCCTTTTTAATCACTTCTATGAGGTTCATCTGTGCTGAGGAACAGACAATCTCCTCCTTTGGGGAATCACCTGGGGACTGCCTGTTTTTAGTCTCCTCAGGATTTAGAGTCTGCTCTCTATCTGTGTAGAAGCTGTCAAGGGTTAAAGTCCTCTTCAGCTTCTTGCTCATTCTGTCTATTAATCAGAGACAAACTACCAAAGAAAAACAGAAAAAACTGGAGTCTTTCTTTGGGGGGGGGGCTGGGTGTGTTATCGAGCTTCCTCTACAGACTGCAGGGGGCAGCAGTGAGGCACTAGCAGGACTGTGCTGCGCCTGCGCTCTGAGATCCCAAAGCGTGCTGAGTCACTGAGGGGGGGGAAGGGGGGGGCGGCCAGGTCCTGAGAGACTCCAGCTGTTTGCGGTTGTATTCTTCAGCCCCGGTGTTTTTAGCTTCTCTGCTGGGCTGTTGACTTGCTGCAGGTTCCAAACCTGTAGCGAAGCTCTCCCCGCAGAGACGGCTGCGATCACTCCCCACCCCCTCTCAGCTCTGCTCCCGTGCTCTCACTGCCGCTGCCCTCAGCCTGCGCCCGATCTAAAACCGCCCCAGCCCTCCAGTAAAGACAGACCTTTCTTGGCGGATCTCAAGGATGGCTTCTCTTGGTAACTATTTGTGGGTTTTTTTCAGTCAAGCATTGATTCAGAGGCTTGTAATGAAGTGGATAGTGAGAGAAAGCGCGGAGCTTATGCAACTGTGAGCCTCCTCTCCGCCATCTTAACCGGAAGTCCGATCCTTTTCAATTACAACAGTAGAATTTCAGATCAGAAATTCAGGAGTTAAAAGAGTAAAGATCCTCAGGGACTTCAACAGGTAGAAATGAACACATTCCAAAAGTCATGCTGACTCTTTTGATTCCATTCAATTAAACAAATGTTTATCAAGTACCTCCAGCTGCCAAGCTAAATAAAAAAACAACAGAAAGCAAGCTACAGATCTAAGAAAAAATTAAGTTCAGAGTAGGCTAGGCAGATTTTATGATAGATTTTTTAAAGTAATGGTAATCAATGTATTTGCCATCTCTTCAGAGCAATAAGTTACAGTTTATGGATGGTAACATTGAAAGTCAAATGAAAAATGTTGGAGTAATGAATGGGTGGATGGCAGTATATAGACTACTCTCATTAGAAATTTAGCAGTAAAGGGAAAGTGATCACATTATTTAGCATAAAGGGGTAAATAAGTTTAAAGCCCTTTTTTTTTTACATTTTAATATACTTATTTTTATTAAATTAAATATTTTCTTTTTATACTGTAAAAATTTCAACATTTATTTTATAAAATTTTGAGTTCTAAATTCTCTTTTTCCCTCCTAACCTACCCCCATCCCTTGAGAACTTAAGCAATGAGACCTTGATATACATACATAGTCATACAAAACATATTTCCACATTGACCATCTTATAAAAAAAAGATACCCCATACACATACCCCAAAACAAGAAAAATAAAGAGGCTTTTAAAAGTATGCTTGAATTTGCACTCAAAGTTCATCAGTTTGTTTTTTTTTTTCTCCTGTGGAGATGGATAGCATTTTTTATCATAGCTTTTTAATAATCTTATTCTTAAAGACTAGGGTCTATACATATTTGTAAGCTGAAGAGAAACATCAGTAGAAAGAAAAGAGATTCAAGAAGAGAAATAGAAAATGATGAAAAAAGCTTGGTTCTAGAGCAGGAAATTGTGACAGGTGACTAAAATAGAAAAATATCTTATTTATATAATGTTCTATATGTTTCCCATCCACAGTGTGAGTTAGCTATCTATGGTATTTTAATTACTATTTTTGTAAGTAAGAGAGTCCTGAACCTTTGATTCCAAGAACCAGTGTAGGGAAAAGAAAACAAAATAAAACAAAAAATACACTGATGCATATTAGTGCTTTTTCTGCAAGTCAGAATTAGAGAGTGGCTGTTGAATTGAGAGTTTCAGGAAACTAACTCCAGAGCCACTAATGTTGCAACAAGCATATCAGAAGCAAGTCTTAAAAGGAGATCTTCTTAATGCCCAACTCAGATCTCTATCTCCTTCATTTCCATTCTTCTCTTACCTCGATTCTGCAAATGAGAAATGTTAGGTTCAGTACATCAATTTGCCCAGGTTCATATGAGTAGTAATTACCAGAATCAGAATTTGATTCAGGTCTTCTGTTCCCAATCCCAATTGTTTAGTCACTTAACCCAATTTGAAGAGATCAAAGATAGAGTTGTTAACTTGAACGAATTCGGAGTGGAATGGGGAGAAGAGAGAGGATTGGATATATTATCCTCTCAAATTGGAGGAAAGGAATAAAGGATGAGGAAAGATAAACAGAGGATCTGAGATGTAGAATAGAAGGCAATAACAAGAGTTTACATCTAACTCAGTCCAATTCTTGCTTTTGTCCTTCCCATTGTTATTGTGTTTGTTTTGAATTTTTTGTGTTTTTTTAACATTTCCAATGAAAATATTGTTTGAGCAATATTTTCCAGGGTTAATCTGACTTTAATACATCTACCTTGGGGAGTTCTGCTCTCATTAGTAAATGATAAAGGCTATGATCTCAAGACCTTTGTGCATACCAACCAATAAATCATTAAGAAAACTAATTGATCTAAATCAAATCTGAGATACAAAGGATTCTTACACCAAATGCCTCATCATTTTTTCTTAGGCAAAAGCAATGGATTCCATTCAAATTAGGAAATGCATGAAATATGTACTATCTAGAAAATAATGGACTACAAATAGGATACAATGGGAGATAGTTATGATGAAAAATGCAAATTGAGGACTTCACAAGCTTAATAATGCAAAAGATTTCTCAAAATAATGAGGTGGAACTGAAGTAGTGTGCTGGCAAATTCACAGTTAGCTTTTGAGAGATGGGATGGGGGATGTTATTAGGATACATTTTTAATTGTAATCTTCCTTAGTAACCATTTTATTCATCATCTTCTTAAGTCTATACAATTAATAAAACAACCAATCAAGTCCTGATTTATAACATTTGACAATTTCTGAGGTATAAATGCTCACTGTCACAAGCCAGTACATGGTGGCTCCAGCACAAGTCTCATTTTCCTAGAACACTCCCTTAGATTATGTGTGATGCCATGGCAATATGGAAATAATCATTATGGCAAATAATGACTTTTGGCATGTTTTGGCAAAGTTACATTTGCTCTTTGTAACTGTTACCTAAAGATATCCTTCATATATGGGAATTTCATCATTATCCAGCCCCATGGATTACAAATGTCTTAGATTAAAGGGATTTTAGAAATTTCACATTTGGTTAATTGCAATGATCACCTTGTTCCCTCCTCAAAATACAACTCCTCATTCTTCATATCAACTAACATTTATAAGAAACCAACTATAATGAAGTCAGGGTAAAAATTATTAGTTCAAAATAAACATGTGACATATTCAATCTCTTTGAAAAAAGATAGTTTTTTTGTTTTGTTTTGTGTTTTTTTAATAGCTTATGTTCTAGACAAAAAAAAAAAAAATGAAAAGATACAATACATACCAGGAAAGGCAAATAAGAAATGGAGTGGGAGAGCACATGAAAGACAAGTTTTCCAATGGAATTCACTATTAACCAGGAGAAAGCAAATGCTCCATGATGTGGGAGTAAGCCATTGACAGGCAGGTTAGATCCATAGAGAAGTTTAGCACACTAAGCATAGTTAGCTATAATTAGGAAAAAGACACTATTAGAAGCAAAGCACTATGAGGAGGGAAAGAGAGTAATGTCATTGTGAATTTAGTCCTGAAAAGAACTTAGCAAAAATGCTCATCATAATTCAGATATTTTATAGGGGAAATACAGACATAGGGTTTCACAGGTGGAAACTCAGAGGGAGAATCAAAGAGCCAGATGGAAAGCACCTGGAAGATTAGATCCCAGACCTGTCTAAAGATATGCTAATCAATATTTTAAATGTTGTTTAAAGAAGTTTGAAAGATAATCAAAAGAATTCCATCTTCACAATAACTCTATGTAAACAGAATAGGCTAGAAATTGTTTATGTCTCATAATATATTTTGGGCTTCTTATGGACAGGAGAAGAGGTTAAGGCCACATCAACAATGTGCAAAGTCCTGTGCTAAGCTCTATGGAGGATACAAAAATTAATAAAATACAGTATCTATCATCAATTAACACAGTCCCCAGAAGTGGCCCAGTCTCCTGGGAAAAAAAAAAAACAAGAACAGAATATAATGAAAGTCAATATATGTGGTAATGATCAAGGGAATGTTGCCTAGGCTTTTTGAGTTTCAGTCTCCTGATGTGTAAATTTTGAGAACAATGCCAATAGTACCCACTGCAAGAGGGATTTGTGAGGAAAAAGTCAGATGAAGTGTATAAATCAATTTCATAATCTTTAGGTTGTTATTAAATATCAAATACCATTATTAACCATATTCTAGGTTACATATTAGGTGCTTAATAAATGCTTTTTATATGACTGTGTTATTGTATGATATTTTATTTTTACTTAGGTCCTCTGACTACAGATTTATTCCTCTTCACTGAAGTAGTCCTGACTCCAAATCCTGTTTCCTTTCCTTCATATCTTACACAACAAATAGAGAAGAAAAAAAATTAAATATGAATTCTTTTACTATGATACATAAAAATCATTCTCTTTTTATGCATATTTATTCTAACTTTAGAAGGCCATCTGCTGTCGTGGAATGACCATTAGACTAACATGGCATTTCCTAACTTTTAGTTCCCATTCTGCTACTATGTACATGAGTGAGACACCCCTAACACACACCCACAACTCTGCCTCAGTTTTCTCAAATGTAAAATGAGTTGGTTGTACTTGAATGGTTCCTAATATCTCTTCCATCTCTGACATTCTATAAAGTATCTTTTCTTTTGATGGAAACACTATCATATTTATGATTTATCCCTGAAACCCGGGGTCCTTTTAGCTTCTCCCTTTTTTCTTGTCTTTGGATACCTAATCACTCACAAGTCTTATCACAGAATATTAGAGTTGGAGGGACCTCATAGGTCTTCAAGTCAAACCCATAGCTAAATAAAAAATTAACTTCTATAATATTCTCAGAAAAATACTTTAGTAGAAAAATCCTTGGGTGAAGAGGGGTTTGAGTCTTGGATGTGACTTTTATGGCTCCGAACAATTCATTTAACTTCTCTAGTCCTACATTTCTTCATCTGTAAAATGAAAAGACTTAGCTAAATGAGGTCTAAGGTCACTCCAAAGTATTTAAATCTCTGTTTGTATGATGGATTACCATTGTATCCCAAGGTAGCCAATATCACTAGGAAGCTAGGTGACCAATGGTTAGAAAGCTGAATTTGATGTTTAAAAAAAATTGGATTCAGATTTCTGCTTAGAAATCTACTGTTTGAGTAGCCCTGTTCCTAGCTTCAGTTTCCTTATGTGTAAAATAGATTTAATAATAGCACTTAGACCATAAGATCGTTGTGGTAAATAAATAAGACCACAGATATAAATATTTAAAGACATTTCAACAGTAGTATTATTGTGGTTGTTTACAATGTTTTCCTCATATTAAGACAAAATCTCTATACCCATCTGCAATACATAATCATACTTTGATATTACAGTTATTTATCTTCCTCTCTCTTTGTAGATTATATGATATTTGAGGGCAGGGAATGGTTATAGTCATCTGCAACAAGTAACTCAGTGTTTTACATAATGACTATATTTCTTTATGTTATTTATGGTGCTCTCTAGATCAACCTTTATGATTCACATTCTTTGGCTTAGCAATCCAACTAGAATTTGTTCTTAAATTAGTATTACAAAGCTCTCATTCGATTAGTATCATATCAGTACTGATTGTGAGCCAATTTATGCCACATGCATTATTTCACCACTGGAGGTCATGGTTAATTTATTACCATACTGTATGCAGAAAATGCTGTCTTTCTCTTGCCAACTCCTCTTGAGATTTGTCACATGAGGTGTTTTTAAGTATAAGTCCCTTAACATCTGCCTTAATTTAGAAGATAAGATCATTAGCAGTCATTATATCTAATCAACATCTAATTCTCATTGAAGCGATTCATTAACCAGTTGAAATGGGAGCAGAGGTCCACTAATGACAAATGTTTATTCTCTTTGAATAAATTTCCATTAGTGGAAAACTGGTAGTTATTTCAAAACCTTTCTCTAAAAGGGCAGATTGTCTACCTCAATTTCAAACTCAAGCTTTTTCTTAACAGTACCAACATTCTGTAGATATACTCATGATTAAACTCCTCATTGCAAATCACTTACCTTTTCAGAAGATGGCACATTAAATTCTAATTAAATATCCTGCTTAAAGTAGAATATGGGATTGAGCAGATGAAGGGTAGTGATGAGGGAAATCATCCCATTTCCAACTCAGAAAATATTCTATTCTTGTTCTCTTAGGCTAGTTTTTTTTTTTTCTTAGAATTTCCAGACTCACAAATATCTGTTCCATTGTTTTAAAGTCAGGATTTTTAATCTTCTTTGAGTATATTATGAAACCCTTTAATAGTCTATCAAAATTTATATGAAGTTTATTTGTGTTTTTAAATAAAATGAATAGGATAAGAAAAGAAGACACCAATTACATTTATATAGCTGACTAAATATATATTTACTTTTATTACTTTATTTTCCCCAAGTATGTGTAAAATATTTTTAATTATTATTTACTCCTTAAACTTTTGAGTTCCAAGTTCTTTCACTCTCACTCCCTTATCCTCCCTTACTGTGAAGGCAAGTAATTTAATATAGATTATATAGACACAAGATTATACAAGCACACACAGATATTTAAAATTCACTGGTTCCAGGTTAAGAACCCATGTTTTAAAGATGCAGTTATTGAGAGGTATAGTACAGAGAGATGAGTTCAAATGTAAGCTTCAAATCTAGTTGTAAACCTGGGTAAATACTCCATAAAAGAAAAAAGAAAAAATTCAGACTTTGTTTCTGGTATGATATAGAAGGTATAACTACATTGGATGCCTTCTATTCCTGTGCAAACTAGGAGGGGGTAATGTACATTACCACATTTAACCACATTCAAATCACCAAAATCTTAGTTGACTCACAAGTCAACTCTGATATTTCCTGTTTTGTTTTGTTTTGTTTTGTTTTTTTCTCATCCTGATTTATCTTGGAGTTTCTCATCCTGAATTCTTGTTCTGACAGACCATCTTCTTATTCATCTTAGCACCTTGCTCCTTGGTACTTCACAGATATATTGATGCCAACTTGGCCTTGCTTTTCTGCATTCTGCTTTCTTTCCTTCTGGCTTACTCCCTACCTTGCAGACTTCTAAGAGAAAATTACTCCTTCTATAATGGGAATATTGCTAAATCACTAGTATGTGGTGACTTGACTTTTAGATGGGACATAGCAGTATTTGCCTCTGAAAAACATGAACCTTTCCTAATTTTCTTTCTTTTTTTATATTTCTTAAGAAAATCATACTCTTATTATAGAAAAACAAACAGGCTAAGAATAAATCATCTGTATTGTTTATACTGTTTTTAAAATATTGACACATCTTTTATTTAATCCTGTCAAGACTAGGTTCCCTGAGGAAATAAGTGGTTTGATATTGTTCATCTTTATATCTCCCTTGAGATCTTGAATAGTCCTTTATGAATAAAATCTAGTTCCAAAGATAAAACAGTTATATAAAAGAAGGGGGAATGATATTATAAAAGATAAATGTTATGAGTAGTTTAAAAATGACATGTACACAACTGATCTCCACACTAGCTTTCAAGTTCCTTAAAAGGAGAGTTTATGCCTTATTAGTATTGCCTTTGATACTCAATATGTAGTGTGGTGTAGAGGATCATGAGATCAAAGATTTGGAATTGAATGTTAGATGTCATCTACTATAGTCCCCTTATTCTAAAAATGGGGAAAGTGATGCTAAGGAATTGAATGATTAACCAGAATTACATAGGTTCTAAGAAGTAGTGATGGGACTTGAACCCAAATCATCCCAGTTCCAAATATGGGATTGTTTTATATGGAATCATTGCCTCTCTATGACACTATTCCTAAATCAAGCTCCTTTTGAAATCATCATTCCTATGAAGTTTAAGAACAAGAAGACACAACCAAAATAGGAGGTAAAAAGAAATCCCCCAATTACTACCTAAAAGAAATTACAGGAATATCATAGTCAAATTTTATAGTTCCTAGATTTAAAAAAAAATATCATAAGCAATAAGGGGAAAATATCATAGAATTTCAACAAGGATTACACAAGGCCGAGCAGCTGCTATGTTCAAGCACCATTAGTCTCAGAATACTATATTTCATAGAGCAAAAAATAGAGTTACAATCAAGGATAGCTTACAAGGCAAATTAAGTTTAAATATTAAGAGAAAAAATGGACAATTAAAAACTGAACAAGTTTTAGGTATTTGTAATAAAAATAGAATTAAATAGAAAATTTGACATAGAAAATCCAGAAGTATAAAGTAACTATTAAAGACAAATTATAAGTGACTTGATGTCAAACAGTTAACATCTTATACGTGAAAATGTAATCAGTACTCTTATGACTGTCTTCATGATATCATTATTTAGATAGTTTAAGAAAAGATGGATTACATTATATGATGGGGTAAATCTGAAAAAAAAATGTAGGGAGAAACAAAAGGATTAATTATCCCATAGCAATGAGGCATGAGAAAAGAAAAAGGAAGGGAAGGGAAAATGAAAGGGAAGGGAAAAGAAAAAAAGAGAAGAGGAAAAAGAAGGAAAGGAAAAGGGAAGGGAAAGGAGAAAGGAAGGGAAAAGAAAAGGGAAAACAAAAGGAAAGAGTAGGAAAAAGGGAAGGGGAAAGGAAGGAAAGAGAAAAGAGAAGGGGAAAGAGAAGAGAAGGAAAAGGGGGAAAGGGAAGGGAAGGGAAGGGAAAGGAAGGAACTTATTAACTATTTGCTATGTTCAAGGCACCACATTAAGATAAAAGCTGCAGGCTATAAACATAAGCAGAAGAAAAAACAGTTCCTGCCATCATTGAACTTATATTTAACCCCCCTTTTGGTGGGGAGGAGAGAGATAGGACACATGGAATTAAAATTCAGGTAGAACAGTCTGTAGAGAGAATGGGCATGATATTAATTCAGAAACCAGAAACAGGTTTTGGAGGGTTAAAAATAAAAAGCAGTGTGTAACACATTTCTAGAAGATAAGAACTCAAAGCTAATTTTAACTGCACTGATGACCAGGAGTCCAATTTTCAATGGAGAGGTAGAGAAGATGGAAGTATGAGGAAATGTTGTGGTTTATAAATGCAAGAGAAAGAAACATTAATCTTAGAGCTACAGGAAAGTATCGATTATTTTAATAGTTTGAATGTTTCTTCTGTTGAATATTCAAAAGTAAGGAAAGGGAAATTTTACTCTGTAGGAGAGATGATTTTTATCATTAGAAACTTGCCAAGTGATTATAAGATTCTCATGGGGATATACTGAGTAACCTGACTCTCCTTTCTTTCCCAGTGTAATTTCAGAGATATATTTGATCTTAGACATTGTGGACATTGATTAGAGTTGGGGGAAGATCTGCACACATGCAGAACATTTGCAAATGTTAATTCCTCCGTTCCTGAAAAACAGTTGGGCTCCAATGTGTTGGTTTGGATAGTAGGAATAGGGCAGGAGGAAGGAAAGAAAAATCTATGTTTAGGAAAAAGTAGATAGCACTATTTTATTCCAAACCTGAATAGAAAAGTAACCTTCGTTTCATGTGAGACTTTATAGTTTAAAAAAATGTTCACATACATTACTATGTTAGCAATACACTGAATTTAGGTTCAGGAGACTTGGAGTCAAACTTTGAGTTTAGGTTGCATTGCTGTGTCTTCCATAAATTATTAAGACATTACATCAGCTAGGTGTATAGAGTACCTGTTCTGAAGTCAGGAAGACTCATCTTCCTGAAATAATACCTCACCTCAGTTACTTGCTAGCTGTGTGATCACTTAACACAGTTTGCCTCAATTCCTCATCTGTAAAATGTGCTGGAGAAGAAATGGCAAATCATTCTAAAATCTTTGCCAAGAAAACACTAAATTGAGTCAAACATGATTTAAAAAATTATTCAGCTACATAGATGAGTAAACTAAATCTTAGAGAAGTGAAAAGATAGAACATGAGAAATATTATTACAGTAGAGAAAATTATGTTTAGGAGTTAGGCAATACTTAGGTTCTTATCTCTATTCTACCACTTATTATTTGTGTGTCCTTAAACAAATTACTTAACTTGTCTGGAACCTAATTTTATCATTGGTAAAATGATAGGGAGAGAGGGGGAAGGAGGAAGGTATTGAACTAGATGACCTTTTCATCTGTAAATCTATTGTCTAAGATTCATTATATATCCCTAGTCCAATGACTTTAAGAACCTCTGAGGGAGGAGTTATGGCTTCAAATAATCCCTTTCTGTAGGACTTCCCAACAAATGGCTAAATCTCCATTAAGAAGGATAAAAGCCACAGTTTGACTCCCCATAATTTTTTTCTCCAGTATAATTCCATAGAATCATGGCACATTAGTAATGGAAGAAATCTTAAATATCATGATTACCCTAATTTTTAAAGTTAGTGTGGGGAGAATGGGGAAAGTGAGTCCCTTCAGCAAACTAATGAAGATTCTGGACTCTTTCTCAGAATCATAAGTCTAAAGGCATTAAATAAAATACATAGAATTATAAAAGAATTCAATTATATCCAATTATAGTAGTCAAAGTATTAGAAAAAAATTAAACACAGAAGGTAAGGAAAAGGAAATGAAGGAAAGAAAAGAAAAAAAGATAGGGAGGAAAAGGAGAAGTAAAGGAAGAGATGGAAAAAGAAAAGGGAATGGAAATAGAAAGGGGAAAGGAAGGAAAAGAAAGGGAAGAGAAAGGAAAAAGGAAAGGAAGGGAAGAAAAAGGAAAGGAAGAAAAGGGAAAGGAAGAAAAAATAAACTTCTAAGAACTCATCATCTAGTAAAAACTGGTCCTTTTATAGATGAAGAAATTGAAGCTCAGAAATGGGAAATGGCTTTTTCCAAGTTTTACAGTATGGCAGTGGCAGTCAGTACTAGAAGTCAGGTTTTCTAACAATATATCTAAATTTAATGAGGAGGGTTAAGGCCCTGCCATCACTGAAGCCTATTAAATCTGAAAGACAAACACATTCAAATGTGCCCTTTATATTTGTCCTTCCACATCATCTTTATCTTTTTTTAAATCCACTTTGCATAGTTTTCATTGGGGATCAATATTTCCTAAGACTCAAAATCCATACTTCTGCATTATAGGCAGGGGACTGAAAAAATTCAAAGTAATGTTGTCAACATACTGGGATATTTTATTAATCCTCTCCAGTTGTGATAACACCTGAGAAATGAGCCCTATTGCCTCTGGATCTTTTGACAGTGAAAACTTACAGAAGTTACAGGAGACAACCACAAAGTCAGGCCAAGTATGGTCTGCCTAGGAACTCAGCACTTTAACTCTGAACTTGAGCAGTTTTTCAAAATGAATTCATCTCAATGCCTTCAAAGCCATTATATAATTTGAGTAACCATGATCATAGGATTTTGAGTATGAAGGACACCAGACAGAAGTTGAACCACATTACTTTGATGGTGAGGAAAATGGTTCAAAAGGGAAAATGATTTCCCCAAGGATGAATAAGTAATGGTAAATGGAAGGACCAGGATTGAATCTAAGTCAATTGAATATAAAGCCTATGTTCTTTCCACTATATAATACATATTATTATTAATTTATTTTTAGGCATAAGGAACTTTGGTATAGCACAGTGAATAGTGTATCTAATAAGTAAAAGTGAAGATAAAACAGTATAAATGCCAAACTTACAGTTATCATGGTATATTGGATAGTGTACTAGATTTGGACTATGTAAAATTTGGATTTATATCTTGCTACTGACACCAGTTTTGTGAAATTGACAAGTCAGTTAATCTTTTAAAGCTTTTGATTCTTCAACCATTAAATGAGGATAATAGTCTAGTATCTATAGAGATATTGTAGAATAATGGAACCATTAAATGAGGATAATAGTCTAGTATCTATAGAGATATTGTAGAATAATGGATAGAATGCTAGACTTAAGAGTCAAGAGGAGATGGACCTCAATCCTTTCTTAGACATTTATTATCACAACCACAGGCAATTCACTTCATCTCTCAAGATCTCAGTTTGCTTACCATTTTATATGATGCTTGAAATACTCAAATAAAATAATGTTGTCAACTTAAAACTGATATATGAATGTTGTAGTTGTTATTAGAAATCTAGCCATGGACTTGGAATTTAGCTCAGATTTTTACTAGCTGTGAAATCTTTATAACTATTATTATTATTATTATTATTGCTGTTGTTGTTGTTATCATTATCATTAACATTTATTTGTTCTTTTCTGGTTTTACATGTATATTAACTTTTAAAATGCATATTTCTGTATGAATCATATTGAGAAAGAAAAATCAGAACAAACAAACAAACAAAAAAAAAACCATGAGAGAAAAAAAAACAGAAAAAAGAAGTGAACATATCATGTATTGATTTACATTAAATCATCATAGTTCTCTTTCTGGATGCAGTTTTTTTTTCCTATCCAAAGATTATTGGTATTGCCTTCAATCACTTCAATTACTGAGAAGAATCAAGTTTTTCACAATTGATCATCAAACAATCTTGCTGTTATTGTATGCAATATATTATGGGTTTTGCTTATTTCAATCATCAACTAATGTAAATCTTTCCAGGCTTTTCTAAAATCAATTTGTTCAGTATTTTTATAGAATATTAATATTCCATTACCTTCAAATACCACAACATATTCAGCCATTCCCTAATCGATGGGCATCTACTCATTTCCTAATTCTTCTAGCTATCGAATTTTGAATAAATTACTTCTCCTTTGTGATGGTTTCCTTATTATTCAGAAAATAAGAGCAGAGTAATTCTATTATCTAACTCCTGAGTTTATTGTAAAGATCAAATGACATATCATATATAAAACATTGTGTAAACCTTAAAGTCTTGTGGAAATAGTAACTTACCTTTTAATAGGATCATAGGATTTACAGGAATCCTGTAAAGGAATTTAAACTTCATTGAGGACAACATTCTTATAAACCTATAAATTTTAAAAATAACTCTGTCCACAAAAATTTCATGTTAAACAACCAGAATTACTCACATTTTACAAGTAAAATGATAGTTTACTTTTTGAATGTTGTTATGAGGCTTGAAAAATATTTTTCATATGATATATCTTTTGATAATATGAAGAAACCCAGATTGCAAGAAATTGAATGACTTTCCATACTACTGGTAGTTATCATATCAAGACTTGAATACCAATCTCACAAATCAAGATCTACAGCTTCTTCTGTTACTCTGTACCAATTAAAGTTATCAATAATATCTGCATAAATTAATTGATCTTTAGAAGAAATTGGAGATTAAATACATATTTCTTTATTGTAATGATATGTTTTATACATTACTTAGATCATACTATCATATAAATCTATATAAATATAGATTTATATGTATATAAATATAAAACCTTATAAATCTTATTAATCATTATTTGCATTTCTTAGATAATACAACTGAAGAGACTTTCCTCAAGCCTTACTGAAAACTAGCAGTTGTGTTAAAACTAGAACACTGAAGTTTGCCTTCCTACCCTAAAATTGTTGTGTATAAGAACAAGTTATAAATCTACTGAAGGAAAAAAAATGGGGGAAAAATGACAAAGCTTTTCAAAAAGAATTTAAAAAGAGTACGATGGGGAAAGGATATTGTGGTCATAATCATAGCTAGGACCAAAGTAAGTAACTGGAAACAGAGATTGGACAACAGGCTAGAGCAAAAAACAAAAAAAGAAGTTGCAATAAACCTTACAGGAAGCATCTAGAAGTATTAATATATAAGTGGAAATAGATGAAGATTGTAGTAAAGAGTATTGGAGTTGAGTGTCTATCTGGCAGGTAGTATTGTATAGTCCTGAAAAAGTGAGAGAACCTTGGTTTACCAATTTTTTTATAAAATTGGGATCATTATATCTGCATCATATGATTTTGAAAAAATGTTTTTATAAAATTGAAAGCACTATATAATTGTAAGGTTTCATTATTATGTATTTTGAATGAGAGATACTGATTTTTTCATTATATATTATTTATTATAATTCCTACTTTAACATATAATTGAAGATATATCACAGGTGCATGACATCATTGGAGAAATAGAGACAAATCAGTGTTACAACATATGCTCTTCTATTTCCTCTGCTGTATATCACCACCAGCCAATACATATGAATTTTCATATATATAATTCTCATTTAGGTAAAATTACATTAGAAACAATATAAAGAGCAGCCTTAAATTGGGGAAATTAGTTCTCAAAATAATAATGGGAGTATGTTTTTGTACTTTTTTGTCTTAGTGAAGATATTTGGTTTATGGCTTGCCTCTATGCAATTAATCAGCAATTTTAAACATTTGAAATCTGCCAGGCACTAGCTGAAAAACTAGAATACAGACTCCTAAATGAAGCAATCTTTAACTCCAAGAAATTTACTTTCTACTTAGGAATATGATATGTTTATATGAAACATATAAAATAAACATAGGATATATAATATATGATAGCATATAATATACATATGATAAATAATATATACTATAGGACAAAATGTACACTATAATCTATAATAATATATGATATACAAAATAATATATAATAATATATGATATATACAATATCACATTATGTTGGGGAGCAGTATTTCTGATACTGACTTATTTATATAGCCCAACTAGAAAAATCATCTTCTGTACCTCTTCAGCTGTAAAGCTCTTGCTTGCTAGTACTTACTCTATTTTCGACTTACAAAATTTCATCATAGTGCTTTAGCTGCCATTTTCCTCTGGAACTTTCTTTCAATATTTGTTAGTAAGCTGTTTTAGTTATGTACAACTCTGTGAACCCAATTTGGATGTTTTCTTGGTACAGGTGTTAGAGTGGTTTGCCATTTCTTTCTAGTGCTCATTTTACAAATAAGGAGATTGAGGAAAATAGAGTTAAGTGACTTGCCAAGACTAACATAGGTAATAAATATTTGAAGCTGGATTTGAACTCAAGGAGTTTCCTTACTCCATACCTGGAATGCTACTCAATGTGCCATACCTGGAATTCTACTCAAGGTGCTATCTACCTGCCCTCACTTCATCCACTGATGATTTCTTGCTAAGTACTTCTTGGAAAAAATATACCTCTGAACCAGATAATTTCCCCATCTCTCACAGGTAGATACATGTTTTTTAATTCCAAAAATACATCAATTTTTACCAGAGAGCAGATTACTGTTTTAGTTGGTTCAGGACCACAGACAACTCCTGAATTCTGTCACTGTAAATGGAGAACATAGCAAATAAAGAACTAAAGAAACTCCTGATGAGGGTTATTTAAAATGTCACAGAGATGGAAAGAGATGAGTAATGAGGCATATGAGCCAGCAATGACTTAATCCTATTAGAGAGGATTCAAGAAAAAATATACACAAATTGATCTGAAAAAATCATACAATATATTTGATCTAATTATATTATACTCTGAAAGAGATGATCCAACTCTAGAAGAAAGGTCCACCCTGAATAATAATATATAAATAATTTAGTTAAATATCATGAAATGCCACAAAATGCAATAAAATACAATTTAACTCAATTAAATTCCACTTTATTTTAGAAGAAATTTCTTAAGTATCCACCAATGCCCAAGATCTTTCACCAAATGCTGAAACATATAAAAATAAATAAAGCATAGTCACTATCATCAATGAGCTTATAATCTAATAGAAAAAAAAGTGAACATAGATTTTAAAAAAGTAGAATCTTCTGAATGTCTAATAATAATATCAAAAGCTTGCATTTATAGTATGCTTTATGGTTTCATTACTGTTGAAAGTAAATTTGTAGGCATCATTACTATGTTTATTTATTTATTTTCATAAATTTATTACTTATTTCTAATATTTTCACTATTAAATTCTGAGTTCCAAATTTTATTCTTTCCAGCAATCCCTCCCTATCTGCTGAGAAAGGAAGCAAAATGATTTCAATTATATATATGAAATAAGGCAAAATATATTTCCGTATTATCCATGTAACAAAAAAGTAACAAACTATTTAAGGAAGCTAAATATTATATTTCAATTTGCACCCAGAGTTCATCAATTCTCTCTTGAAGTATATAGCATTTTTCCCACTATGAGTGGTCTAGAATTGTCTTGAATGAAAATGTACCCAAATTTTTCATCATTGATCATCATTATTACATTACTGTTATTATGAACACTCATTTGCATGTTCACATATATCTTCCCATGGTTTGTTTTATTTTTATCTTAAACCAATCCACTTGTCATTTCTTATAGCACAATAGTACTCTATCACAATCATATATCACAAGTCCCGCCATTCATAAAATGATGATCATCTCCTCAATGTCCAATTATTTCATAAGCACAAAGAGAATTGCATAAACATTTTGTATATCTGTACATATAGGTACTTTTCCCTTTGATCTTTTTGGGATACAGATCTAGTGATGATATTACTAGTTCAAAAAGTATTCACAACTTTCAATCCTTTGTGTATGGTTCCAAATTGCTCTCCAAAATGTTTGAACTAGTTCATAATTTTACCAATAGTTTACTAGAATCTATTTTTCCTTTATCCTCTAGTAGTTCATCATTTCTAGTAAATGTGATGAAAGTTGAAGTAAACAACATCAAAGTTGTTTAAATTTGCATTTCACTAATCAAAAGTGATTTAGAGCATTTTCATATAATTAGAAAGATTTGATTTCTTCTGAAAACTTGGAGTGTAACAAATTTCCAGCAAAAAATATTTTGGAAGGACTTCAGAAAAGGTCTGTTTTAATGTGTGTGGGGAGAGGGGGGGCAGGGAGGAGAAAAGGCTGAGCACAGCCTCAGCACAGAGAGCAAGAGTAGTGTGGATCCCTGAGCCAGGAAATCCACCAGGAGACTCTTTGCCAAAATACAGCAACACTTGCTACACTGTCCTTCATACTAGCCAATGCATCAGCAGATTAGTTGTGAGACATCAAATGCAAATACAAAAGGCAAATTAGTGAGCCTTTGAACCCCAGAATAATGCAGGATCAGGCCATGCCCACCCAGAACTGGAAGGAACTGCTACACTAGTCCAGGGCACCTAAAGCTGGTTTGCCTTTAGAAGAAGCTTGGGACAATATCCACTTTGCTCTAAGAGTACACCTCAGCCTTTAAAAAAATGAGCAAAAGAGCAAATTGAACTGTGACCACAGCTTTTATGGAGAAAGAGAAGAAGATACTTCAACACTGAGGATCCTAAAGGCAAATCATCACCAGATGAAGTCTGAAACAGTAATATGAGTAGGCCCCTATCCCACAAGGCTCTCCTGGATCTTAAAAGAGAGTTAGAAGAAAAAAATGGGAAAAGGAATAAGAACTTTACAAGTTTAGAAAAGAAATCTCAGAAATTATTTGAAGAAAATACATTAAAATTGATTTAATGAAATTGAAAAATTATATAGCTCCTTAAAATAGTTTTGACAAAATAGAAAAAAGCAAATAACTCCTTAAAAAATAGATTTTAGAAAGAAATCAATTCATTGAAAAACAGAATTTGTGAAATGAAAAAAAAAATCCAATTAACAAAACACCTCGTTTTAAAGTTCAATTGGCCAAATGCAAAAGAAGTTAATAAAAGCTAACTGAAAAAAAATCCACTAAAAATTAAAATTGAATAAATGGAAGTGAATGACTTGATGCAACTTCAAGAAAAAGTCAAATAAAACAAAAAAAAAATGAAAAAAATAGAAGAAAATGTAAAATACCTCATTGGAAAAACAACTGACTTGGAAGATAGATATAGGAGAGACAACTTAAGTATTATTGGACTTCCTGAAAACATGATGAAAAAAAGAGCCTAGACATCATCTTTCAGGAAATAAAGGAAAACTGACTTGATATCCTAGAATCAGAAGGTAAAATAGCCATTGAAAGAATTTATCAATCACCACCTGAAAGAAACCCCAAAATGAAAAAGAAATATCTTAGCTAAATTTCTGAATTATCAGATCAAGGAAAAATAAATATTGCAAGCAGCCAGAAAGAAACAACTTAAATATTGAGGAGCTACATTAAGGATTGCCCAGGACCTAGCAGCTTCTACTTTAAATGCTCAAAGGGTCTGGAATCTAATGTTTAAAAGGCAAAGAAATTTAGATCACACCCTACAATCAACTATCTAGCAAAATTAAGCATTATCTTTCAAGGGAAAAAAGATGAAATGAAATGAACCATGGATGAAAATGAAAAAGGAGATTTTTTTTCATTCTGATGAAAAGAACAGAGGAGAACAAAAAATTTGACTTTCAAATAGAGAACCCAAAAGAAGTATTAAAAAGATAAAAAGGAAAGAAAAATATTTTTTAAAGTTAAAAATATTGTATCCCTATCTAGAAAGATGATTACATTTAACTCTTGAGATCTGTATCTCTCTTATGGATATATTTAGAAGATTCAGGTATAATTGATTTTATTGTGATGATATAAAATAAACTAGAGGAGGAAATGGGATTCTATTATAAAAACAGGAAAATACAGTTAAAATGGGATAAATCACATCTCATGAAAAGGCAAAAAAAAAAAAACTACAACAATTGAGACAAAGAAGGGAAGGGAATGAGCATTGTGTGAATTTTACTCTCATCACATTTGGCTCAAAGAGAGAATATCAGACATAATTGGATTCACAGAGAAATATGTCTCATCCTTTAAGAAGTAGGAGGGGAAAGGGGGAAGGAAAATGAAAGCTATTAGAATGGAGAACAGAAGAAGAAGGGGAAAAGTATGAAAAAGGGGGAAGGACTGTAAAAAGGGAGGGCTTTTTGAGGAAGGTACTAATAAGAATCAAGTTATAGAGGAGAAGGCAAAAGAGGCAATGAATAAAGAAAAAGTATAATTTGAGGAAAACAAGATGCTGGAAAATATAGACTTAGTCATTTTAACTGTGAATATGAATGGGATGAATTCTGCCATAAAGTGGAAATGGATAGCAGACTGTATTAAAAGCCACAATCCTACAGTATGTTATATGTTATTTATAAAGAAATATATTTAAAACCCAGTGATACATTTAGAGTAAAGGTAAAAGGCTGGAGCAGAATCTATCATACTTCAGCTGAAGCAAAAAAAAAAAAATCAGGGCTAGTGATCCTGATCTCAGATCAAGTAAAAGCAAAAATACATCTAATTAAAAGAGATAAGGAAGAAAACTACATCTTGCTAAAGTGTGCCACAGATAATGAAGTAGCATCAATACTAAATAAACCCTAAATACATAGCATCCAAAATTATGAAGAAAGAAGTTAATGGGGTAAATAGAATTCTAGAAAATTTAGATATGATAAACTTTTGGAGAAAATTGAATAGAGACGAAAAGGAATATTTTTCTCAGAAGTACATGGAACCAATGCAAAAATTGACTACATTGGGGGTGGAACAAAGATGGCAAAGAGTAGACGCTACTTTCTGTAACCTCCCCTGGCCTTCTCTCAAACCAACAGCAAATTAAGTCTCTAAACCGGTTTGGGAGTCAAGAACTTACAAATATTTGGAGTGCAACACATTCTCAGAAGAAGATACCTTGGAAGAACTTCAGAATAGGTCTGTTTCGAATGGGCAGAGAGACAGTCTGTCCAGCACAGACCGGGCAAGGAGGTGGAGGTGAGGAGTCAGATCATTATAGTTTCCATTCACCTGGGAATCTCTTAGGTTAATCTGTCCTGTTTGCAAGAAGATGGTTTGGCAGATTTGCAGCAAAAGGCAAATGGTAATCCACTGATCCTGGGAAGAATACAGGACCTAACCCTAATTATCCAGCATTGGAAATAAATCACCAGAACTGCTGTAGGGCAGATCAAATCAGCTATTACTCTTTTGTATTGAGCAGACCTCAAGCCTTAAAAAAATGATGAACAAAAATCCAAAAGGAATTCTCACCATAGACAGGTTTAATGGACAGAGAGAAGAATAGACCTCAAATCCTAAAATTACTAAAGGCAAAGCAGCTCTAGATGAAGCCCCAAAGGGGGATATGAGCTGGTTCCCATTTCACAAGGCTTTCTTGGAAGATTTCATAAAAGAGAGATAGAAGAAAAACGGGGAAAGGAAATTTCTTCTTACAAGAAGAAATGGAAAAGGCATATAAGGTATTACAAAAAAAGATATGAAAAAGACACCAATTCACAAAAACAAAATTTGTGAAATAGAAAAAAAAATACAATGAACAAAACAGTTCGATTGGCTGATTAAAAAAGGAGCTAAACAAGGTAACTGAAGAAAAGAATACAGTAAAAATTAGAATTGAACAAATGGAAGTGAATGACTCAGTAGGACTTCAAGAATCAGTCAAACAAAAACAAAAAAAAAATGAAAAAATAGAAGAAAATATGAAATAACTCCTAGCAAAAGCAACTTACCTATAAAATAGATCTAGGAGGGCAGCGAGGTGACACAGTGGATAGACCAACAGCCCTAAGTCAGGAGGACCTGAGTTGAAATCTGATCTCAGACACTTAACACTTCTTAGCTGTGTAACCCTGGGCAAGTCACTTAACCTCAATTACCTCAGAAAAAAAAAGAAAAAGGAAATAGATCTAGGAGAGACAATCTAAGCATTGAAAGCCATTATGGAAAAAAGAACCTAGACATTACCTTACAGAAAATTATAAAGGAAAACTACTCTGATATCATAGAATCAAAAAGATTCTGATCAGGTCCTCCTTTTGATTATGGCTTTCAGAAAGTCTAATGATTCTGACATTGTCCCTCCTGGATCTATTTTCCAGGCCCCTCATTTTTCCCTTAATATCTTTTATATTTTCTTTATATTTTTATTATTTGAATTTGTTTGATTGCTTCTTGGTGTGTCATAATGGTGTCACTTACAATTCTAACTTTTAAAATGTTGGTTCCTCGATTTGGTCATGTATGTTGTATCTAATTTATATATATATATATATATATATATATATATGTATATACATGTATATATATATATATATATGTATGTATTGTGTATCTAATTTATATTTTGATATATTTAACATCTACTGATCATCCTGCCATCTGGGGGAGAGGGTGGGGAGAAGGAGGGGAAAAATTGAAACAAGAGTTTTGGCAATTGTCAATGTTATAAAGTTACCCATACATATAACCTGTAAATAAAAGTCTACTAAAAAAATAAATAATTAAATAAAAAGATGAAAAAAATAAATAAATAAAATGTTGATTCCTAAGGTAGCTTTTGTACTTTGTTTTCCATTTGGCCGATTGTGCTTTTTAAGCAACTTTTTTTTCCAAGTTGTTGACTCTTTTTCATAATTTTCTTGACTCACTCTTTCTTTTCCCAATTTTTCTTTTATCTTCCTATTTGCAATACAATATATTTTTATCATGTTATTTTTCTGGTTATACATGTACATTGATTTTTATACACATTTATAAATCATGTTGGGAGAGAAAGATCAGAACAAAAGGGAAAAATCCTGAGGGGGAAAAACAGAAGAAAAAAAAATTTTTAATTAATACAGCATGTGTTTATTTACATTCAGGGTCCATTGTTTTCTTTCTTGGTACAAATGACATTTTATATCCAAAGTTTAGATTGCCCTGGATCACTGAACATTGAGAAGAAACAAGTTTTTCATAGTTTATCATCACTCAGCATCAGTTCGTGTAAATCTTTCCAGGCCTTTCTAAAATCAGGTGTTAATCATTTTTATAGCACAATAAATTATATGTACAATTTTTATAGCACCATAATTTATTTAGCAATTCCCCAACTGATGGACATCTACTCATTTCATTGCCACTACAAAAAGCTACTACAAATATTTTTGCAAATGTGGATCATTATCCCTCCTTTATGATCACTTTGGATACAGACTTAGTAGTAGAACTCCTGGATCAAATAGTATGCACAATTTGATAGCTTTTTGTGGTCCAAATCCCTCTGTCCTTTGTTGTACTCCCCTTTTACCCAGATGAGAAAAACTTTTCTTTCCAGTTTTCCAAGTTTCTTGGGCTCAAAATTTATTTCACACCATCTTTTTCTGGTTCTAGTATTTCAGGATTTATTTTGAGGTGCTATTTTGTGGTTATTTGCAGGTGAATATGGCAGAGTTATGGTCATTTCCTGCTTATTCTCTTACCTTGGCTCCTGGAAATCTGTTTCCTGTAATCTATTTCTGAGCAGTTTTAAGACAACCTGTCTCTAAGCAGAGAACAGCTGAAATTGCTGCTACAACAGCCACTATTGCATACATACAACATATGTAAGCTCCAAAAAGATTTCCATTCTGGGACCACAAAGTTTTGCTGCCAGCCTCCTAACTTAGGCCAAACAAATATCTCACTATGATTTTTTGTTTACTATGCTATTTGAAAACTTGATTGATTGGCTAGAGTGACAGGGAAAGATAATGTGGAATATTGGAGGGGATATGGGAAAACAGGGACACTGATATATTGTTGGTGGAATTGTGAACACATCCAGCCATTCTGGAGAGCAATTTGGAACTATGCTCAAAAAGTTATCAAACTGTGCATACCCTTTGATCCAGCAGTGTTTCTACTGGGCTTATACCCCAAAGAGATACTAAAGAAGGGAAAGGGACCTGTATGTGCCAAAATGTTTGTGGCAGCCCTGTTTGTAGTGGCTAGAAGCTGGAAAATGAATGGATGCCCATCAATTGGAGAATGGTTGAGTAAATTTTAGTATATGAATGTTATGGAATATTATTGTTCTGTAAGGATTGACCAACAGAATGAATACAGAGAGGACTGGCGGGACTTACATGAACTGATGCTAAGTGAAATGAACAGAACCAGGAGATCATTATATACCTCAACAATGATACTGTTTGAGGATGCATTCTATTGGAAGTGGATCTCTTTATTAAAGAGAGCTAATTCAGTTTCATTTGATCAAGGATGGACAGAAGCAGCTACACCCAAAGAAAGAACACTGGGAAATGAATATAAGCTGCTTGCATTTTTGTTTTTCTTCCTGGGTTATTTATACCTTCTGAATCCAATTCTCCCTGTGCAACAAGAAAACTGTTCAGTTCTATACACATATATTGTATCTAGGATATACTGTAACCTATTCAACATGTAAAGGACTGCTTGCCATTCTGGGGGAGGGGGTGGAGGGAGGGAGGGGAAAAATCGGAACAGAAGTGAGTGCAAGGAATAATACTGTAAAAAATTACCCTGGTATGGGTTCTATCAATAAAAAGTTATTTAAACAAAATCCAAGAGCAAGAGATACAAAGAGAAATTCCATTCAAAATAACTGTTGATAGCATAAAATATTTGGGAATCTACCTACCAAAGGAAAGTCAGGAATTATATGAGCAAAATTACAAAAAAGTTTTCACACAAATAAAGTCAGACTTAAATAATTGGAAAAATATTAAGTGCTCTTGGATAGGCCGAGCAAATATAATAAAGATGACAATACTCCCTAAACTAATCTATTTATTTAGTGCTATACCAATCAGACTTCCAAGAAAATATTTTATTGATCTAGAAAAAATAACAACAAAATTCATATAGAACAATAAAAAGTCGAGAATCTCAAGGGAATTAATGAAAAAAAAAATCAAATGAAGGTGGTCTAGCTGTACCTGATCTAAAATTATATTACAAAGCAGCAGTCACCAAAACCATTTGGTATTGGCTTAGAAATAGATTAGTTGATCAGTGGAAAAGGTTAGGTTCACAAGACAGAATAGTCAACTATAGCAATCTAGTGTTTGACAAACCCAAAGATTCTAAATTTTGGGATAAGATTTCATTATTTGATAAAAACTGCTGGGATAACTGGAAATTAGTATGGCAGAAATTAGGCAAGGACCCACACTTAACACCACATACCAAGATAAGATCAAAATGGGTCCATGACCTAGGCATAAAGAACGAGATTATAAATAAATTAGAGGAACATAGGATAGTTTATCTCTCAGACTTGTGGAGGAGAAAGAAATTTGTGACCAAAGATGAACTAGAGACCATTACTGATCACAAAATAGAAAATTTTGATTATATCAAATTAAAAAGCCTTTGTACAAACAGAATGAATGCAAACAAGATTAGTAGGGAAGCAACAAACTGGGAAAACATCTTTACAATTAAAGGTTCTGATAAAGGCCTCATTTCCAAAATATATAGAGAACTGACTCAAATTTATAAAAAATCAAGCCATTCTCCAATTGATAAATGGTCAGAGGATATGAACAGACAATTTTCAGATGAAGAAATTGAAACTATTACCACTCACATGAAAGAGTGTTCCAAATCACTATTGATCAGAGAAATGCAAATTAAGACAACTCTAAGATATCACTACATACCTGTCAGATTGGCTAAGATGACAGGAAAAAATAATGATGAATGTTGGAGGGGATGCGGGAAAATGGGGACACTGATGCATTGTTGGTGGAGTTGTGAACGAATCCAGCCATTCTGGAGAGCAATCTGGAATTATGCCCAAAAAGTTATCAAACTGTGCATATCCTTTGATCCAGCAGTGTTTCTATTGGGCTTATATCCCAAAGAGATACTAAAGAAGGGAAAGGGACCTGTATGTGCCAAAATGTTTGTAGCAGCCCTGTTTGTAGTGGCTAGAAACTGGAAAATGAACGGATGCCCATCAATTGGAGAATGGCTAGGTAAATTGTGGTATATGAATGTTATGGAATATTATTGCTCTGTAAGGAATGACCAGCAGGATGAATACAGAGAGGCTTGGAGAGACCTACATGGACTGATGCTAAGTGAGATGAGCAGAACCAGGAGATCATTATACACTTCGACAACGATATTGTATGAGGATGTATTCTGATGGAAGTGGATTTCTCTGACAAAGAGACTTAACTGAATTTCATTGGATAAATGATGGACAGAAACAGCTACACCCAAAGAAGGAATACTGGGAAATGAATGTGAACTATTTGATTTTTCATTTTCTTCCTGAGTTATTTTTACCTTCTGAATCCAATTCTCCCTGTGCAGCGGGAGAACTGTTCGGTTCTGCAAATGTGTATTGTATTTAGGATATACTGCAACAAAATTAACATATATAGGACTGCTTGCCATCTTGGGGGGGGAGGAGGGAGGGAGGGGAAAAAATGAAACAAAAGTGATTTCAAGGGATAATGCTGTGTAAAAATTATCCTGGCATGGATTCTGTCAATACAAAGTCATTATTAAATAAAATTAAATTAAAAAAAAAGTTATTTAAAAAAAAAAAAGAAAACTTGATTGAGGTGTTATTTAAAAGTCGTTGCAAAGAGGAATGTTGAGAATTCAGCTAGCTAGGAGCCATCTTGGCTCCATACTCTCCTGATAAGGCTTTTTTCAATGAAAGAATTTTATTTGGTTGTTTTAAAGGAAAAAAAATAAATTCTCTAACCATAACTGACAATAGTATCATGAAATGAAGAAATTGCCAAAACTAGAGAATGTAACTGGAGGGGCAAAATAAACTCATATCACATAATGACCCAATCAGGATATGAGATGTACTATTAGACTCGTCTTCTTTTCTCAAAGTTTGAAAAACAGTTAACTGTTGTGGATTTTTTTTTTTTGAAGCATTCAGGATCAGGATCTCAAAAAAAAAATTGATTTCTTCAGGACCTTATAGTGTGACCATGTGTATTGAAAATTCAGAGGAAGATTCCACCTGGTCTTTTGACCCTGGGCAAATCACTCAATGTCTCAGCTTGAGGTGATTCTCTAAGACTTCTACAATAAAGGCACTAAACTGAATTGGTAGAGGCAACTCCTCCTTTGGGATTCCCCTATATCCATGAAACCACAAATCAAATACCTATTCCTATATCTCTTAAATAAGATTTTCAAATGCCAACTGGAAAGGATACTGGATTTTGAATCTTCTTCCTCATCTGTAAAATTAGGATGTTACTTGTTATATTAATTTTATCAGTTTCTTCTGATTAAAGTGAGATAACAAATGCAAGCATTTGTTACTAAAATGCATTAAATAAATTGAATATAATATATTCTATAAAAATCTGGAGCAATTTCACTTTGTTTTTCCTCCTAATTTATTTTCCTAATTTTCTTGTCTGTTAGCAATATTATATGTTCTGTTTATTTTTTTCCTACAGCCATCCAATAAACAAAGGTATTTGGAAATTACTTTAAAAATAATTGCTCTTTCTATCATTATGAATGATTAGAGTGAAGAAATACAAATTCTTTGAATTCCCAAGAGAATAATGACAGTAGAGCCTGCTGAAGATATAGATCTGGCATCTTGTCTATAGTATTTTTTAATATACCAAAATATTTCTGGGCAATATATGTCCCTTGACTTATTTGGCCCTGAATGGCTCTATAGCAAAAATCTATCGAGCCTGTCTGCACATTGCCAATAATGATGTTCCCAGCAGTTCAGGTATTTTCATCCTGTTGGCTTCCAACCCAGCTTTGGTATGTGTATCTTGCTTAAGAATTCATATATTCTGGAAACTGCCTGTGAGGTATCTGTCAATCTGATAAGAGAGATCCATTCCTGTAATGTCACTGGTAAAGAATAAGTCTCTTTTAACAGCCATCTTATGGCATCTCTTCAGGTGCAAATATTTTCATATCTATGGTACCAGATGATTAAATTCTTCTTGAAGGGAAGTAAACCTTTTTATCTCTTCTGTACATCCTCCAAGCATAAGGGAAAATGCTGGAAGATTGTCATCTCCCTCACAAAAGCTAGTATTTGCTAATACTCAAGTGAAGATTTCATTTTCCAGTTGATAAGATTCAGAATTAATTATATAGTGTAACTCAGATGATAATTTGTTTTACATTTGCAATATAAATAATAACATAAAAATCATTATACCATTGTAGTTATTTTTTATTATTAATCTACTAAATATTAATTGTGTTAGCATGTAAAATAAAGAAACAAAATTATCAACAGTTACACTTATGGTTAGTATTATACACAGATAAAGAACCATCAATAAAGTGGCTCTTTTATGGAATTGTTTACCAAAAAAAAAAAAAGGGATGGGTTTGTAATGGTGATATATAATTATAGATCCAAAATTCTGAAATAATTATCTTTTATAGATTATGGACTTATTTGGCAATGCAAATATATTTATTCGATTATAAAAAGCAATCATTTCATCTAGTAACCCATTGAATTTTTATGTTAAAAAATTGATAAATGGGAGTGATTTGGTTCAGCATTGTTTGTATATAAACTCTTTCAAATAGTGGATAAGAAAAAAAAGAAAAATGATGCTGAGAACAGCATGGGAAAGTGGGGAGTTAGCCTCAAAGTCCAGGGGACAATAATACCCCATGAAATAATCCATTAAAAAGTTAGCCATATTCCAAAAATAAAATAATAATAATAATAGCAAGATAGTAACATGTCCAAGGTTCATTTCTACTTGACCTCCATCAAACTAAAATGGGAAAAGCAATTATAATTTTGATCATAACTGTTACTTGAAGAGTAACTTTTGATGCCAGACTGCTTCTACTAATGCATAGCAATATCTTCTCTGAAATTTATACTCTTAAAAATTAGCTGGGGCACTGACAGTTTAATCAACTTGCTTAGGGTCACACAATCAGTATATATCCCAACAATGATAGCAACAAAATAGCAGATTCAGCATTGATTTCTAGCCTCACCACCACCATGGAGAACCAGAGCCAAAACCATCATAACTACCAGAATCACAACAGCAATAATCACCATGGTCAGAGTCACAATAATTTTGTTTGGAATATCTAAGTATCAGATTGCCAATGTATGCTTATGGAACATAGACTAGCATATTTGAGTCTGCATCTAGAAGTCACCAAACCAATGAATGAAAGTGATATTTGCAAATTTCTTCATTCCTTGAAGCAGAATTCACTGACGATGAAGACATCAAGCTGAATGCTAAAAATCTTAAGATGTTCAATGATTTCCTGAAATAAAAGCTAAGTGGTACGAAAAAAATCAATATTTACACTATTTCATTCTTAATGTACAAATTCAGAATTGTGTAGTGGACTATAACTGATTTGTATAGCAACCTAAAACACTTGGATAATTTATTTTAAAATTGAGTCCATCGCCCAAAGATAGCTATAAAAAAGTACATTTCCATGTCAAAAATAAGAAATGGAATTGACACAGACTCATAAATTATATAATACATAAGTCAGAAAATGCAGAGATAACTTTGTAATGAGCAAATATCACTTGGTACTTTGCTTAGGACTCTCAAAGAAGTTAATAATAGGAATATGTCATCAGGTTTGTAAAAAGTAACCTAAAGTTATTTAACTCTAGATAGAACCCATGACTATTCAAATCCAAGAGTGAGATTCAAAGGTCTTCTATTGTTGATTTCTGCATTAAATATGCCAAGAATAAATAAAGAGAAAAAACTTGGATGAATGAATTTGTAAAAAAGATAAAATATAATTAAGCCAATCAGACAAAGTAATCAATGTAGTGTATTCAAATAATAATGTAGAGTTGTAATTAGAGCAGGTTGTAAAAGTTTTACATATGTAGAGTACCAAAACTCTGGAGAAGTATACTTGAAACAATGTGTTAACTCAGTTGATGAGTTTATACATATATATACATATATACATATATGTATACATACATACATAGTACTTAGTATGGTGATGTAATGATTCTCTAGTTCACACATATTCAGTATGCTGTAATGATGTAATTGTAATAGGGTATATAAGGGCTAAGAAGGATGGAAGGGAGATACTCTATCTTTGACCATACTCCTGGTGGCTTTCCTGCCTCCTGCACTCAAGACTGGGTCAGACTATGACAGACACAGACCGTAAAGGAGACAATAAAAACTCTGGACTCTGTTCCTGATCATTCTTGTGATGTCTATCCTTCTGAGACCAATGACCATTCAAAGGACTTCCAGAAAGCTAGCCCGAACATTACAAACAATTCTGAATAACTAGCAGGATCTAACAAAGTAGCTAACATATATTAGAAATATATATCCCCATACCACAAATACAAAAATCAAAATATTATGGACAATTAAATATACCAAATAGGAACAAAACTATTATTTTTTTTAATAAGTTTTTATTGATAGAACACATGCCAGGGTAATTTTTTACAGCATTATCCCTTGCATTCACTTCTGTTCCGATTTTTCCCCTCCCTCCCTCCACCCCTTCCCCCAGATGGCAAGCAGTCCTTTACATGTTGAATGGGTTACAATATATCCTAGATACAATATATGTGTGCAGAACCGAACAGTTTTCTTGTTGCACCGGGAGAATTGAATTCAGAAGGTAAAAATAACCCTGGAAGAAAAACAAAAATGCAAGCAGTTTATATTCATTTCCCAGTAGAACAAAACTATTATTACCGACTCAACTGCTGCACACATTTATCTAACAATATCATTGATTTCAAATAATAATAATGACATTGATATGCACATATTTGTATATGTGCATATGTGTATTACTTGTTGGCATTCCGAATTTTATAATCTTAAAATTACAAGTAAAGAAAAATGTTCAAATATATATAAACCCATATAAGCAGATTAAAAATATATAATATAATATTAAATATATATTATATAAAGTTATGTGAAGATGGGATGATATGCATATCATCTCAGTTGGCTTCTCTACTGGCTCGATTTGTCCTACAGATGCTTTCAATAGGTCTACCAAGGTTGAAGTTACATCTAAATACTTTTTATTCAACTATAAAAAACCAGGTTATATCTACTTACAGAAAAGAACATTATGGAACATTAAACATAAAAAAATGAATATTAATTCTCTAGGGACCTCTTATCATTGAATTCCATTTGAAAATAAGGAATGAGATGACAAAACTAATAAAAATGACAAGAAAGTGGATGGTGATCGATTGAACAAGATGATAATGACATGTCAATAATAGATTATTATGTAAATACTAAGCATTTTAGCAAGAAGCACTTGTGTAAGGAACCCCGAATTCACAGACAAAATCCTGGAAGTGTAATCTTAGCCCTAACCTTTACAGTTGTGTAGTACTGGTCAAATCACTCCCAACTTCAGGTCACAAAATTTTTACAGAATTTAGAACCAGATTGTTTCAAGTCTTTTCAAATTCAAACATCTTGTACATTAAGAAAAGTAAATTTTGAGTAATTATGACTCAATTAAATGCAGTTCTCTAACAGATTTCTACCCCCTCTCTAATTACATCTAGAGATAAAGAAGCAAATGAAAGGAAACATAAGAAAAAAAATCTGATTAGAATTACAAAGACTCTGGGACAGAATTTGTCAGAGTAGAAACTTTTCAATTCACCATATCTTTTAATGTTTATGTCTAGTAAAAAAAATTAATAATCACTTTTCAGAATTATCCTGAATTTCTTTAAAAACCTTAAATCATAAAAGATTGTTATATTTCTAGAAGCATGTTAGTCAAACAATAAATTAAAGCACTACACAAAGAGATTGTCATCTTGTTGATTTTGCCATCACTCATAAGTAATATTCCACTTATATGTTTATAAGCTCTGAAACTCCTTCATCTGATCATGATATGTTGTCATTCTCTATTTCCTTCTGCTTTACAAGGGCAAAACTTTTAGTTCATTCTCATAAAGATCTCCAGTCACTACAACCCTCCTTTCTTTCCTAGGCCATCACCACTTCACTGTCTATATTCTTCTTCCCTTATTATCCTGACCCCTTAATTAATCAGTTCAGTTCCACAGTATCTTCTTCTGATATTCTTGTCCACTAAACCTATTGCTGATCTTTCACTGGCAAGCCTCAGGCCTATGATCTACT
This sequence comes from Antechinus flavipes, assembly GCF_016432865.1. Lineage (NCBI taxonomy): Eukaryota > Metazoa > Chordata > Mammalia > Dasyuromorphia > Dasyuridae > Antechinus > Antechinus flavipes. Next base: position 529,389,971 of record NC_067400.1, read on the forward strand.
GTCCTCATTTTATTCATGTGCTCCTAAATTAAATTAAGGAGAATCATGAAAAGAAGTTGATTGTGTTCACTGCAAATTTATCTCACTTAATTTTAACTGGATCCTCACTTCTTGTTGTTAGTCATTTTCAATAATGCCCCATTCTTTTTGTCCCCATTTGGAATATTTTGGGCAATAATCCTGGAATAATTTGCAATTTCCTTCTCCAACTCATTTTATAGATAAAAAAACTGAAGTACACAGGGTTAAGTGGTTTTCTGAGGCTCACATAATTAGTAAGTGTCTGAGGTCAGATTTAAATTCAGAAAGAGTAGTACTCCTGATTTCAGGCCCTTCTCTCTATCCAGTGCACCATCTCTCTGTCCCCTTACTGAAGCCCTCTCACTGCGCCCTCGTTAGAGCAAGTCATTCCTTTTATATCTCCCATTCTTCAACCTTGGAATTGAGAATCATTTTTCATATTTCACTAAAAATAAATTGATAGAGCTATTGTCAAAAAGATTCTTTTTCCCTCCTCCTTTTGTGGCAACATTCAGGTTCCTTTTGGGATTACCTTCATCTTCAGCCATTCAGTTAAATTTTAAGCTCTTTGAAGGTAGGGAGAAACAATTGTTTTTCTCTTTTTGTATTCCCAACATAACACTGCATTAAGCCCTGGGATACAAAAGGAGACAAAAGACAGTAAGTGTTTAATATATAGTAGGCCCCCAATAGATGTTTGGTTGCTTGCCAAGCCAAAACCTTTCTATAACATAAGTGATCCTTTTCAAAAGCATCTCATCTTCTGTAATACATTGACCCTTTTGTTGTCTGTGTTTTCATTAATCTTAAATCTCTCCTATCTAGTGGCTACTTCCTATAAAAATCTCACATCTAACCTATTCTCAAAATATCCTCATTTGATCCACCTATCCTTAATAATGACCATCCCATATCTGCCCTCTTTCATTGTTAAATTGAAAAGGTTGTCTATATCGATGCTTTCTCTTTCTTTTCTATCAGTCTTATGACTCAGCAACTTGACTTTGACATGATAATTCAACTGAAATTGTTCTCTGAAAAGGTATGAGTTATATCTTAAGTGCCCAAACTAATGAACTTTTCCCTCACCCTTCAGTCTGCTTCTATATCTACAGCCTTTGCTACTATTTCTTCTCTTTCCTATTATCCTTTCACAAGATTTTTATTCCAGTTTAGGTTCTCATTCTACCTCCCTTTGGTAATATTTTCTGTTGAATCTTCATTTAGCTCACACTTGGTAACTATTGGTTTCCCCCAAGGATGTATCCTAAGCCATTTTCTACCTCTATACTATCTCACTTGGTGATCTCATCAGCTCTTGTGAATTCAATTATTATCTCATTTCCAAATCTACTTATCCAGTCTTAATCTCTCTGCTGACCTCCAGCCTCACATCTCTAACTGCCTATAGACATCTCAAATTAAATTTTCTTTTGACATCTTAGATTCACTATGTCCAAACTGAACTCATTAACTTTTTACCTGAAATCCTACTTCCCCTTCCTAGCTTTCTTATTGAGGGTATTATATCATCCATCTAATCACTTAGATCAATGTATCATCCTCAATTGTTCACATTCTTTAATCCCTCATATTCAATCACTGGTCAAGTTCTTTCATTTTTATATTCATCATGGTAATCATGCTGATTCAGGATCTCTCTACCTATAATCATGTAAAGAATTTGAATAAGACTATGCTATATATTTACTAACACAAAAAAGTACTTAAAATGATGCTTTTATTGAAGCATGTGAATCTGGTTCAATGATTAATCATTTGCCTCATGATATCAATATTTATGCAACTACTGTTGCTAATACCACAAATTAGCATGCTGTTTTGATGGAGAGAAATACCCGTAACTACTATCATAGCTTACTTGATGGTTGGCATCTTTTTAAAAATATTTCCCCATCTACAAGCCATGTTAGTGATATTTCTTAAAAAGCTATGGTTTATCTATTCAAAAAAGTGCAGTAACTCCCTCTAGCCTTCAAGCCAAAATATAAAAATCACAGCTTGGCTTCTACAGTTTTTTTGAACCTGGACTGTTTCTGACTTTCCAGTCTTCTTGTACCTTCTTTTCCACACACACTTCCATCCAATATCATTAATCTGTAGAGGGCTGAAACTCCAAAAAGTTATGCTTGAATCAGACAACTGAGCACTTAAGGCTAATTACCTTTTCGATATGAGACAATGACTCTTAGCATATGTTTGGATAAATGGCTCTTCTCACAGTTGATGCTGGGTGAATATTTGGTGTTAAGATAATCATAGGCAAGTATTAGAGGTTGGAGAGACAGAGGCCATAGTGATTTTGCAGCAGGAAGAGGAGGAGAGAAGTTGGTGACTTTGGACTTGAGAATCCAGGATACACTTTGGTGAGCCTCATGGCAGTTTGCCTGCTTCTTTCACTTCTCCCCCTAAAGAGCAAGGACTTTTACTTATCCTGACTCTGGTTGATCCTGAGGCCTCCTGGGATCTAGCCCAGATTTCACACTAGTCTACCTCTTGTTTCTTAGACAAGAAACTCGATCCCCATACTCTAAGATTATTCATTGACAGTCTGCTGTGCCTGAAATCCCATCCCTCATCATTCCTGTCTCCAGACATCCCTATCTTTCTTCAGCTGTTAGCTGAAATATTATCTTTGTCAAGAACTGCTTTTAGTTGCCCCTAATATTAATGCTTTCCATTTGTGAGTCTTTCTAATTTATTCTCACTTTATTTCACTTGCACATTGTTGTTTACATATTATCTCCTTCCAATTAGATTGTAACCTTTCTGCAGGCAGATTCTATTTGTTATTTCCTTAATATATACAGAGCTTGTCACAATTCATTGCTCATAGTGGACACTTATCAAATACTTAATTTCTGCATTAGCTGTTTTTTAAAAAAATTTTAATGTAACTTAAAAAGAAAAAGTTGATCTGATGCAAAAATTTGATCAATTTAATTAATAAATATTTCTATATCATCCTCATTCCCTGAAACATTCATAAATACATATATGTATCTATATGTACATGCATGTCTGTGTATGTGTACACACACATGTACATACATATATGCATATATTTTTCACAACATGGTCACTTTCATCATTCAGATTTCATTTCATGTTACTTCCATCTAAGTATTCTGGGATTTTTTTTCACATTATTAATCTCTGAATTCTTTTGCCTATCATAGCAGCTTCTTTACAATTCATCAGACACAAACTATTCCTCTCTCTGTGATTTTGCATTAATGTCAAACTTGGATTGCTCTCTATGGCTACTACCACCTCTGGAAAATTGGGTCTCTTCAAGATTCAACTCAATTTACAATTATGAAAGAAGAAACAGATCAAAAAGGAAAAAAAACATAAAATAGTTAAAAATAGGCTTCTATCTGCATTCAAAGTGTATCAGGTCTTTATGTGGATATAGATAACATTTTCCTTCATGAATCCTTTGTATTTGTATTATATCATTGTGTTGATGAGAAGAGCCAAATCAATCATTATTGATGATCCCATTATGTTGCTGATACTGTGCAAAATGCATACCTAGTTTTGCTCGTTTCACTTTGCATTAATTCACACAATTCTTTCCAGGTTTTTCTAAATCTGCCTATTCATCATTTCTTATTGCATAATAGTATTCTATTATATCCATATAACAGAGCTTGTTGTATCATTCACTGATTGATAGATATACCCTCAGTTGTAAATATTTCACCATTACAAAAAGGGATTGCTATAGATATTTTTTCACATGTAAGTCCTTTTTTTTTCTTTTTTATATCTTTTGAGATATAGGTCTAAGAGTGGTATAACTGGATCAAAGAGTATGGAAAATTTGGTTGCCCTTTGGGCATAGTCCCAAATTGTTCTTCAGACTGGTTGGATCAGTTCACAACTCTATCAACAATGCATCAGTGTCCCAATTGTCTCACATGGTCTTCAACATTTATATTTTTTTTATCATATTGGCCAATCTAATAGGTATAAGGTAATACCTCAGGACTGATTTAATTTGAATTTCTCTAATTAAAAATTATTTAGAGTATTTCTTCATATACCTATAGATAGCTCTGATTTTTTTCATCTGAAAACTGTCTATTCATATCTCTTGACAATTTATCAATTGGGGAATGTCTTCTATTCTTATAAATTTGACTCCATTTTCTATATATTTGAGAAATGAGACTTTTTCAGAGACATTTGTTCTGTTCCAAGGTTAATTAGCAATTGGACAATACTCTATTAATATATGCTTGGAGAAAGAATGACCCCGTCCACTCTCTGTGCAAGTTTGATGTGTTGTATAGGAGATTGAGTAGAAGATTTGATGGATGGAATGTGAGAACCAGAGGCAATGCTGGCCGGATTCCTGTGGCAATTGCTCTCACTTCATAATGCCATTCCCCTTCACCTCCGCAAAGAATAAAGATCAAGGATTTTCCCTTTTCCTGACTCTGGCTGATTTAAAAATACTCTGGGTGCTAAATGCAGTCATCACAGTTATGAACCTGTAATTCACTTAACCTCCATAAGAATTTGGATGCTATATCATTTGGTATATATGTGTTTAGTATTGATATTCATTTTCTATGATAACTTTTAATTAGATTTTATAATGGGCTGAGGCTTGAGTTGATGCACTGAGGTCCCAAGCACATGAGGCTAAATAGTAATTGGACCATACTCTATTAATATATAAGCTTGGAGAAAGAATGGCCCTCACCCACTCTTTGTGCAAGTCCTAATGTGTTGTATAGGAAATGATGATTTTGGTGGGTGGAGGCAGGGGAGTGGAAAAGGAAGGGGAAGGAGAGACTTTTGGGATTGCTATTGTGACGGTTTGCTTAGCTCAGATCGCTCTCTGTTAGCTGGCTTCCTGTCGCAGCTGCCCATATTGCTATAGCAATCTTTCTTGCCCATCTTGCTATCGCAATCTTTATTCACCTCTTCACTTCAATAAATATTGAAGATTTTCCCCTTAACCTGAATTCCTGACTCCGGCTGATTTTAAATACGCGGTCATTACAAGATTTATTCTTTTTTTACTGTGTCTGAGATCGATTGCTACCTGTGCATTTTCATTTCAGCTGAAGCTTAAATAGATTCAGTTCCAGCCTGTTACCTTTAATCTCTGTGTGTCTTTCTGTTTCAATTGTGTTTCTTATGAATAACCTATTGTTTGATGCACTCTGCTATCTTCTTCCATTTTGGGGGAGAATTCATCTGATTCATGTGCACACTTACAATTACTACTTCTGTATTTCCCTTAATCCTATTTTTCTTCTTGTTTATCCGTTCTCTCATTTTGCCATTTCCCTCCTTGACAGTGTTTTCCTTCTATCTATCACCTCACCTCTTCTACCCTCTTTTCTATCATCCTTTCTCTTCCATTTGACTTAATTTCTTTCTTCCTATTTTCCTGTCAGATAAGATAGATCTCTATATTAAATTATTACATTATTATCAACTGTGTATATTATTCCTGCTTTGAACTCATTATCCATCCTTCCATCTTTACCTCCATTTTAACAAAAAGTTTTTCTTGGATCTTCATTTGGCAAACTCTTCTTCCTTCTGCAGAATACTCCTCTTTCTTATCTCTTAGGTAATTTCAAACATTCTTTCAAATTCATCTTATACCCATACTTCTCTGTCCACATATATTCATCCTAGCTGTACCATTACTGGCAGAATTTTAAATAATTGCAAGGGCCATCTTTTTATGTAGTGATGTAAATAGTTCATTCCATGTAATCCCTTTATGTTTTCTTTTCCCTTTGACCCTGTTTTGATATTGGAGATCAAATTTTGGTTTCATTCTGGTCTTTTACTTATGAAAACTTGAAATCCATTTTTTGTTCATTAAATGACAATTTTCCCCTTGAAGCATTATGTTTAATATAAACATATGCTTAAAATATACATTATGCTCAATATAAACATATCTGATTCTTGGTTGTAATCCTGGCTCCTTTGTCTTACAGAATGCTATGTTCCATGATCTCCAGTCCTTTAATGATACAACTGCTAAATCCTATATAATCCTGATTATGGCTCCCTGATATTTGAATTCTTTCTGGCTATTTGCAAGAATTTACATATATATATGTATGTAATGGGCTGAGGCATGAGTTGATGCACTGAGGTCCCAAGCACATGAGGCTAAATAGTAATTGGACCATACTCTATTAATATATAAGCTTGGAGAAAGAATGGCCCCCACCCACTCTTTGTGCAAGTCCTGATGTGTTGTATAGGAAATGATGATTTTGGTGGGTGGAGGCAGGGGAGTGGAAAAGGAAGGGGAAGGAGAGACTTTTGGGATTGCTATTGTGACGGTTTGCTTAGCTCAGATCGCTCTCTGTTAGCTGGCTTCCTGTCGCAGCTGCCCATATTGCTATAGCAATCTTTCTTGCCCATCTTGCTATCACAATCTTTATTCACCTCTTCACTTCAATAAATATTGAAGATTTTCCCCTTAACCTGAATTCCTGACTCCGGCTGATTTTAAATACGCGGTCATTACAAGATTTATTCTTTTTTTACTGTGTCTGAGATCGATTGCTACCTGTGCATTTTCATTTCAGCTGAAGCTTAAATAGATTCAGTTCCAGCCTGTTACCTTTAATCTCTGTGTGTCTTTCTGTTTCAATTGTGTTTCTTATGAATAACTATTGTTTGATGCACTCTGCTATCTTCTTCCATTTTGGGGGAGAATTCATCTGATTCACGTGCACACTTACAATTACTACTTCTGTATTTCCCTTAATCCTATTTTTCTTCTTGTTTATCCGTTCTCTCATTTTGCCATTTCCCTCCTTGACAGTGTTTTCCTTCTATCTATCACCTCACCTCTTCTACCCTCTTTTCTATCATCCTTTCTCTTCCATTTGACTTAATTTCTTTCTTCCTATTTTCCTGTCAGATAAGATAGATCTCTATATTAAATTATTACATTATTATCAACTGTGTATATTATTCCTGCTTTGAACTCATTATCCATCCTTCCATCTTTACCTCCATTTTAACAAAAAGTTTTTCTTGGATCTTCATTTGGCAAACTCTTCTTCCTTCTGCAGAATACTCCTCTTTCTTATCTCTTAAGTAATTTCAAACATTCTTTCAAATTCATCTTATACCCATACTTCTCTGTCCACATATATTCATCCTAGCTGTACCATTACTGGCAGAATTTTAAATAATTGCAAGGGCCATCTTTTTATATAGTGATGTAAATAGTTCATTCCATGTAATCCTTTATGTTTTCTTTTCCCTTTGACCCTGTTTTGATATTGGAGATCAAATTTTGGTTTCATTCTGGTCTTTTACTTATGAAAACTTGAAATCCATTTTTTGTTCATTAAATGACAATTTTCCCCTTGAAGCATTATGTTTAATATAAACATATGCTTAAAATATACATTATGCTCAATATAAACATATGCTTAAAATATACATTATGCTCAATATAAACATATCTGATTCTTGGTTGTAATCCTGGCTCCTTTGTCTTACAGAATGCTATGTTCCATGATCTCCAGTCCTTTAATGATACAACTGCTAAATCCTATATAATCCTGATTATGGCTCCCTGATATTTGAATTCTTTCTGGCTATTTGCAAGAATTTACATATATATATATGTAATAGTTCTGAAATTTGTTTTGAAAATATAATGGTCCTTTGAGTTTTTATGGGATCTTATTTTCTGAAATGATTACTGGATTGTTTTCAATGCCTAAGAGTAAGGAAATTACCCTTGATATTTTCTTGAAAGCTGCTGCCTAGGCCCTCCTTTTGATTATGACTTTCAGGTAGTCCAATGATTCTGACCTTGTCATTTCAGGGTGTATTTTCCAGATTTTTATTTTACCCCTGAACTATTTTGCATTTTTCTTCTTATTTTCCCACTCTTTTGAATTTGTGATTGATTATTTCTCATTTTTCTTTGTAGTTTTGCCCATAAATGTTTTGACATTGTCCTCTTCTGAGATTTTATCTTGATTTTCCTGTCATCATAATAACAGCCTATGGTCAGACCAAAAAAAAAGTGCTAATCTTTTGGGGGCTCCCTTTTTTAATCTGAGCTTTTATCAAGGGGGTGGAAGGGACATGTTTCAGGATTTTATGTCAGCAGCTGCATGCTCTGGTTGTTTACCTAGAGCTGCATTCAAGTTGCCCTGAGACCTACAGAGGACTCTCACATCTGATGCTGCATTGAGGAGTGGGTATAGGGATTGGTTGGGACTGCTGGAGGTTGTAGATGTCTGGTAGTTTACCTGGTACTGAAATCCCAATGCTGGTGTCTAATGTTTGCTGAGGCTGGGGTGGGGAGGGTGATTTGTGCTTCCCAATGGCTACATTGAAGCATATGGAGGTCAGGCCTCTGGAAGCTGCCTATTTACAAGGACTACACTGAAGCATTTGGCAGTCCTCAGAGCTAGAATATGCTCATTATTTCAGCTATATACTGAGATACATGGGGGGTACTGGGTGTTGGCAATTGCTTTCTTCACTGCAATAGGGCTCAGAATTTCATACTTGTTTTCTGAGGGGGGACTTGCTATACCTTGCTAGGATGCTTCCTATCTTGGATGATGTTCCCCCTTTTCCCAAATGAGACAAATCTTTCCTGTTGATCTTCTAATTCTCTTGTGCTAAAAGATTGTTTCATCCCATCTTTTCACTGGTTCTGCTCTTGCAGGATTTGTTTTGGGGTGCTATTTTATGACTGGTTCGGAGGTGAATATGATAGAGTTCAAGTGATTTATTACTTACTTCAATATCTTAGCTTCAAGAAGTATCTAATACCAAATCACACATTTGTGCTAATTCAATCATATCTCTATCCTTCCAGAAACTGTCCATGGACAGCCCACTCATCTTGTTAGACTTCTTTATATAATTCTCTTGACATCATTACATATTAGTGGAGTTACTTGACTAAACACCAGTTATTCCTTTATCTCATGATATGTTGACTTTTCTGGCAATAATTTCTCTTATTATATGTGCTACATCTCCAGGCTCAATTGTTAATAGTATAATAATGCCAACTCATTCTCATTTTGTGCATGTCCTTTTTTGTTTAAGATGTCTTTTACTTTAAATCTCCAAAAACAATGTTACTACATGGCTTAAAGTAATAGAGTATCTCTATAGTACTTCTAATATTTAAAAGATAAGTGTTTCAGAGGAAGGTGTGGAGACAATGAAAGTATTCTTCAGTTTCTCAAATGAAATTCAGCCTGCTTTCCTTTTCTTCTTCACTTCTGGAATGAGTTCCTTCCCCATCTGCAAAATGTATCTAAAATAAATAGATTCACAGAACAAATATATATATGTATGTATTGTTATATTCACATATAAATGACAGGTATGTTTTACAATGATGTATATAGTGCATACAAATGTATGTATGTAACTTAGACAAAATCCTGCAAATATACATGTGTATATATACATACATATGCATGCACATGTACACATGTGTGTAAAACAAGTATGCAAAAACTTTAAATAAAATATTAGCAACAAGATTTCAGTGACTTATCAGCAAGATAATACACTTATAACCAAGTGGGATTTATGCCAGTAATGCAGGGCCTGTGGGAATATCAGGAAATATCAGGAAAACTATTACCATAATTGACCATATCAATAACAAAATCAATAGTATTTTAAGCAGTTTTCTTTTTCTAAACTGTTGACTCTTTTCCCATAATTTTCTTGCCCCATTCTCATTATTTTCCCATTTTTTTTTCTATATCTCCTCTGTGGTTTTAAGCTCTTTTTTGAGTTTTTCCATAAATTGTTTTTGCAATTGAGATTATTTCTCATTTTTCTTTGTAGTTTTGCCCATAAATGTTTTGACATTGTCCTCTTCTGAGATTTTATCTTGATTTTCCTGTCATCATAATAACAGCCTATGGTCAGACCAAAAAAAAAGTGCTAATCTTTTGGGGGCTCCCTTTTTTAATCTGAGCTTTTATCAAGGGGGTGGAAGGGACATGTTTCAGGATTTTATGTCAGCAGCTGCATGCTCTGGTTGTTTACCTAGAGCTGCATTCAAGTTGCCCTGAGACCTACAGAGGACTCTCACATCTGATGCTGCATTGAGGAGTGGGTATAGGGATTGGTTGGGACTGCTGGAGGTTGTAGATGTCTGGTAGTTTACCTGGTACTGAAATCCCAATGCTGGTGTCTAATGTTTGCTGAGGCTGGGGTGGGGAGGGTGATTTGTGCTTCCCAATGGCTACATTGAAGCATATGGAGGTCAGGCCTCTGGAAGCTGCCTATTTACAAGGACTACACTGAAGCATTTGGCAGTCCTCAGAGCTAGAATATGCTCATTATTTCAGCTATATACTGAGATACATGGGGGGTACTGGGTGTTGGCAATTGCTTTCTTCACTGCAATAGGGCTCAGAATTTCATACTTGTTTTCTGAGGGGGGACTTGCTATACCTTTCTAGGATGCTTCCTATCTTGGATTATGTTCCCCCTTTTCCCAAATGAGACAAATCTTTCCTATTGATCTTCTAATTCTCTTGTGCTAAAAGATTGTTTCATCCCATCTTTTCACTGGTTCTGCTCTTGCAGGATTTGTTTTGGGGTGCTATTTTATGACTGGTTCGGAGGTGAATATGATAGAGTTCAAGTGATTTATTACTTACTTCAATATCTTAGCTTCAAGAAGTATCTAATACCAAATCACACATTTGTGCTAATTCAATCATATCTCTATCCTTCCAGAAACTGTCCATGGACAGCCCACTCATCTTGTTAGACTTCTTTATATAATTCTCTTGACATCATTACATATTAGTGGAGTTACTTGACTAAACACCAGTTATTCCTTTATCTCATGATATGTTGACTTTTCTGGCAATAATTTCTCTTATTATATGTGCTACATCTCCAGGCTCAATTGTTTATAGTATAATAATGCCAACTCATTCTCATTTTGTGCATGTCCTTTTTTGTTTAAGATGTCTTTTACTTTAAATCTCCAAAAACAATGTTACTACATGGCTTAAAGTAATAGAGCATCTCTATAGTACTTCTAATATTTAAAAGATAAGTGTTTCAGAGGAAGGTGTGGAGACAATGAAAGTATTCTTCAGTTTCTCAAATGAAATTCAGCCTGCTTTCCTTTTCTTCTTCACTTCTGGAATGAGTTCCTTCCCCATCTGCAAAATGTATCTAAAATAAATAGATTCACAGAACAAATAATATATATAATATATATATATATATATATATATATATATATATAATATATCCCAATGCTGGTGTCTAATGTTTGCTGAGGCTGGGGTGGGGAGGGTGATTTGTGCTTCCCTATGGCTACATTGAAGCATATGGAGGTCAGGCTAGGGGTTAAAATTTCATAAGCCAAATTCTGTAATAACATCTTAACATAAGCTTATGTAGCCCCATAAAGAGTGAAAGCCTTTTTCAGGTCTTTGAGGATTTCTAGATCAAAAGGAGTATATCTTCTACTTTCTTGACTTGAAAAATTAAACTGTTGAATCACAGGATATATTTGTAGTTTCAATTCAGCTATATCCTTCCCGTCCTCTGTGGCTTTAAGTACTGCCTTTTGCAATCTACTCATAGTAGGAGGTGCTTGCTGGGGGGGAGGTGCTGGTGGCATCACTGCCCCTTCCACTACTCCTCCTCTCTCCATTCTGGAAGGTGGAATCAAAAAAAAAATTAGAGAACATTGGGAAAAAGGGAGATTTCCTTAAAACAATAGGGAGTATCTCTCTATAAATCTATAACAAACATTATTTGTAGTGGAGAGATGATTGACACATTTGCAAAAAGATCAAGAGTGAAAGAAGGAGGCCCTTTATTACCACTATTATTCAATATTGTACTAGAACAATTAGCTTTTGAAATAAGAAAATGAAAATAAATTAAAGAAATTAGAATGTGCAATGAGAAAATAAAACTATCACACTTTGCAGATGATATGATGATATACAAAGGAAATCCTGTAAAATCATCCAAAATCTTCTGGAAACAATTAACTGCTTCAACAAAGTTGCAATATACAAAATAAACCCACACAACTCATCAGTATTTCTATTTATTATTGACAAAGCCTATCAGCAAGAGATAGAAAGAGAAATTTCATTTAAAATTTTTGTAGACAAAATAAAATACCTGGGTATCTATCTGCCAATGCAAATCTAAGAACTATATGAAATCAATTTCAAAACAGTTCTCATGCAAATAAATTCAGATCTAAACAATTAGAAAAATATTTTGTGATAACCGCATTAGCACCCTGAATATTTTAGAATCAGCTGGAATCAGGATAAGCAAAAGTCCTTGATCTTTATTCTTTGTCAAAGGGAGAAAAAGGAAAGTGGACACAGGAATCTCCTCTTTCTTCTACCACCCGGAGTCACACTCACGTGTCCTAATCCACCCTCTCACCCCTCCTCCAAGTCTCTCTATATCCAACAGATCAAGCCAGCATAGAGTAGTAAGCAGGGCCATGATTTCTCCAAGCATATGCTAATAAGAGTATTGTCCAATTGGTAATTAGCCTTAAGTGCTCGGACCTCAGTGCATCAACTCAGTTTCATCCCATTACATCTCCCACTTTCTTTTGCTTTAGAACACAGGTGGTCATGCCATCCCTGACTTCTCAGGGAGGTGAGAGCCCCCAAGGGGAAGTGATCATGCCCTCCCTGACTTCTCCGGAAAGGAGGTGAAAACACCAAAAAGGAGGTGATCACGCCCCCTCTGATTTCTTAGGAAGAAAGATGAAAAGCACCAAAGGGAAGTGGGGATTGCTAGCAGGTTTCTGGGCTGAAGGGTCTTATTAGAAACAAGTATGCACAAACCCAACAGCATGGGAGGTATTACACAAGCACATAGCAATAACGCAGAGGCTATTAGTGATGACTCTCCTCACAGTCAGTGCAGGCTCAATGTGGTGTAACAAATATGAATTGTACATGCAAGCAGCAGTATAACAAACAATATAAATCAACATGGTGTTGTAAAAGATTTCCAGAAGTCCTAGAAGGAAGGAATGTAAATAACAGTCACACATACACCTCCGACAGCCAAGAGATAGTCCAAAATGAATCTATTGTCTACTTCTTCACATGTCAGGGAATCCAATGATCGCTGCAAGTTTTTGAAGTCCTGCAGCAATCTTTTTAATGTGTTAGGGAATCCAATGATTCCAGAAGATTTGGAAGTCCTGCAATAGTCTTTTTGTGTCTCAGAGAATCCAATTATTCCTGAGGGTTTTCAAGTCCTACAACAGTCTTATCATGTCTCTGAGAATCCAATGATTCCTGAGGGTTTTGAAGTCCAACAATCAAACTCCATAATTGCCATGTTCTTTCAGTGGAGGGCACAATCAGCAACAGAACAACCTGATGTTTCTTGGGTCTTCTCCTTTGTTTCAAGGTGCTCCATCTCTCTGCAATGGACAAGGTGAATACGCCTTGTTGGCGCCCATCTGATCCCTTCACTACCTGTAGAGATACAAGCAAACCCTCTCCCCCAAGCAATTAACCTATCTGGTCTCTTCCATTCACCACTTTCTGGGTCTCTCCACATTACCTGGTGATTATCAAAAGATAGTGGAGCTGTTCACACTGGACACTGCCCTTCTAGTGGGTTATAAAACTTGTCTGCTGAAGCCAGTGCATCTTTGTCAAAAAATCAAGACGTTATAATAGTATAAGTTAATAGTATAAAGGGCTAGATTTAGAAGTTCTCTAGGGTTACCTGTGGCTCCCCCTCTCTTGTTTTTAGAGGAGCATCCTGATGTGTCTGTTTCTTCTCTTTACCTTTGCCTGTCCTTGAGGATTAAAAGGTATGCCAGTGGTGTGTAAAATCTGATACTGTGCACAAAAGTGCAAAATGTTTAGAAGTATATGCAAGTCCATTATCTGTTTTTATTTCTTGTGGCACACCCATAATTGCAAATGCTTGTATAAGAAATTCAGTGACCACTCAAGCTGTCTCTTTTTCTGCTGTGGTATTGCAAAAGTGAATCCTGAAAAGGTGTCTATCACAACATGCATAAAAGACAGGTGATCAAAAGATTTATAATGGGTACATCCATTTCCCAAATTTCATTGAGTCTCAAATCACAAGGATTCTTCCCTGGAGGCAGTGTAAGAGTGTGAAAAGGAAGGCAAGCTGTAAAGGCTTTTACTATGATCCTAGCTTCCTCTCTTGTTATTCCAAATTGTAAATGTAAAGCTCCAGCAGCCTGGTGATAATTAAAATGGGATTCTTTGGATTCTAGAAATAAAGGGGTATTGGCCAACATAGTTAGAAGGCTATCTGCCTTTGAATTAAAATCAAAACTAGGACCTGGAAGTCCACTATGAGAGTGGACATGCAAGATATAAATCTTACTTGGATGCTCTCTCACTTGCTCTTGAAGTTCCTTAAAGAGCTGATATATATTAGAGGCTACAAATTTCATTTGGGCTGTGGCAATTCTTTGTACCACATCTATTGAATAGGCCAAATCAGATATTATATTTATATCTCATGGATAATAAGAAAGAGCTAGAATGATTCTGCTATGTGGACTGAAAAGGAGTTTTGACTATCTTCCTTATAGTTCAGTCACGAGAGTATACAGCACAAATATTACATTTGGATGCATCTGTAAAGATAGTTGATCCTTTAAGAGGAACTTTACAAACCTTTTCTTCAAGAATCCATTGCCAATTATGTAATAGTCTGGTTATCTTTAATGGAGACCTGTGTATAAAATTTGGAGCCATAGCTAATATAAGTTGCCACTCTGGGATGGTTTCACAGCACACATTAATTAGTGTATTAGTATAAAAGGTATATATCTTATCAGGTCTTATCCCAGATTATTGTTCTGTTCGCTTAATGGCCTTTGATAAAATTCTAGCCACAAGCATTGGGTAAGGAGTAAGTAAAACTGATATTTCCAAAGGTTTTTGAGTGACTCTTTCACCCACATTGGATAAAGCCAATTCAACCTCTACCAAAGCCTCTTGAGCTTCTTTTGTAAGGTGCTGAGTTTAAAGCACTGTTTCCCCTTAAAATGTCATATAATGATTGCAATTGATAGGTAGTCAAGCCTAACTCTGGATGTACCATTGGATATCTCCCATCAATTTCTGAAAGTCATTTAAGGTGTTTAGCTTCTCTATTCTTAAGGATAATTTTTGTACTGTAAGCACCTTAGGGTATACTTGCTATCCTAAATATTGAAAAGGAATATGTCTTTGAATTTTTTCTGGAGCTATGTACACTTTGTAGCTCCTTAGTGTTTCTATGGTCTTTTACAAACATACTTCTAACATTTGTTCCTCAGGTGCACATCCCAATATATTATCCATGTATTTTAATAGCATTACTTTTGGAAATGCTTTTCTTACTGGACTACGAGCAGGAGTAACATTCATTTGATACATAATAGGGCTGTTTTTCATTCCCTGTGGTAAAACTTCCATTCATATCTTTTATAAGGCTCAGCTAAGTTAATGCTGGGCACTGAAAAGGCAAATCTTTTCATATTGTCCTTATTTAGAAGGATAGAATAGAAACAATCCTTAATATCTATACCCCAAAGAGATCATTCTCTAGGCAATTGAGTAGAAGATGGAAGTTCAGGCTGAAGAGTTCCCATAGTTTCCATCTATTCATTTACCTTTCTTAAATCAGTCAACATCCTCCATTTTCCAGATTTCTTTCTTGCAACAAATACTGGGGAATTCCAAGGACTTAGGGAAGATTGTAAGTGTCCTTGGTCAAGTTGCTCCTGTACTATATCTAATAAGGCCTGAATTTTATCATTACCTAAGGGCCACTGTTCTATCCATGTTGGTGTATCAGTTTTCCATTGGATAGGAACATGTGAAAGTGTTGGCAGGCCTTCAAAAGAAGCCCTGCCTAAAAAACCGAGGTACTCATTTTTAATCCTAATTGTTGTAACATGTCTCTTCCCCACAGATTGATACGGATTTTTTCAACTATAAAAGGAGTAAAAACTCCTGTTTCACCAAAAAGCTCTAACTTCAGCTGCTATTGATCCTCCTGTGCCAGACAAGTAGGTGTCTGCTTTAATCTTTGGCCAGTGACTGGGCCAGTAGGCACCTCTAACGACTGTACGATCTGCACATGTGTCTACCATTCCTTCTAATGGTATGCCATTTATATAGTGAGCATAGGTTGATCAGCTGTCACGGCTTCTGTCTAGTATATTCCTGGATTTTGTTGCTTGGAGTTAGAATCTGGGCAACTATCACCAGACTGCTTATTAGGAGTCTGTATTAGTCAACCTGATGCTACTACTTCTCCTGGCTGATAAGTCACACATTGTCTACCTGTATTAGTGACTTGGATGTTACACATTCCCCAGTTTCCCACATCAGTGTATGGGTGGTCACTGTTTTTTAAGTACTCTCAGGAGGTGAAATGGTCAAGCCTACTGTGCCTGGAGGCAAGGGATCCATAGGCTGGAGAGGAACAGATTTTTTTTTCTCCAGGGGGTATCTTAGTTGTCCCAGCTGCATACTACTCTATTCTCCCCAATTGTAATCCCTTTCTCCCATCAGGTTGCTTCCAGGCTGGTCGATTGTGTAATCCCTTTCTCCCCTCAGATGACTTCCTGGATGATTGGTCATGTCTGGGTACTGGACTTCTAGGCACTCTCTGGGTGCACCATTGGCTACCATCATGACCCAAGTGATTTTTGCTGTGGGTCCCAGGGCTGGGCCCCTCATCCCGTTTCCCTGAATCTGTCTACATTCTGAGGTCCAATGGAAGCCTCTGTTGCATTTTGGACATGGGGTATTGGGTCTTGTTCTCCCATCCTGTTTTCCCATTCTGTCTCTATACCAACATTGCGCTTTCAGATGCCCTACTTTAAGACATTGAAAGCATTGATGAGTATCTCAGGAAGTCCCTCGCCAGAAGAGACCCTGTCTTCCCATATTGGGATCTTGGGAAGTCTGCAACATAGCCTGGCTATAAAAGGCATTTGTGCCCATTCTGGCACAGCATCTTATGAGCTCCTCTAAAGGAGCATCCTTATGAAGTCCTACTATAATTCTTCTACAAACCTCATTAGTATTTTCTTTAGCAAGTTGCCTTATCAAAATGTCTGTTACTGTGTTTTCATCATTATTTCATATGATAGCTATCTGTAAGTGTCCCACAAAATCAGCAAAGGGTTCATTTGGCTCTTGTGTTATTTTGTGAAGGCTTCACCCTTGTTCTTTTTGTTGGGAGAGATGCCCATGCTTTGATAGCAGCAGCAGCAATTTGCTCATATGCTGCTATGGAGTAATTAATCTGTACTGTGATGTCTGCATAAGAACCTACACCTGTTAGTTGGTCACAGGTGATTGAAGTATTAACTCGACTTTGACTATTTAGTTGGACTTGTATCCTACAGAGTTCACTATAACTATAAGAGAGCCACAACAAGTTTTGTCCAGGTTCTAAGCATACCCTTGCTATAGATTTCCAGTTACTAGGGGTTAAAATTTCATAAGCCAAATTCTGTAATAACATCTTAACATAAGCTTATGTAGCCCCACAAAGATTGCAAGCCTTTTTCAGGTCTTTGAGGATATCTAGATCAAAAGGAGCGTATCTTCTACTTTCTTGACTTGAAAAATTAAACTGTTGAATTACAGGATATATTTATAGTTTCAATTCAGCTATATCCTTCGCTTCCTCTGTGGCTTTAAGTACTGCCTTTTGCAATCTACTCATAGTAGGAGGTGCTTGCTGGGGGGGGAAGTGCTGGTGGCATCACTGCCCCTTCCACTACTCCTCCTCTCTCCATTCTGGAAGGTGGAGTTGATTGGGTTATGTCAATTATCTGCTCCCTAGGCAGGGTTGAAGCTGCCTGGTGAGAGGGAAAATCACCATACCCTTGAACCTCATTTAAATCTCCATGACCTATGGGGATATGGTCATTAAACTCTTCTTTGTCTTCCTCTTTTTCCTCATACTTCCTCATTTGGCTGTTCCTAGAACTTTTCTTTTCTCTATAAGTTGCAGGATTCTTTAAGGCCAACTGTATTATGTTGTATATATAGAATGCTTTGTTGGACTTTTATCATTATTGTTGTCCTATCAGCTTCCAATTATCTGGTGAAATTTCTTTTTCTAAGAACCAAGGAGACTTGCGTTCTAATGTACCCAAGAGTCTAGCGATCTGTTCCCAAGTTATAATTATGCCTTGTCCCTTGATCAAGTTAAGCATGCTTTCTATAGCACCCCTTTGGAGTGGGGGTGGGGATGGGGATGGAAGAGAATCTTTTTCCAATATCTGTCCCATTTCAGCCAGAAAAGGTAACTAGTTTAACCCTTAACAAAGTAAGTTCCCTGTTTGTCTATTAAAATACTCACCCAATTTCCTGATCACTGGAGACTTCTTCAATGAAAGTAGGGTCCTTAGCCCCACGTTGAGCTCCAAATGTGATGATCGTGTTAGCACCCTGGATACTTTAGAATTAGCCAGAGTCAGGATAAGTAAAAATCCTTGATCTTTATTCATTGTTGAAGGGACAGGATGGAGAGTGGACACAGGAATCTCCTCTTTCTTCCACTGCCCAGAATCACACTGGCTTGTCCTACTTCACCCTCTAATCCCTCCTCCAAGTCTCTCTATATCCAACAGATCAAGCCAGTAGTGGGAAGGGACATTCTTTCTCCAAGCATATGCTAATAGAGTATTGTCCCATTGGTAATTAGCCTTAAGTGCTCGGACCTCAGTGCATCAACTCAGTTTCAGCTCATTACATTGTGTGTTCATTGATTGGTAAAGCTAACATAATAAAAATAAAAATTCTGCATAAATTAATCTATTTTTTCAGTGCCATATCAATCAAATTGCTAAAAATATTTATAGAACTAGAAAAAATTATAACAAAATTCATCTGAAGAACAAAAGTTCAAGAATAACAAGGAAATTAATGAAAAATTGCAAAGCATGGGGGCTTAGCAGTACCAAACCAAAAACTATATTATAAAGCAGCAGTCATCAAGACCATTTGATACTGACTAAGAAACAAAGTGATGGATCAGAGGAATAGATTAGATACTCACAACACAGTAATCAAGGCTTATTGTAATCTGGTATTTGATAAACAGCCATACACCAACTTCTGGAATAAGAATTGACTATTTGACAAAAATTGCTGGGCAAACTGTAAAATAATATGTCAGAAACTCAGCATAGTCATACATCTAACACCCCATACCAAAATAAGGTCAAAATGAATACATGATTTGGGTATAAAAGATGGTACCATAAATAAATTAGGAGAGCAAGGGGTAATTTCCCTGTCAGATGTTAGGAGAAGGGAAGAATTTATGACCAAAGGAGAAACAGGGAGTATTATGAAAGGCAAAATGGGCAACTTTGATTACATTAAATTAAAATGGTTTTGCACAAATAACACCAACAGAAAGAAGATTAACGGGGAAGTACAAAACTGGGGGGGAAATCTTTATAAGTATTTCTGATAAAGTTTTTTACTGTGTAGAAGATAATTTAAAGTGGAAAAAGACTAGACATATCAATTAAAAGATTTAACAACAGTTCAGGTGAAAGGGTCTGAGGACCCATATAAGAGTAGTGGTTGTAGACAATTTTCAGATGATGAAACTGAAACTATTACCACTCATATGAAAGAGTGTTCCAAATCACTATTGATCAGAGAAATGCAAATTAAGACAACTCTGAGATACCACTACACACCTGTCAGATTCGCTAAGATGATAGGAAAAAATAATGATGAATGTTGGAGGGGATGCGGGAAAACTGGGACACTGATGCATTATTGGTGTTGTTAATGAATCCAACCATTCTGGAGAGCAATCTGGAATTATGCCCAAAAAGTTATCAAACTGTGCATACCCTTTGATCCAGCAGTGTTACTTCTGGGCTTATATCCCAAAGAAATACTAAAGAAGGGAAAGGGACCTGTATGTGCCAAAATGTTTGTGGCAGCCCTGTTTATAGTGGCTAGAAATTGGAAATTGAATGGATTCCATCAATTGGAGAATGGCTGGGTAAATTGTGGTATATGACTGTTATGGAATATTATTGTTCTGTAAGAAATGACCAGCAGGATGAATATAGAGAGGCTTGGAGAGACTTACATGAACTGATGCTAAGTGAAATGGTCAGAACCAGGAGATCAACAACGATACTGTATGAGGATGTATTCTGATGGAAGTGGATTTCTTTGACAAAGAGACCTAACTGAGTTTCAATTGATAAATGATGGACAGAAGCAGCTACATCCAAAGAGAGAACACTGGGAAATGAATGTGAACTATTTGCATTTTTGTTTTTCTTCCTGAGTTATTTTTACCTTCTGAATCCAATTCTCCCTGTGCAACAAGAGAACTGTTCGGTTCTGCAAACATATATTGTATCTAGGATATACTGCAACATATTTAACATATATAGGACTGCTTGCCATCCAGGGGAGAGGGTGGAGGGAGAGAGGGGGAAAATCGGAACAGAAGGGAGTGCAAGGGATAATGTTGTTTAAAAATTACCCTGGCATGGATTCTGTCAATAAAAAAATTTTATAAAATAAAATAAAATAAAAAAGAGTAGTGGTTGTGTGAACTGAGATTAGGAAATGGACATGAGATATTCTGCGGCATAAATAAGAAGCCTTGATGTGATTATTATTTGATTTGATTACATTAGATATATCAGGCAAGGGAGAGAAAACAGTAGCAGATGCAACAAGGCTTTGAACCTGAATAATTAGGATGGTGAACACTTTCTTTGTTTTCTTTTTTAATTAATTAATTAAATTTTAATATACATTGATTTATGAATCATGTAGGAAGAGGAAAATCAGAACAAAGAGGAAAAACCATGTAAGAAGGGGAAAACCAGTAAAAGAAGTGAACATAACATGTGTTGATTTACATTCAATCTCCATAGTTATTTTTCTGGATGCAGAAGTATTTTCTATCCAAAGTCTATTGAGACTGGCTTGGACCACTGAACTACTGAGAAGAACCAAGTTTTTAATAGTTGATTATTGCACATTCTTCCTGTTATTGTGTACAGTGTATTACTGGTCTTGCTTGTTTCACTCAGGCCCTTCTTTTCCAGGCCCAATTTCTTTATTATTTATAGAACAATAATACTCCATTAGATGGTGATCACTTTCAAAGAAAATGTAAAATATGGAAAAGGGAAAGATGACATCATAAGGTCTATGATCTTTTGTTATCTGTGCTCATCTGTTTATCTCATGATGTGAGTGATCTAATGCATGCCTCGAAAGGTAGGAAAGAAAGAGTTCAGGTACTGGAAGACTCTGGGATTTTGGAGGAATAAAATTAGATATTGTTATAATGAACATTAGGCTTCACTGTAGCTACAGTGAGGATAGGAAGTTAGTATATGATCTATTTCTCTATTCTCTTTTTGGATGATCATAATCTTCAGCTCTTTTGGGTTTAGGCCAAAGCTGCTCAGGGTCCCAGTCTCTACTTTGGTATGCACTGACACAAAGCTCTGATCATATTATCTTGATCAGCTAAGATTTCTAGAAATAGAGACTTGTTTGGGACTTTACCTCTTGTTATTGAGATATTTAAAGTCATTTCTTGGAACTGGGTACCTACTGACTCACTCAATTTTAATAAAGACTGGTGAAAAGCATATTTGAATCTCTTTTCTGCCTCATTTTCCTCTCTCTCCCATTTTCTCACCCCAGGTATTAGAAAGAATGGAGAGATATAAGAGTGGCACATGCTCTCACCCATGTAGACTGAGATGTGGCTGAAAGAGCCAGTGAAAGACAGGAAAAGATAGAGACACAACATCCGAAAAAGAGGATTATTTTCTGAAGTTTCAAGTTTCTCAAAATTTCTAGAAACCAGCTTTCAAAAATAAGACTGTCTGGACAATGCCAACTTCTTGGAGGGAAAATATTAAGCATTGTGCCTTAGAAAAGACTAATAAAAAGCTAAGATATGATATGGAAAGATAAAAATCTTAAATTCAATGTCCATTAATGTTGTGAGTTATTTAGATTGTAAATGCCTATGGAAATAGTTTTATTTTTCTAGAAATCCTAATTTTATTCTCCTTAGGAATTGCAGCCTCCCATGGTACTTCTGTGAAGCTGAAGGACTGTACTGATCTTGGGAATGACTGGAATGACAGGTGATTGTCTATCAATTTCTAGTTGGCTTTCTTTCAAGGATATTGTAAATATTTAGGGTATTATTTTAAGTTTGGAGGTCTATGTGGTGCCTGAATTGAAGGAAGGATTGAGTGACTTGAGTTTTTAGGGACTAATAAACTCTTGGGATAGTGTTTCATTTTTCTATGGGATGAAACAAATGCTATTTTTACCTGTTATGCATTGTTAAAATGGATTCTTTACCAGGAGCTTAAGATTCTTTTATCCATTTCTGTGTCCTTTGGTACGGGGAGAAATGAATTGCAGATAGAAACCAATCTGAATTTCTCCAGTCTGAACTCAGATTACATAGGACTTTAATGGTTGAACAAATGAACCTTTTGCACCATTTGGATGTTCTGATCCAACATCGAGATTGTAAACCCTAATTTTCAATATGGGTTCTCAAATTAGAGTGCGCTGTTATTCCTGGGGTAACTTGTTCTGTTGATCAAAAGATGGGTCAATTATTGATATTAATACACTTGGACTGGTTAGTCTAGGTTATATTCATTCGGAGATTGTTTTATGCTCCCGAGGTCATCCCAACCAAGAACTATAACTCAGTGGCTTATACGGTTTGTTCCAGTAGGTTGGATGGTACTATGTGTTGAGTTATGCGACTTAAGCTCCACAGGGCTTTCTTGTCTTGTATAGGCATTTCTGCCTCTGCACGGGAAGGTCAATTTCACTGATTGAGACAGTTAAACCCTTGTTGTGCCATTCATACTAGTCCCCAATTAAGAGACAAGTGATTATGCTACCTTTGCACGGTCAGGATACCGCGGCCATTAAAGTCACAACTCATTGGGCAGACAGTGCCTCTAATACGGGTTAATGCTAGAAACTTAGAGAAGAATATTCTGAAGTTGTCCTTCCAAAAAAAAAAAATTAAAACAGGATAAATTGGAAAGCAATCCCAAATTTTAACTTGTTCTATACAAGTCCCAATTTTAGTAGCAGTTTACAATGTGAATAAAAGACTAAATTTTTTCCCGTTTTTTTTTTCCTTTTTCTGTCCTTTTTTTGTATTCCATAAGGTTGTTGATATGTTTTCTTTTTCTAAGGGGCAGATTAGGAGTGGGATTATTTTGGGGAGAAGAAGGAAGGGTTATTTGATGTATTTATAAAATATTGTAACAAGTAGAATTTTACTTTAAATTTTTCCATACATAGAGAATCAGTAGTTCAATCCAAAAATTAGACAAAGATCTTCTTAAGTTATATCTATTGTTTTGTCAAAAATTCACAATGCAATCTTCTTTCCTTTGAAAGTTGCCCCCGCAAAATCTTTCATTTCCTGGATTTGATTTCTTTCTAATTAATGGAAGGAACACCAGAGTTAGAATCTAAAGACTTTGATTGGAATTCTCACTTTCCTACTTTTTATCCATGGGAACCTGAGCAAATAATAGTGTTGGACAAAGCACTTAAGCTCTCTGAGTCTCCAGATTTTCATTTGTAAAGCTATAACATTCTAATAGCCTATAATCTTTGGAAGGAAATAAATGAAAACCACAGAATACTAATTAAAGAAATTTGTCTGGTCATTTGCTTTTTTTAATTATAACATAAGATTTTATTCACAATGGCCAAATAATTTTTGAAAGTCATTACAGAAAGCTGCAATTACACAGATAATTCAGTTCTTATCTTAAAATTATATTATCAGAGTGGGAGTGGGGAGGGAAGTGAAGAAGCTACAGAATGGAATGGTAAGGTTTTATGAATGAATAAATGGATGTTTATTAAATACATGCTCCAAACCAGGCAATATATTAGGTGAGGGGAATATAAATCCAAAGTAAAGTAGGGTAAGATTCTTTACAACAATACATATAGGTTAGTGAACACCAGAGAAAGGGATTCTTTTTTATGGACAAAGAGACTAAAAATGTAATCATAGTCACACCATTTTCAGAAGCAATGATAACATTGCTTTGATTAAGTTTTTTGGGGTCAAAAAATATGGAAAGTGAAAAGAAAGAATATCATTAGCTGACTCATTAATTATTATAACAAATCCAATTGTTGAATTTCAAAATTATATAAATTAATTCTGTGAGGTTCCAGTAGTTATGATTTGTAAAGGTATTATCTAGAACATTCACTGTTCCTTCTGGGGAAAATGGAGCATTGGCAGTGTACAATGAAGGACTGGGTGAGTCTTAGATTCCTGGTGGATGGCTGAATGGGATGTGAATCATGGGATAAAACCAGTTATTTATATTGAATTGGGCAAGTTTTCATTTACTCACTCATCTGTCATGATCATAAACCTGAAAAAGACCTGAGAGGTCATCTAATCTAGTGCACTCATTTTACAAAGCAAGAAACAGAAACTCAAAGAATAGAAATGTCTTACTCAAAGTTATGTATCTAGTAACTTGCAGAACTAAGACCTGAGCTTAAGTCTTGTAATTGCTACTACAGTAAGTAAAGAGACAATATGACTTATTCAAAGGCACACAGCAAGTTCACCCTAGACCCAGGTCTTCACAAAATCCAATGACCTTTCTATTACACCATACTACTCCCTTATTTACATAATTGCATGGTTTCATCACATCTTTGATCTGATGCATTCCATCAGATCTTTTTATAATATTAAAGTAAAATACACAATCAATTTTGCCCTGCATGGACAAAGGTGTTATCAAGTTTTATGAAACCAAAGAATGAAAGCAGTAGATCTTGGCAATTTTCATGTCTAGTTAAATTCAATTCTTGATTGAAAACTGGGCCAGGATTCAGAATTTGAGAAACTCCCTGCCTCAGGCCTCATTTTCACTTATTGACTACAATTGAGGTCCCTTCTGCATTCCTTTAAATAGTGTCTAATATTATCACCTTATCAAAGCATAAAAAAAATCCCCCTACATATGCAAGATAAAAGGCACATGGAGAACATTGTCCTAGAATCTGGCTGGGTACCTGCCACAGGAAAAAATTTTATGAAGTCTGGATCTTTTTACTCTAAGTAAAAGTTATTGGCAGATGCCTGAAATTGCTGTTTCTTAAATAACATATTTGCATTTTTTTGTCCCAAAAGGTCCCAGAAGTTCTGTCTTCCTGCCTTCCTACCTACCTTTTTTTATTGTAAATGCTATCTTTAATTCAGTTAAAGAGACAATTTTAATTTCATTTTACTTTCATATAACAGAATTTAACTATGTCTACACTTGGAATATAATAAATTGTGTTCAGTAGTTCCTAGTTCAAATAGATCTTTTCCCTCCAAACTCACATTTATCTTTACTAATATATTACAAAATAAATCAGGAATGAAAATGAGGGAAATGATTATAATAATGATATCTCACATTTATGTAGTACCTTATGGTTAGAAAGAACTTTAACAATTTATTTATATTTTAATCACATTGCCATTATTTACCAATATATCCTCACCTCTGCTTTACCCATAGAATCATACTTTATAATTAAAAATAAAAGAAAATGGAGGGGAAAAATTAGCGTTCAGGAAAACTAACCAATATATCAATGGAGTCTGGAAGTATATGTATTCTACACCAACGTCTCCTATCACTACAAAGGACAGAAAATACTTTACAAAAATAATCTCATTTGGGTTTCATAGCAATTTTGTGGAGTTTTCAAGGCAATTATTATTTTTATTTTCAGATCCAACAATGGCAATTAGTGTTGGGCACTGGGATCTTTGAGGGCTTTTCTCTTGCACTATCTACTAAGGGAACTATCTGCTTAATAACTACAAATGCCATCCAGATAAGATTCATTACTGGAGGAGCCTAACTTTTAAAAAGTAGGATCACATTTTTTTTTTCTCATATGCTTTGTTTCTTTACACCCCTTATTCATCCTAAAGCTTTGAAAAGCAATTACTAAAATAGATTTTAGTTCATGTCTATATTTTCCTGAGGGGATAGATGCAAAGAACTCAATGAACAATATGAATCATGTATAGGACAACTGTTTATTTTTTCCTCTCAAAGAGGTGAAAAAAGACACAAAACAAAGTTCATTATTATTGAACTCAACCATTCAGTAATTTATAATTACTAATATACTCTCAGAGTTGGTTGAGACTTAAACATCACCACATGAAGCAATTTGGGTAGTGCTAAATATACAGCCTATATTTCACTTCAACTTTTTATTAACCAAGCAATTCCCTCGACATCTACATATTTTAGCAACTCAGGCTAATTCCTTTCTTAATGGTCATTTTTTTCCAGTACAGAAACTCACCTCATGAAGAGTCAACCTTAACCCAATAGATCTATGATCTCTAACCTCTTTAATTAATAAGATTGCCTCTAGCATGGTACATGCGTGCATCTGGATGACTATTTGGTCAGCAGTAGACAAAAAAGAAGACAAAGTGAAAAGGCAGCCAAATCTCCAAGATCCAGATTCAGCTCTCTTAGCCAAGTGCCTGTTTCAATTGCTGTGTAAGAACAATCAGCATAGTCACCATATGGCTAAAAGGAAGAAAAAAGAATTATGGTCATCTTCTTCTTCTCCACCACCTACCTTTCTAGAACTCCATAAAGAAATTCAAATAGTTCTCGCTATTCACAGCCAGAAAGAAAAGAGAAAACTGAAAATGGACTGCTCCTTTTGAAAAATCAACTAAGTTATTGCCTCTTCCTGTTCAATGACTATTAGAGGGGGTTCCTTTCTCATACCTGAAATGCCAAAGAAATGCCAACTAAATTCTTCAAAACTGAGT
Source organism: Antechinus flavipes (assembly GCF_016432865.1). NCBI lineage: Eukaryota > Metazoa > Chordata > Mammalia > Dasyuromorphia > Dasyuridae > Antechinus > Antechinus flavipes. The sequence continues at coordinate 529,416,938 of NC_067400.1, forward strand.
CATACATGATCAGGTTAAAGTAGCCAGGAATTTTATCATCCACAAAGCACCTAAGAATGCATCTAGAACACAGGTGAATAAGCAACAGGCAAGAGAACACTGAACATAGCCAATTACATAGATAATAGACAAATATACCTAAAGAGTTGATTGAAATGACACAATAACTAAGTAGTAATAGTGGGGTCTAAATCTTGTTCTTCTAACTCCAAATTAATTAAAAATTATTTTTTCTAAGTTATATTTCTCACATTCTACTGCATTAGAACTGGAAGAGACCTTGAACATCAGACACAATACTTTCATTTTACAGAGGAAGAATTAGGACATAGAGATGTGAAATATTTTGATCTGGGTCTTATTTCATGTCTGTTTTTAACACCATTCTAAAGTAATTATTAATAGAATAATTTTATAGAATAATAAACAGTTATAAAATACTCCATATACATTACTTTATAAGCGCTTCAAAATAAATTTGATAGATAGATGGAAAAACTGTTATACCCTTCATTGTATAGAAGAGAAAGCTAGGTAGTGCAGGAGATGGATAGCTATAGCAGGAAGACCTACCTCTTACCTTACACATTTACAATCATTCCTTTCTTTTCCTCCTAGCCAGATAATGACTATGCAGATTATTCTTAAACAAGAGCTGGAACAGGTACTCGGCTCAGAGAATGAGTCTGGATCTTAGTGATCTTGGCTGTCTTTTCTTTTTTTGTGGCTATTGGTGACCAAATAGTCACCCAGATATGGGCATATATCATGTAACGATAGTTTTATTAATTAAAGAGATTAGAGATCATAGATTTATTGGGTTAGGATTAACTCTTGGTAAGGTGCATTTCCATTTTGGAAAAAATGACCACTAAGAAGAGAATTAGCCTGAGTTACTGGAGAAATCATTTATTCATTAAAATCTGTCTGTCTTGAAATCATCATCTGTAAAATGGAAAATAGAACCTACATCTTTGGTTTCTTGTGAGAATGATATGAAATAATATTTGTAAATCACTATATAAATGTTAGCATTATTTTGTTTTTCTTATTTTTTTTTACTGTTCCTGGAAAATGGAGTATCAAAGAGAAGACTGTACTCAGAGGTCACATATCTAATAAATTGTGGTTATGGGAAGAGACTCTTTGATTGACATCACTGAGATTAAACTCTAGTAATTTACAAAATTTATCATGTTAACTAATCAATAGTCATGTATTAAATGTCTACTATTATGTGCTACAATCACTGGAGTGATACAAAAACAAAGAACAGCTTATGTTCTCTAGTAGTTTATTATGTCAGGAGAAACAGAAAGTGTGTGTGTATATATGTATATACACACTTATGTATATGTAAATATACATATTATGTAAAATTATATAAATACAGTACGTGCAAGTTAATTTAATGATGATGGCATTACAATGCTAAGAAAATCAGAAAGGGTAATATATATGACATAGCACTTGAACTGAGTGTGGTTGCTACATGAAAGTAAAAACAGTGTTAATTAAGATTTTGTAACTTATTGAATATGTGGGTGAAATGAAAGTAGGGAATCAAGAATGACATTGGTGTCACAAATCTAAGTATTAATGTACAACTAAGCTCACATAGTGCAGATTCACCATCTCTATATTAAGTATTGTACATATATACTATATTTTAAAATAAACATTTTGATAAATAAAATAAAACTAATTTTATTTTGAAAGAAACCAAGACATCTTTTGTCTCTTATTTTTCCTTCAGCTTATCTTGCTTCCTATTTCTCCTTTAACACAGCCAATCTCCCATCTTCTCATTCCCATATCTGCAAGACAAATTGATAGTGATAATCCTTTCCTCCTTTCTATTATCTCACTTTTTAATCATCCTCCCTTCTTGTGTCATGGTTTATTATTCTCTATTTCCTTCCTTTAACTTTTTGTTGCTTTTGTTGCCTTCTCCACAAAGAGACCAAGTATAAAAGGAGTAAGGACAGAAGGTTAAAAGTGGCAGAGAAATGTGTGTCTAGAATTCTTGAGCTAGAAGCAGTTCTAAAAGATTACTTGGCTTTGTTCCTCACCTTTAAAAAGATGAGAATAAGCTTTTCAAATAAACTGAATAAATATTCTCTTACTAAAAGTGACCAGTAGTGATATATGGGATAAATCCCTTACTAAGGCCTGACTTTGAGGTTCTCCTCCTTTTATATGATAAGCTAGTTGGAGACTAGCAGTCGAAGTTCCCAAACCATGATAGAAATGAAAAAGCATTCATTGTAGGGGCTTCTGTCAGTACTGGGGAGAAGATATTTTTCTGGGCCTATTTTCTGTACTGTAAAAAGTAAACAAATCACAGATCCAGAGTTCAGCAGCTCTTATTATTGTAAAGCAGTAATTTTTCTACTTATGACCTCTTTATGCCTATGAAATTTTTATATGATCCCAGGTATATAGGTACATAAAAATATGTATACAAATAAAACATTTGATAATAATAAATCACAATTTCATGACCCCCACATTCAGTTATAAGACTTTATATGGGTAACTCAATTTCAATTGATAAATGATGGACAGAAGCAGCTACACCCAAAGAAAGAACACTGGGAAACGAATGTGAACTATTTGCATTTTTGTTTTTCTTTCTGAGTAGTTTTTTACCTTCTGAATCCAATTCTCCCTGTGCAACAAGAGAACTGCTCGGTTCTGCACACATATATCGTATCTATGATATACTGCAACATATTTAACATATATAGGACTGCTGGCCATCTAGGGGAGGGGGTGGAGGGAGAGAGGGGAAAAATCGGAATAGAAGCGAGTGCAAGGGATAATGTTGTAAAAAAAAAAATTACCCTGGCATGGATTCTGTCAATATAAACTTATTATAAAATAAAATAAAATATTTTTAAAAAAGACTTTATATGGGTTTGTGCCCCAGAGATTAAGAAGCTGGGCTGTAGAGGGTGTGACTATCCTCCCAGTTACCCAGGTTTGAAAACTAGATATCATTCTCAACTCCATACTGTTAAACTTCCCACTACATAATCAAAATGTTGCCAACTGCTATAATTCTCCCTTTGAAATATTTCATATATATCCTCTTCTTTTCTCTGATATTGCCACCACTATGTAGCAGGTGCTGATCTCCTCATTGAGTAAACTATGTCTTATTTGTGATAGAGAGAGCAATCTGAATCCAGAAAGAAGACTGTGGGGACTAAATGTAGATCACAAAATAGTAATTTCATCTTTTTTATTATTGGTTGTTTGCTTTTTCTCATATTTTTCATTTTTAATCTGATTTTTCTTGTGCAGCATGATAATTGTGGAAATATGTATTGAAGAGTTGCACGTGTTTAATATATATTGAATTACTTGCTGTCTAGGGGAGGGGATAGGGGAAGGAAGGGAGAAAAATTTGGAATACAAGGCTTTGCAAAGGTGATTGTTGAAAGCTATCTGCATATATTTTGAAAATAAAAATGTATTATTTTTAAAAATAACAACAATAATAATAAACTGCATTTATACAATAAACATAAACTATGTCTTATTCTCCCTTCATCAAACATTGATCCCACTCTAATTTATCTTCTAACTAGATCTTCCTAAAATAATCTTCCTAAAACATAGATTATATCCATGCCATCCTCTATTCAATCATTTCCAGTTATTGTTACCTCTAAAGTCAAATATGAAATCTTATGTTTGACTTTTAAAGCCCTTCATAAATCTGACCCCTTTCTACCTTCTTAGTTTTCTTATACTTTTTATTCTGCTATGTATTCTATGATCTAGTGACACTGATCTCTTTGCTTTTCCTCAAAATAGACATACCCTCTTCTGACTTTGGACATTTTCCCTTGCTGTAACCAAAGTGTGGAAGAATCTTCCTCCTCCTCTCCAATGTTCAGCTTCATTAGCTTCCTACAAATCTCAGAAGAGTGCTATCTTCTTCGAGAAGCCTTTCTCAAATTTGAACCACAAGGTTTTGCAAAGATGAATGTTGAAACTATTTTGGATGTGTTGGGAAAAATAAAACACTAATATTTTTTAAAAAGCTTTTTTCAATCTCCCTCAATGCACTAGCATCCATCCTTCCTTCTGTTGATTACTTCAGAATGTGTGTGTGTGTGTATATATATATATGTATATATATACACACACACATATATGTAATGAGAGTGATACCTATATCTACCTATATCTATCTATCTATAGATAGATAGATATAGATATAGATATATAAAATATGTACTAAATTGTTTGCATATCTTTTCCTCTAGTAGACTGTAAGTTTCTAGAGGATAAAAGCTATTTCTTGCCTTTCTTTGTATTGTCAGTACTTAGCACAGTTCTTGCCATATAGTTGATGTCTAATAAATGTATGTTGACTTGCTGACTTCCTCTAATGACAGACCTACCAGGTGTTGCAAGTCAAACATTTATTGGGAAGTATGGTGCATTTCCTTTACTCCATTGCCCAAATGACTACTGGGCTAAATAAACTGAAATGTGTTTCTGTTAGAAATAATGCATTTAGACAATGAGCATGAACTTTCCAGGATACATCTAACTATTGTAGAAACTAGAGATATACAGTAGATGTATTTAGGATATTTTTCCTTTTATTGATTTTATGTAAATAGAGTAAAATACTATATACAGCATCTAAGCATGACTATTTATTCATATAAGGGATTGAGTGAGTAAAATATAGAAATCAAGAAGGACATAACTTTTACATTGGGTGGAGACTAATTAATAATTATGAATGAGTTAAAACACACCAATCACAAACTTTAGACTAGAGAAATAAACAGAGCTCAAGGAAATGTAGACCTAGGGAATAGAATGTCACCTAGAACCATAAATCTAGATACTATCCTAGCATACCTTGAAAAGCAAACTGTAGAATATAATAACAAGAGAAAGCCTTCAACTCATTCATAACATTATTTTTTTCTTAATTAGGAATAAACTATAACTAGCAATACCATCTGGAAGTTAAATACACTTTAAAGTGATCATTTATACAAATACACAGGTGTATGTTCTCAATATCTTCTACTAAGAGAGTTGTTGTGGTACTATAAAAAGAGCATTTGGTTTATAGTCAGCTCTTGGTTGTAATGCCAGCTCAATCAGTTAACTATGTAGCATTGTGCAAGACATTTTGTTTTGAGGGGCCTCAGTTTCTATATCTGATAAATAAGGATTTTCACATGAAGAGTCATACATACTTTCTAGCTCTAAATCCTATAAACTTCTTTAATTCATTATTTTCTGTCATTCCCAAATTCTTTAAAAACAGTTTGTTCATTGGTTTTGATCCTAAAAATATACTTCTCTTTCATTCTTGATGAGCTGAAAAAAATGTATTCTGCTTTTCTGTCTTTTTTTCCCAAAACTTTTCCACCATAGCCTTATAATCCAGATAGATTTTCTTATCACTGTTACAGTGCTCAGCTCATCTTCCCAATATTCTCTGCTCTTTGTTGCCAATAACTTGCTCAAGGTCATGAAGCTAGTGTCTAAGAATGATCTGAAATTAGGTTTTCCTGCCTCCCAAATCAGTGTTCTGCCTGTGGTTCCACTTAATTGTTTCAAGTCAAAACAATAATCATTTTTAAGTACCATTTATGTGCCAAGAATTGTGCTAAGCCCTGTAGATACAAAGAAAGTCAAAAACAGTCTTTGTACCCTTGAGAAGCTCATAATCTAATGAGGAAGACAACATTCAAAGAATTACATACAAACTATATACAGCATAAGTAGAAAGCAATCAACGTATAGGAGGCACTAATATTAAGGGGGAAGAAGAAAGGATTTATTGAAAAGGTCAGATTTCAAATGAAATTAGAAAGAAGTCAAGATATAAGGGAGTAGGAAGAGACAGAGATAGAGACAGAAAGACAGAGAAACAGAGACAGATAGGGAGGAAGGAAAGGAGGAAGGGAAGGAAACAAAAAAGAGAAGGAGGGAGAGTGAAGAAGAGGAAAAGGGATAGTTCTAAACATGGAAAATAGCTAGTGAAGATATACAGATGCACAGTATCCCGAGGTGGAGTCAAGCAGCAAAAGGGCCAGTTTCATTAGATTGCAGATACTGTAAAGTGATATAAGATAATGATAACATCTAATAATAGCAAGCATTTGTAGAGTACTTTAAAGTTTGCAAAGCACTTCACAGTCTAATTTTTATTCTGAAAACAACATTGGGAGTTAGGTGCTGTTATTATTTCCATTTTACATAAGGGAACTGAGGAAGACAGAGTTTAAGTAGAAACTTGCCCTGGATCACATACCTATAGTGGCTGAGACTATTTGAACTCAGGTCTTTTTGTTTGATTCCAGTTCCAGTGATCAATCTATCCATTGGGATACTCAGCTGCTGTAAAAAGATTGGATGGTAGAATGGATTCCAGTTATAAAGGACTTTAAAGATCAGATGGAGAGTTTTAATATGAACATAATATTTAGCCACTAGAGTTAATTTCATAGAGCAGTAGCATTTTCAGACTTTCATTTTAAGAAAATTATTTTGGAAACTAATTAGTAGATAGCTTGGAGTAAGGAGATATTTGAGACAGGGGAGACCAATCAGAAGGCTATTGCAAAACTCTAGCTATTAGTTTGTTGTTTGAGGAGAGAGGAGGAAACAAAGAGAAGAGATATTAGGAAGGCAGAAAGAACAAGACTTGTCAATAGAAAGGATACAGGAAGAGAGAGTGAGGAGTTGAGAATGACATATGAATTTTGAGTCTGAGTGACTGGGAAGTTAGTGCACTTAAAAATAACAGGGAAATCTGACTACTGCAATCCTTTTCAAAACTGCAATTCAGTGCTTCCATGATAATATAATGATCAAAACTTTTAGATTGTTTAGTGCAATGTTGTGAGACGTGAGGTTGGATATAACATGGAATCTGAAGCTTAGATAACATTAATATAATGTATATTCAATATTAGATATCTTTATAACAAAGTATCAGAGAAGTATTTGTCACTATCCTGCACTTTACAGTGGAGAGATAGTAATAACTGTATCATATCAGCTCATTTTTGTTTGATTTTTCCAAAAAAAAAATACCATAATGAAAACACAAGAATCATAACTTTGAATTATAGAGTAGTTATATAGGAAAGGACCTGGTTTGGAACTCTGTTTATAAGTTTTCTTTTTCATCAGGAAGAAGCGATTTACTCTGACAATCAAACTGCCTCTGAAGAGATTTATCATGCTTCAGAAACCTTTTAGAGCCTAAAATTGATATACTGCTCACTAGCCTACAACTCTGTGTGAGTGTGTCCTTTGAAATATCTATGGTTTCATAAGCTCCCCCAACAAATCATGCAGCAACCCCAACCAAATCTCAGTTGCACATTTATATGGCTTCAAGAAGGTCTATGGATAAAATCTAAATGCAGATGAGATCAAATGTAAACAAGTTGAAAACTGAAAAAATTTCATAGGTTAGGTCAGTATTCAATGATAATTAGACAATTTGATCTTTTATGTTAACAAATTGGCCTAATCAGCTATTACTATTATATGAATAATCTTAAATAATAAATTGAATAAATCTCAAATGCTTGTCATAATGTCTATCTAAAAAACACACCTAAGTATAATAGATATGCTCTCCCTACATGAGTCAGTTTTATTAGTTTAAATCACCTTTCTCTGGTGATGTCAACATAATGGAAATGTATTTATTGACCAAAACTGCTGAACTGGATTCCGGAAAGCAGCATTAAATACTTCAAAACAGCTTTAAATACTACTGCTGAACTTTCCCCCCAAGTTATACCTCTGAAAATAACAAGATGAAAGGAAAAACATACTATGACTTGGAACTGGAAAAGGATTATAGAGATTGCACAATCTAACATCCCTATTTCACAGATCAGAATATTAAAGTCTCAAAGAGATTAATAATGACATGGGCAATAAGTAGCAGAGCCATTATTCAAATTCATATCCCGTGAGACAGGTTATGTAAAAGTTAGATTCATGAACTTGGAATTAGGAATACTATTTCAAACAGTAACTGTGTGATCTTGACCAAGTCACTTCATAAGTTGCACAGTCTGTACAATGGAGAGAACAATATCAATTACCTCACAGGATTTTATTAGGATCAAATGAGATAGCAAGTAAAGTCCTATGCAAACAAACCCAGGACCTCTGAGTCCAGATATATCCCTAGGTCCACAATCCCATTATTCCATGATGAAGAATTCTGTCATTCTAAGAAATTGCACTGCAACCAAACTCATTGTTCTCTGTGGCATTAGTTAGATTACTATCAGTAATGGGAAGCAGCTGTGTCATTTCCTCACATTCCAAGAGAGAAATCTCTGCTGCTGCTAAAATTATAGTAGCTATGAGCTGTATAGACTTCTCATTTTCCTGAGGGATACTGGTGTATGGTGGATAGAAGCGGCAGTTCCTCATTCATCATATCTGAAGGAAATGCATATGATCAAGATTTGTATTCATATGTGCAGATGGAACTAGGAAGACTGCTATATAAGGGACATTCTTCCCCATACTCCATAGTTAAAAATCAGAATGCAAGAGCAGCAAGAACCACCTAGGCACCACAGCTAACTCCCAGTTATTTAGCTTTTCAGTATGCTAGATCACTACAGCAATATACATGTGGAATCCCAAGGGAGATAGTTAGAAGATTAACTTGGGGGCCAACATAGCATTTTTTTTTCACAATTGCATCATATAAAGAAATTCTTCCAGACCCAGACCCTACAATATTTGCTCAACCTTCCAAAGAAATTACTTTGAAAGTTTTTTTTTTCTTCATTTGATAATGGCAATCATCAACATCGTTTCAAACTAACAATTCTTCCTTAACTTTTAACAAAATGACCTACATATATTATCAACTAAACATTACTACAATTGTTGCTTTATTTAAATGTACCATATGAAGATTTTAATTTCTTAGTTTATTAAAAACAATGGCTTACACATATGTGGACAATTCTCACTGTAGTATCAGCAAGAAGGATGATTAAAACTGTTTTGCTTGTTTTATTGAGCATGAATTCAGCTACATCAATGTTTCTCCTATCAAATAACATTTTTACACTTGGTAATTTAATAAGAAATCATACATGACACAAATAATTTTTCCAATGTTACACATATGATCTTATATGTCAGTTCAAGTTTATGAAATCATATTTCCCCTCTTGGAAAAAGATTCAATGTCTTATTAAAATACTATGTATATAAACATATATGCATATATATACACATGTGTACATATACATATACACATGTATAATTTTAAGACATTTTAATAAATTAACTCTCAGTCTATCTGCAGTGAAAGCTTTGGCATAAAGCAAACACTGAAGTATTCCTCTTCATCAATAATATTTTTTGGAATTCCAGTAATGAATACATTGGATTTTATTTTCTACATTAGGTTTTCTTGTTGTTATTGTTATTGTTTTGTATTTCTATAATTCCATCACTTAAGTGCCTACTTTATTCCAGTTCTAGTTTCAGCTGTACCACAAGATTTCAATTTGCAAACTGCTGTATATTTATCTGTAAGGATGGAAGATTAAGTTTTTAAAATTGGGATAATAAAATCCAATTTAACTAAATTGTGATTTGATATTAAAAGATTCAAATTATAATTGTTATGAATAATTTTAATTTATAAAAATTTGTACTTTGGGGAAAATCTATTATTTAATATTTTTAAATTACTTATATTGAGATATATAATCTTATTCTAATCCTTTCCATTGCTACATGTATTTTTTTGACTTTGAATTTGGATACTTTATAATCAAAGACAACAAGAAGCATATAAAAGAAATGCATGTTAATTTACAAGTTGGACTAGTAGATAAGTTCTAAGATTTCTTCCAAATCAAATTCAGTGACTTTTGTTAATCTGGGAAACTGAACAGACCCTTCATTCCCTAGATGCTCTATATTATAATAGTTTTTTCATGTCTTCATAGTTACTTATTGCTTAAAATTTGAAAGCTTAAAATTTCATTTATTTGCTATATTCATAGCAAATAAATAATACATCTTTGTGTATTACTAATATATTATGTCTCATATCATGGCTATGTTATTATCACAAACTAACAAGAAAATGGTTTACTTTTCAAACATGGTCACATATTTTACAAATGCTATTAAATTGCGAAATTCACATCTTTAATATCCTGTATCAGTGGAATGATCGTCAATTGGTAAATGAGTAAACAATTGATGATATGTAAATGTAATGTTATGTTATTTGTGTGAATGTTATTTCATCATAATAAATGACAAAAAAATTTCAGAAAAACATGTATACTCTTGTATAACTTGATTTAGAGTAAAGTAAACAGAACTAGGAGTATAATTTATTCTATAAGACCAGAATAAAGAAACACAACTTTCAAAAACTTAAAAACTCTAAACAATGCAGTGATCAGTGATCATGCAATGAAATACAGAGTACCAATAATGAAGCATGCTGCTTGCCTGCCACTGTGGTTTGGAAGTTAGAAGGTTGAGGAGGCATAGTTTAAAGGAACAGAAGGAAACATATATTTATAGAATGGGAACATTGGGAATTTGTTATGCTTATCTCTGCTTACTTGTTACAAGGATTATATTTTACTTTTTATTTGGAAAGAAGTTGTCAGACATCAGGCAAAGAAAGATAGTGATAATTACTGAATAGGGAAATTACTGAAGCAATTTTAAAATGTACAGAGAAAAAATGCAAGGATAGATTGAAATAAATTTGATAACTTTGAACAAAACATGTGAATTTTAACACAATTCTTTTAAAAACTGTGAAGTAAGCAGAGATATATGTTTTTGTATTTTTCTATTATAGTTTGTCTATATCTGTCTGTCTCTATTTCTCTCTGCTCTGTCTACCTGTCTCTGTATGTCTGTCTCTGTCTCTTTCTCTATCTCTCTCATTAAATACAATTTTAAAAATTTTATCACCTTCTATCCCAAATATTTCAAACATCTCTACACAACTAGTCTATTTTCAACAATTAGCCATGAAAACTTGAAGTAAAATATTTTAGCACTTAAAAAATTGCTCAATGTCTAACTACCATAGTGCAGGAAATGATTTCCCTTGGATCAGTCTCAGAGCTGAAAGGAAACTCAAAAGTCACCTTGTCTATTCTTCATTTCTTAAACATTTACAAAATCGAGTTGTTCTTCAATTTTTAGATGTGTAATGATAGAGAATTCACTTCCTACTGGATGAGATGATTGCACTTCTGAATAGATCTAATCGTTAGTAAATTTTTCTTGAAATATCTCAACCTCTCTGAAACTTCCACCCATTTCTGTCAGTTTTACCCTCTGAGGCCAAGAAAAATAAGGATAGAAAGGATTTGCTAGTGAATGCAGATAATAGGGAAGGTCAACATTTTTAACAGTCAAAAATACATTTGTCTCATAGATTACTTAATACAAAAATTAGTCTGATATCTCTCCTGGTGCTTTATCACATTTTTGAACATTCATTTAATTAAATTTAGAACTCTCTGTTTAGTCAAAACCTCAAGAAACCACCAAAAGTTGAGTTGTTATCTCTCCTGAATTAAAACAGATCCCTGACTTATGGCTCCCAAGAGCCTCATAAGCCTTCCAAAATACCAGATAGGGATTGTTATTCCAACTCTTCTGCCTCCCTATAGTTGTTGATGTTAGTGCTTTTGCCTGCAATGCTTCCTCCATCCCCTCCCATTCTCCAACACCCAAATACATTTCACCCTCCTCTTAGAAATATTTTTTTACAAAGAATAGCTTATAATGATTTCTCCCTCATCTTATTCTATTTGTTAGGCATATTCAGTATATAAGGAAATATATTTATATTTAGATATATTCATCTTCATGATGCTTTGGCTACTATTGATGTAAATGCTATTGTACTTTAATGTGTCATAATCCAATCCCATCATAATAGTCCATTGTTGATGCAAACTGGAAGATTGGTAAGAATGTCTAGAAGTATTAACTCAGAATGACAATGTCTGAATAGGAAGGGACTTGAAGCCTTTTCTCTGGTGACATGAATTTGACAATAAACATAGTAGAGCATCGTTTTACTGGCATTTTTCAAATAAGTTAGTTTCTGTGCTATATTTTATTACAAAGAAAACAACCCACTTAAGTGGCACAGAAAAAAAAATGCTGGACTGAAGTCAGGTAGACTTGACTTTAGCCTCATATATTTACAAACTGTTTGGCCCTGGACTAGTTACTTAACCTATGTTTGCTTCAGTTTTCTCATTTGTAAAATGGTGATATTAAAGATCAAATGAAATAATTTTTAACTGCTTTAAGAGAGCTTGTGGCATGTAGCAGGTACTGAATGAATATGTATTTCTTCCCCTTTTTTGTCATTTAATAAAACATTATTTTGAAAAAAACAAAAACTTGAATGGATATCTTGGAAGATTATATTACATAAAGAATACCAAGAAAAAAGAGAGATAAAATGATTGTGTTGGTTAGAAAATGCTAGTCTAGAAAAAATAGAAAATATAGGTAATGACATTGGTTTGTTGTCTCTGGTTTCTTTTGACATAATATAGTTTCTTTTTTATTTTTATATTCATTTTTACTTTGGTTGATAGCATGATGGCAATTTTTGCTTTTTTGAAGTCACTTGGCATATAACAATTTTTCCATCCCATCAGTTTTGTATGTCTTAAATTTTAATGTGTTTATTGCAATAACAGATTGTAGGGTTGTTTTTTTTTTCCTTATTCAATCTGTTATGTATATGATTATTTAATACATTTACATTTAATGTTATAACCATTAGGTTTATATTTTCCTCCATCTATCTCTAAAATTGGTTTTAAGTTATAATTTTCTCCCTTTCTGTTAGAAACACAGTATTAAGTTGCTTTAATTACTTTAATCCTTTTTTTAAGGTGGCCCTATTCCCATTGGCTTTATTCCCTTCACCCCTGCTTCCCTCTGATCATTTGTTAAACATTTCCCTTTAGGGTTTTATTTATTAGTTCCTCTCTTTTTATCTAACCATATATTTCTACTTCTCCTCCTTTTTTTTCCTCTCAGTTTATCAAATTGATTCTCTTTTCGAGTTTCTCCCTTTTAGCTATTCTTAGTTGTTAATTTGTTTTTCAATTTCATTTTTGTACCTTTTTTGAAAAAGAATTTTCTCTGCTAACTTCATTATCTATCTTCTGTTTCCACTTACTCTAGACTCAAAGTAGAGTTTCCATTACTCTAGTCCTTCATTCTCTGATCCCTGACCCATATAATCATACTGTAAAATGAAGGTATTGTTACTTACCCACCTCAGGGAGTTATTAACAAGAAGGGTCAAGTCAGGCAATATGTGAAAGCATTTTCTCCTAGACATAAAGCATGGATTTGAGTAATTGTTATTACAAAGGATTAAGCTAAAGAGGATTTCAAGTGTTTTGGCATAAATGGCATAATTGTGAGTCATAGTCATGTATTAATATTATTAAGGACATTAAAAATTCCATATTTGTAGATTGTACTTGTCTCTGTTTTGGGGTTACAATTAAAATACAAAAAATAGTGCTGGAAATAATTGATAACAAGCACAATAAAGTATCTACAAGGTTAGTGTTTGGAGTAAATGGATTATATGAACAGAAAAAAAAAAAAGCTTAGAAAATCAAAAGTGGCTTTCAAAAGACCAAAATTCTCAAACTTCCTTTAGAATATCAATTTTCCATTTGCTTTTCTCTTGAGAAATGCAATCTCAGTATACACAATAATCTGTGGAAGAAGAAAATGAATTTCTTCATTAAATGAAGAAAAATATGCAAATTTTTTGTTTCAATCTATTGTTCCAGCCACTTAAGTAGAACAGAAACTTGCCAAGAGATTGTTTTAGTGAATTCTTTTGAGTCATTTATCACACTCTGTATACAACTCAACAAAACCCCAAAGCAAAAATAACTGGGCTGATTCTGAACGTGAAAGAAAAAGTAAGAAAACTCTTATCAATATTATCATCATCATTTTCACCACTATCTTTATAGTTGGCAGATAGCTAGTTAGATAAATAAATAGATGACTTATAGGTAGATGGATAGATAGATTGATAGATAGAAAAATAATCACTATCTGTGCAAAGGATTTTACAAATTTAATTTTGCATTAGATGTAACTATGCAACAACAACTATGAGAATAAAGTGCTATTATTACCCTTGTCATTTAGATGAGAAATTGGAAATAGAGCTTACATGATTTGCACAAGATTACATAGCTATTGAGACTGGATTTGAACTCATTTCTCTAATTCCAAGTCTAGAGTGACCTAGCAGTAAATAATCATGAGGGAAATTGGGAAGAGAGGTAAGCAAGTACGATTTCAAAGTTTTAAGAGTTTGAGATCTGAGTAAGTAGGCTGGATTGTCACTTTTTTATAAGTTTTATGTAGCACCATCTCTCTGCTTTTCCACTTACTTTCACTTAAACAGTTTCTATTCAATTCAGCAAATAGTTATTATATGCTTGAAATGTTTAGGGTTTTACAGTAGATGTCACAAGGGATAAAAATATCACTAGCTAACATTTCTTTGCACTTAATTAACTTTTTTGATCTTCAAAGCAATCCTATGGGAGGTGAAGCCAAGATGGTGGAATAAAAGTAGGAAATCGTCCAACTTCTCCCCCCAAACACTCCAAATTCCTCTAAATAATGACTCTAGACATTCCAGCTGAAAGTCTGTGATAACAGGTTGATCATCCAAGATGCATTTCCAGAACTGGACAAAGTCAAAGCTCCAGTCCAACCTCTGAATCTACTGAAGTACTGGTGGCTTCCAGACCTCTCTGCTCAGAAACACCAAAGAAGACTTAGAATATCAGAAGAAAAGGCCTGTGAAACTAGGATGGGAGCACAGGGTGCAATCCCAGTACAGGCTGCACCAGCGCAGTTCTAGCTTCTGCCCCATCCACAGCTCAAGCCCCAGACCCAGACCAGACCCAAATCCAGAACCAGACCTAGACCCAGACCCAGACCTCAATCAGCAAGGTGGGCCCTCTGAATCAGCAGTACTACTGTAGGGTTCTGGACTTCTTGGCTTGGGGACATCAGGGAAAACCCAGAATTAGGTTTGAACTATGGAAGAAATAAAAAAGGTATCTTTGGTTTTTATTGATTTTTTTTATTTTCAAAGAATATGCAAGAATAATTTTTCAAATTGATCCTTGAAAAACTGTGTGTTCCAATTTCCCCCCTTACCCCTATCCCCTCCCCTACATGGCATGTAATGAAATATATGTTAAATTCAATATAGGCATATATATTTATACAATTATCTTGCTGCAAGAGAAAAATCAGATCAAAAAGAAAAGAGAGAGAGAGAGAGAGAGAGAGAGAGAGAGAGAAAATAAAATTCAAGCAAACCATAATAAAAAGAGTGAAAATATTATGCTGTGATTTAATCTCAGTTCCCATAGTCCTCTCTCTGGGTATAGAAGGCTCTCTTCATCACAAAATCATTGAAACTAGTCCAAATCATCTCACTGTTGGAAAGAGCCATGTCTATCAGAATTGATCATCATATAATTTTGTTGCCATGTACAATGATCTCCTGGTTCTGCTAATTTCATTTAACAGCAGTTCATGTTAGTCTCCCTAGGTCTCTCTAAAATCATCCTGCTGATAATTTCTTATAGAAAAATAATATTGCATAACATGCATATGTCATAACTTATTCAGCCATTCTCTGATGGTTATGCCCTCAATTTCCACTTCAAAAAGGGCTGCCACAAACATTTTTGCAAATGTGAGTAACTTTCCCTCTTTTAAGATCTCTTTGGCATATAAGTCCAGCAGAAATATTATTGGATCAAAAGGCATGCACAGTTTGATAACTCTTTGGGCATAATTCCAAATTGTTCTCCAGAAAGGCTGGATCCATTTATGGTTCCATCAACAACATATCAGTGTCCCAGTCTTCCAACATCTCCTCCAACATTTGTCATTATCTTTTCCTGTCATCCTAGTCAATATGAGAGCGGTGTAGTGGTGTCTCAGAGTTGTCTTAATTTGCAGTTCTCCAATAAATAATGATTTAGAGTACCTTTTCATATGATTAGAAATGTTTGGACTTCCAGGAGCAGAGCCAAGATGCTGGAGAAGGCACACACGACTTTCTAAGCTCCTCTCATCCCCATCATAACCAACTATTTAATTCAGCCTCAAAAATAGCTCTCTATTGCTTAAAATGGATAGTGTCAGAAAAAGGGAAAAGGGGAGATAAAAAAAGGGAAACTACATGCGACAATGAGCCAAAGGAAACCTATCATACCTGAGGGAACTTAGAGAGGGGGAGGAACATTGTGTGAATCCTACTCTCATCAGAGTTGGCTCAAAGAGGAAATAGACATATTTGTTTTACAGAGAATCTTCCTCACTTCATTAAAAAGTGGGAGAGGAAAAGGAAAAAGGAAAAAGAGTAATAAGGGAAGGGTACAAGAAAGGGGAAGGGATTCAAAGGGAGGAGGAAGGGATACTAAAGAGGGAGAGCTGTGTGACGCAAGTGGCACCAATAAGTTTAATACTAGGGAAGGAGGGAAGGAGGGCAAGAAAAGGAAAAGCATAATCTGGGGACATTAGGATGGCAGGAAATACAGAATTAGTCATTTTAACCATAAATGTGAATGGGATGAATTCTCCCATAAAGAGGAGGCAGATAGCAGACTGGATCAAAAGATAGAACCATACAATATGTTGTTTACAGGAAGCACATTTAAACAGGGAGATACATACAGAGTAAAGGTAAAAGTCTGGAGCAGAATCAATTATGCTTCAGGTGAAGTCAAAAAAGGAGGTGTGGCCATCCTTATCTCAGATCAAGCAAAAGCAAAAATTGATCTAATTAAAAGAGATAAGGAAGGAAACTATATCTTGCTAAAGGGTACTATAGACAATGAAGCAATATCAGTATTAAACATATATGCACCAAGTGGTATAGCATCTAACTTCCTTTTTTTTTAATGATTTTTATTGACAGAACCCATGCTAGGATAAATTTTTACAGCATTATCCCTTACACTCACTTCTGATCTGATTTTCCCCTCCCTCCCTCCACCCCCTCCTCCCCCAGATAGCAAGCAGTCCTTTACATGTTAAATAGGTGACCGTATATCCTGGATACATATATTTGTGCAGAACCGAACAGTTCTCTTGTTGCACAGGGAGAATTGGATTCAGAAGGTAAAAATAACCCGGGAAGAAAAACAAAAATGCAAGCAGTTTATATTCATTTCCCAGTATTCTTTCTTTGGGTGTAGCTGCTTCTGTCCATCCTTGATCAATTGAAACTGAATTAGATCTCTTTATTGAAGAGATCCACTTCCATCATAATACATCCTCAAACAGTATCGTTGTTGAGGTATATAATAATCTCCTGGTTCTGCTCATTTCACTTAGTATCAGTTCAGCATCTAACTTCCTAAAGAAGTTAAGAGAGTTGCGTGAAGAAATAGACAGCAAAACTATAATAGTGGGAGATCTCAATCTTGCACTCTCAGATTTAGATAAATCAAATCACAAAACAAATAAGAAAGAAATTAAAGAGGTAAATAGAATATTAGAAAAATTAGATATGGTAGATGTCTGGAGAAAACTGAATGGTGACAGAAAGGACTATACTTACTTCTCAGTAGTTCATGGAACCTACGCAAAAATTGACCATATATTAGGACATAAAGACCTCAAAATCAAATACAGGAAGGCAGAAACAGTAAATGCTTTCTTTTCAGATCACAATGCAATAAAAACTACATTCAACAAAAAGTTAGGAGTAAATAGACCAAAAAGTAATTGGAAACTAAATAACCTCATCTTAAAGAATGATTGGGTGAAACAGCAAATTATAGACACAGTTAATAATTTCACCCAAGATAATGACAACGGTGAGACATCATATCAAAATTTATGGGATGCAACCAAAGTTGTAATAAGGGGAAATTTTATATCCTTAGAGGCTTACTTGAATAAAATAGAGAAAGAGAAGATCAATGAGTTGGGCCTGCAACTTAAAAATCTAGAAAAAAACCAAATTAAAAACCCCCAATCAATTACTAAACTTGAAATTCTAAAATTAAAAGGAGAAATTAATAATATAGAAAGTAAAAAAAAAACTATTGAACTAATAAACAAAACTAAGAGTTGGTTTTATGAAAAAAGCAATAAAATTGATAAACCTTTGGTAAATCTGATTAGAAAAAGGAGAGAAGGAAATCAAATTAGTAGTCTTAAAAATGAAAAGGGAGAACTTTCCACCAATGAAGAGGAAATTAGAGAAATAATAAGGAGTTACTTTGCCCAACTTTATGCCAATAAATTTGATAACCTAAGTGAAATAGATGTCTACCTCCAAAGATATAGGCTTCCCAGATTATCAGAGGAGGAAGTAAATTGCTTAAATAGTCCCATTTCAGAAAAAGAAATAGAACAAGCTATTAATCAACTCCCTAAAAAAAAAATTCCCAGGACCAGATGGATTTACATGTGAATTCTACCAAACATTCAAAGAACAATTAGCCCCAATGCTTTATAAACTATTTGAAAAAAATAGGGAATTAAAGAGTCCTACCAAATTCCTTTTATGACACAGACATGGTACTGATACCTAAACCAGGTAGGTTGAAAACAGAGAAAGAAAATTATAGAACAATCTCCCTGATGAATATTGATGCTAAAATCTTAAATAAGATATTAGCAAAAAGACTACAGAAAATCATCCCCAGGATAATAGACCTAAAATAGTAGGATTTATACCAGGAATGCAGGACTGGTTCAGTATTAGGAAAACTACCAGTATAATTGACCATATTAATAACCAAATTAACAAAAAAACATATGATCATCTCAATAGATGCAAAAAAAGCATTTGATAAAATCCAACATCCATTCCTATTAAAAACTCTTGAGAATATAGGAATAAATGGACTTTTCCTTAAAATAATCAGTAGCATCTATTTGAAACCAGCAGTCAGCATCATATGTAATGGGGACAAACTGCAACCATTCCCAATAAGATCAGGAGTGAAACAAGGTTGCCCACTATCACCGTTACTATTCTATATTATATTAGAAATGCTAGCTTTGGCAATAAGAGTTGAGAAAGAGATTAAAGGAATAAGAATAGGCAATGAGGAAACCAAATTATCACTCTTTGCTGATGATATGATGGTATACTTAGAGAACCCCAGAGATTCTACTAAAAAGTTATTAGAAACAATCCATACCTTTAGCAAAGTTGCAGGATACAAAATAAACCCACATAAGTCATCAGCATTCTTATATATCACTAATAAAATCCAACAGTCAGAGTTACAAAGAGAAATTTCATTTAAAGTAAGTACTGATTGTATAAAATATTTAGGAATCTATCTGCCAAGGGAAAATCAGAAACTTTATGAACAAAACTACAAAACACTTTCCACACAAATTAAGTCTGATCTCACCAACTGGAAAAATATTAAATGCTCTTGGATTGGGCAAGCAAATATAATAAAGATGACAATACTACCTAAACTAATCTATTTATTTAGCACTATACCAATCAGACTCCCAAAAACCTATTTTGATGACCTAGAAAAAATAACAACAAAGTTCATATGGAAAAACAAAAGGTCGAGAATTTCAAGGGAATTAATAAAAAAAAAATCAAATGAAGGTGGCCTAGCTGTACCAGATCTAAAATTATATTATAAATCAGCAGTTACTAAAACCATCTGGTATTAGCTAAGAAATAGACTAGTTGATCAATGGAATAGGTTAGGTTCAAAGGACAAAATAGTCAATAACTTTAATAATATAGTGTTTGACAAACCCAAAGACCCCAGCTTTTGGAATAAGAATGCATTATTTGACAAAAAATTGCTGGGAAAATTGGTATGGCAGAAACTAGGCATTGACCCACACTTAACACCATACACCAAGATAAGGTCAAAATGGATTCATGACCTAGGCATAAAGAATGAGATTATAAATAAATTGAAAGAGCATAGGATAGTTTACCTCTCAGACCTGTGGAAAAGAAAGGAATTTATGACCAAAGAAGAGCTAGAGATCACTACTGACCACAAAATATAAAATTTTGATTATATCAAATTGAAAAGTTTTTGTACAAAAGAAACTAATGCAGACAAGATTAGAAGGGAAACAATAAACTGGGAAAACATTTTTTCAGTCAAAGGTTCTGATAAAGGCCTCATTTCCAAAATATAGAGAACTGACTCTAATTTATAAGGAATCAAGCCATTCTCTAATTGATAAATGGTCAGAGGATATGAACAGACAATTCTCAGATGAAGAAATTAAAACTATTTATAACCATATGAAAATATGCTCCAAATAATTATTAATCAGAGAAATGCAAATTAAGGCAACTCTGAGATACCACTACACACCTGTCAGATTGGCTAGAATGACAGGGAAAGATAATGTGGAATGTTGGAGGGGGTGTGGGAAAACAGGGACACTGATACATTGTAGGTGGAATTATGAAAACATCCAGCCATTCTGGAGAGCAATTTTGAACTATGTTTAAAAAGTTATCAAACTGTGCATACCCTTTGACCCAGCAGTGTTTCTACTGGGCTTATACCCCAAAGAGATACTAAAGAAGGGAAAGGGATCTATATGTGCCAAAATGTTTGAGGCGGCCCTCTTTGTAGTAGCTAGAAGCTGGAAAATGAATGGATGCCCATCAACTGGAGAATGGTTGAGTAAATTGTGGTATATGAACATTATGGAATATTATTGTTCTGTAAGAAATGACCATCAGGATGAATACAGAGAGGACTGATGAGCCTTACATAAACTGATGCTAAGTGAAATGAGCAGAACCAAGGGATCATTATATACCTCAACAACGATACTGTTTGAGGATGTATTATGATGGAAGTGGATCTCTTCAATAAAGAGAACTAATTCAGTTTCAATTGATCAAGGATGGACAGAAGCAGCTACACCCAAAGAAAGAACACTGGGAAATGAATATAAACTGCTTTCATTTTTGTTTTTCTTCCCAGGTTATTTTTACCTTCTGAATCCAATTCTCCCTGTGCAACAAGAGAACTGTTCGGTTCTGCACATATATATTGTATCTAGGATATACTGTAACCTATTTAACATGTATAGGACTGCTTGCCATCTGGGGAAAAGGGTGGAGGGAGGGAGGGAAAAATCAGAACAGAATTGAGTGCAAAAAATAGCATTGTAAAAAATTGCCCTGGCATGGATTCTCTCAATAAAAACTTATTTAAAAAAAAAAAAAGAAATGGTTTTAATTTCTTCATCTGAAAATTGCCTTTTCATATCCTTTGACCATTTATCAATTGGAAAATGGCTTGAATTCTTATAAATTTGAATCAATTCTCTATATATATTAGAAATGAGGCTTTAATCAAAACCCATAAATGTAAAAATAGTTTCCTAATTTATTGCTTTCCTTCTAATCTTGTCTGCGTTAGTTATGTTTGTACAAAACCTTTTTAATTTAATATAATCAAAATTATCTATTTGGTGTTTATGAGTTCCAGTTCTTCTTTGGGCGCAAATTCCTTCCTTTTCCTCAGATCTGAAAGTAAACTATCCTACGTCCTAATTTGCTTGTAATATCACTCTTTCCATCTAAAGTGTGAACCCATTTTGACCTTATCTTGGTATGTGGTATTAGGTGTGGGTCAATGCCTGGTTTCTTCCATCCTAACTTCCAATTTTCCCAGCAGTTTTTGTCAGTGAATTCTTATCCCAAAAGCTGGGGTCTTTGGGCTTGTCAAACACTAGGCTGTAATAATTATTGCCTATTTTATCCTGTGATCCTAACCTATTCTACTGATTGACTCTATTTCTTAACAAATACCAAATGGTTTTGATGACTCCTGCTTTATATTGAATCCAATATTCAAAGGAACTAACATTCCTTATGTCTATAAGGATAGACAGCTTGAAATTAAGAAGTGAGAGAAGAATGCAGTGGGAGAAAGGAAAAGAACAAAGTGGAATGATGTAGATTATCTTCCATGAGAAAGAGGCAAAAAAAATTTTTACAGTACAGGGGGGAAAGGAGAAAAGAGCGTGAGTGAATCAACCTTAATCTCAAAAGAAATGGCTTAAAATGAAATAACACACATTCAATATGGGCTTAGAAATGTATATTAAGTTGCAAGAAAATAGTAATGAAATGGGATATGGGAATGGAGGATAGTGATAAAAGAGAGGGCATATTAAGAGAGGAAGTGGTCAGATCAAAACACTTTTGAGGAGGGTCAGTAAAAGGAGAAAGAGAATAAAATGGGGGGAATACAGTTAGTAGTAGTAATAGTAAAAAATAATTTTGAAGCAAGTCAATACAATTTAGAAAATAATTCCAAAAGACTCATGAAGGAAATTGCCATCCATATCCAGAGAGAGAACTATTGAGTTCTGGGTGAAGATCAAAGCATTTTTTTTAGCTTCTTCATTTTTCTTGTGTTTTGGTTATTTGGGATATTTTTGGGTTTTTGGGTTTTTGAGGGTTTTTTGAAAATTTTCTAATATGTAAACATGTTTTGTATGGCTCTATGCTTTATCTCTTCAATAAGTGAGAAAGGAGCTACAGAGAGGGAGAGAGTTTGAAATTCAAAACCTTTCAAATGAATGTTTAATAAAATTTGTGATAATGATTAAGACAGCAAAACAAGTTATCACTATTAAAATAATGTTTCAAGATGGTACCAACTGAAAACTATTTTCAATCTGTGTATGGTGAAGAGTCCCAGAAAACATTCCACATTCACCCAACATGTTCCACAGTAGAAGTTCTACTTGCTCTGCATTTTCAAAAGATCACTTCAATGCTTATAGAATAACTCATAGTTAACTGTAATAAATTACTTGAAAGCATAACATATAATCACAATTGAATATACTGTTTTGGATAATAATTATTGCATACTAAAGTACACAACAATAATTCATGGGCAAGAATCTTATTGCAGTATCATATTACTTTATGAGAAAAATGCAATATAATTTCTGGTTTTAAAGTTAAAAATTTGAATTTTGAACAATTTATATAGTAATATTCTGATTTTCTGAACTAAAGTAAGGAATTAAACATCATTACTGAATTTATGGATTTTCTTTTTATATCTCTTGCATATATCAGCTTTATGACAGGAAAATAAATCATAATTATAGTTTAATAAAATTAAATTTTAAATACTTATTTTAGCAACAAAAGCTCTGTTCTGAGTAATTACCTCCTCTTGAAGTACTTACTGTATTCACTTCTTAGAACTTCTCTTATGTTCCTTCTTGGCTGCCTGAAAGTTCTGAGCACTTCATCTGAATTCTAAATAATTCACTAAATAACTCATGATCTTCAAATTTGTTTTTAAAATATTCTGTTATCATTAATATTATGAATGTAACTTTAATAAACAAATCTCAAATTTTTTTCTTCTAAGGAATGGACTGATGATCTCTCTTAAAGTGTGTATATGTGCTAACTAATCATATCATAACACAAAGCCTACTTTTACCTAATAATATATTGCAGTTGTAAGACAGAGGCTACTGTTACATAATAATATATTGCAGTTGTTAAGCTTGTATACATACAGACAAAAATATTTTAATTTGATACTCTTTATGTGTTTCTAAAATTTCATAAATTATAATGCAAAGAAGTAATACAGTTTTAAAATAAAATTGTCAATATTAGTTGTATCCCAATTCAGTGTGTATGTTATTCCTTTTTTGAACTCTCATTTCTAATGAGAGTTTACTTGCTCCCCCTGACCTCTCTCTATTTTACTTCAGCATAAAAACTTTTTTCTTGCCTCTTTTATGTCATATAATTTATCCCCATTCTACTTCTCCCGTTTTTACAATACATTCCCTTTTCTTACCCTTTAATTTGATTTTAAAGGTATCATCCTTGCATATTCAACTCACACTTGTGCCCTCTGTCTACGCATACTCCTAACAATGAGAAAGTTCTTAGCAATCATAAGTATCAACTTTCCATGTAGGACTATAGACAGCTTAACAATATTACAACCGTTATGATTTTTCTTCTTGTTCATCTTCTTGTACTTCTCTTGAGTTTTGTATTTGAAATTCAAATTTTGTATTTAGTCATGGTCTTTTCATCTAGTTTCAAGGTTCTTAAACTGCAGTTTTAGACCCCATATGGGGTTTCATAAATAAATATAGGATCACAAAATTATGATTTATTATCTTTAAATATTTGATTTGCATAACTATTATATATTGCATATAATATTTATATGTTACATATGCTATTATATTATGTTATGATTATATTATATTATGTTAGATTATATATAATATATATATATAATGTATACCTATATACCTAATATCACATAAAATTTTCAGACAAAAAAAGGATAATGAGTGGAATACAGGTCCATGTATAGGCAAAACAACAGAGTCCTATATCAGTGCTAGCTAAGAGACCCCTGTAATCTCCTTCTGTCCAGTTCTTCAACTCCCCTTAACATCGTGGATTGATAGTTCAGAAAGCAGCTACTGACACTGCAATTCAATGGTTCCCAGTACCTGCTGCTGGTTTGTTGGGGCCAGAGTTATGTGGCTGACAGCCTGTGGTAGATTTTATTCATTCTCTCCCAGGTGTGATAGACTTTTCCCACTGACCTTTTATTTTGTCTTTGGTGTTTATTGATTGAGAAGTCTGAAAACTACTCCTGCAACTGAAGATTCAGTAACCTTGACTCCTGTTTCTGATTTGTTCAGGCTCAGTCTGCACAGATATGATTTATGCTGGACTTTGTTCCATTATTACCCTAGTGCAACAGATCTTTCCTGCTCACCTATTTTTTTCTTGGGCTGGAAAATAGTTTTTCATTCCATCATTTTGTGGGTTCTGTCACTCTTGAATTTGTTTAGAGTCATTATTTTAAAATATTTGGATAAATTTGGGGGAGAGCTCAGATGAGCCCTTGACTTTATTTTAACATCTTGGATCTGCCTCTCATGAATTTCATTTTCAAAAACTTTTTTGAACTTTCATTTTTATATGAAAGCACCACAGAGAATTCTGACCTATAGCATAGCATTTATGCACTATTTTATTCTTTGCCATAGCCTATTGTAAAAAGAGCATTTTTAGATTGTCTTGGAATATGTATTATTGAGAAGTGATAGCAGGCAGTTTAATATGTTCTACCTTCTGAGTGTCAACTATTGAATGGTATTGAAAATGCTCTGACATATCGAGGAACTGCTAACTGGATAGGAATGAAGGAAACTTTCTATTTTCCTAGAGTACTGAATAGTATTACATAAGACTAGAAGGATGAGTAGGAGATTCATTGTTTAATCATCATCCACATTAAACACAAATCATTCTGGCTCTCACTGATTGGCCAATAACAAATACCAGTGCAAACTTCTGTTGGTCATTGTTTGTATTTTGATGACTTGGAGCATAAATAGCAATTGTTTCTGTTCTGGCCAGAAATTCCTAGAGTCTTCCCCTCCCAAATTGAATTTTTTTTGAATAAACAATAAAAGGTCATCTTTTGCTTCAATTTCTCACCCAACCTTAGGTTCCAAGGAGGCCAAGATCTTCACTTCAATATGAATTAATACTAGTCATCCTGATCTATGTTTTGTCATTGGACCCAAATGATTCTGGAGAACAAAGTGAGGCTGGTGACTGCATAGCACTGCCTCACTTAAATTCAATTTATTTGTAAGTCAAAGCACCACATTCCTGATAGCATTGGTTCTTTTCAAAAAGGAAGGACAAACAATAATGACAACAATAAGTGATCTCATATATTACATGAAATTGTAACTCCAAAGGTTATGTGGTTAGTAGTAATCTAACTTTAGATAGTCATTAGTATTTTAAATCATAATCTTTCTATGAAAAAGATATTGAGTGATAAAAGCATTGTTACCTTTTTCTTAATATAAGAGATATAAATCAGGCAGGAATGGCACATTTAACGATGAAGACTACAAAAATATAGTTCTGGGATCTTAACATAAAGAAGTGGTGCTTGGACACTATGAAGAATATTGATGTGCACTGATTGAACAATAAACAAATATGTGAATAGCTCTTCCCTTTCCATTATACTAAATATTCATCAATAAATTGGAGTTTATCATATGAGCCAATGAATTTTGTAACACATTTCAATCAATTATTTATATAAAGTCCCCTAAATAATATCTAATAATAGGAAACTAAATGTGATCCTGTAGAAGATAAAAAAAAATAGAATGAATACCTGAAGAGGATTTATTTACAAGATCTTTCAAAAAAGACAACATATATCATTCTACTCAGTAACTTTATTGAAAAAGTACATGTATATGAAAAAGCAATAAAATATGATGGGAAACATGAGTCTAGCTCAATGAATAAATGAAGCTAAATCATTTATTCTGTTTAGCATCATACTACCTGCATATTATTTAATACAATATGAGGTAGAAAGTACTGAATGGCATAAAAATAATAAAAAATGATGATGTTTTACCAAGTGGGAAATGCATAGAATTGATGTGAGAATTACTTCTAAATCAGCTAAATAAAATGTGATTACATTCTGAGCTGTTTAGATTAAAGGTCAAAATCAATACCGAATTAGAATAAAGGATAAATGGTGGGAAAAAATGCTACCAGCAATTTTACTACCTTGAACAAAATTTCTTTAGTCAGAAAAATGGGAAAGATATTAGCATAATTATTGGCCCTGAAAAACAAAATTAGAGATGCTTTACTAATGTGAAATGATCACCTGAAGATGGAAACAAATTACAGATTTGTTTCCTTTTAATTGTTCCTTTTAAAATGCCCACCGATTAGTCAATACTCTTTCCTTAACTACCTACCCCATACCAACACAGTATTAAGGAATGGAAGTAAAAGCAAAAAATAATAGTAATAATAATCATTGCTCTCAAGGAGTTCACAGTCCAATCTATGGCCTTTACTCACCACCATTCATTTAACTACAAAATCTCACCTATCCCCATGATACTATTAGAATGATTTTTATCCCCATTAGAAGATGTGAACTAGAACTGTTCCAAAATAACCATTTTTTATTTTTTATATCCTTCATATTTCAGCCATGAAGTGTATTAGTATTTTTCTTTATCAGTCCTCTGGTATCATATTTGATCATTTGTTAGAGATCAGAAGTCCTTCAAAAGATCTTGTTTTTACATTATTTATATTACAGTATAAATTGTTCTTCTGATCACTGTATACTTTCATACAATTTTCTCCATGTTTCTTTGAAACTTTCCCCTCATTTACAACAACATTCATACATCAGTTTTATCAGATATACCCAAATGGAAAATACCCAATTCAATTCAACAAAGATAGATAAATAGATAGATACATAGATATAGACATAGATATAAATATGCAGATACATGCATATATATGTACATATGAAATTATTTCCCAATTATATGTAAAAATTATCAATATTCATTTTTTAATTGAGTTTCAAATTCTCTCCCTCCCTCCCAATCCACCTCACTGAAAAGGCAAGCAATTTGATATAGGTGATACATGTGTAGTCACATATTGCCCTATTAGTCATATTTTTCTTCTCTATTTAAAACATAAATAAAAAGAGATGAGAAAAGCATTGCCATGTGTACCACAAAATATGAGAAGATTCAAAATATAGAGTAACAAATGTCCATTTCAAGAAAGACTATAAAACAAATAAACACGTATTCAGTGCCGTTCATCTTTTCTTTGCTTCTTTATGAATTTTTTCTTGTTCCTTCCTAGGCAATTTTTATTTTATTCTTTCCCCCTTCTTCTCTTTTCCCAAGAAGTCTACAAGTAAGTGTGAATAAATGTGTACACACACACACACACACACACACACACACATATATATATTATACATATGCATATGTACACATAAATATGTGTATAATATATACACATGCACATATATGTATAACATATACATATATGTGCATATATAAATACATAGAAATCCATAATCATACACATAGACATTCATAATCATCTATGTAAAAGCATACTATTCTTATTTGTCCTTTGTTTCTCTGAAAATAATCTGCTTTCATAAATCCAAATCTTTCCATATTTTTCTAAATCCACCAACTCTTTATTTGTATGGAGATTTGGATCAATAAGTGAATTTTAATACAATAATGCAAGAAATAATTAAAAAAGAGTATCGTGAATAGTTAGAGGAGGAGAAATTACAAATAGAAATAATCTACCCATCACTACCTGAAAGAAATCTTATGAGAAAAACCTACAGTCTAGGAGTAGGGGGGGAATAAAGTAGGTATCATGGTTGAGTTGCAGAGTGTGGGGATAGGTTAAGTGAGTAATCAATTAGTGAGTAGAAGTAAAGCAAGGGAGTTTGACAGTATAAGAAACAGAAGATATGTATTCCAGAAATATTCCAACCTTATACTATCTACTTATCTTAATTAATCTAAAACAATATTTATTAACAAAGCTGTCATATACTGGAGGTTTCCTTTTGTTTAATCTACTTTAGCTTTGTCTGAAATTATGATTCCTATCTCTTTTTTAACCTAATAAATTATATTCCTATATTTTATTTTATGTTTGTATATATCTTCTGTTTATATTTGTATTTTTAATATTATATATATTGTTTAAAAATCACCCAACTGGAAAAGGAGATTCAGAACTTTAAGAAGAAAATTCTTTGAACTTTAGGGTTGACAAGGGAAATCCAATGAGTTTATAAGAGATCAAGAAATAACATGCCAAAATATAAAGAATGAAGAAATAGAATAGAATGTGAAACATCTTATAAGAAAAACAAATAGATCTGGAGAACAGATGAAGAGGAGAAAATATATAAGTATTTAGAATACTTAAAAGCTGTGACCATAAAAAGAACCATGAAAAATACTACAAGAAACCATCAAAGAAAATTGTACTGAAGTGATAAAACATGAGGGGAAAATAGAAATAAGAAAAAACATCCACTAATCAGTACTTCAAAGAGTTCCTACAAGGAAAAACACATAGGGACATTATTTCTAAATTTTGAAATTCCCAGATCAAAAAAAAATTCATGAAAAACAGAAACATTGTTTTCAAATATGCTGGAGCTACCATTAAAATTGTACAAGATTTATAGAAACCAAAATGAAAGACCATAGTCCTATAATATTTTATATTGACAATGAAAAGAACTAGGTCTGAGGTCAAAAGTTTCATATTCAGAAAAAGCTAAGTATGAGATTGAATTGAAAGGGGAGAAGGATATTCAATGGACTTGCAGATTTTCAATATTTTGCCTCAATCAAATTTGAACTCAATAGAAAATTTAGCATTAAAGCCTAATTTCAAGAGACTCAACAAGAACAAATTGTTTATGTTTTAAAAGTGTAAATATAAACCATATGTCTAAAATGGACACCAGTAACTGGGTAATTCAAAAGAAACATTGAAACAGAGCTGAGTATGATTTGATTCTAAAAAGTAAATTAACTTGGAAAAGGTGAAAATAATAATGATGCTAAATGAACGATATGCAAAAGAAAAACTAAAACATATATTATATGGGAGAGAAGAGCTCAGTTTTTAAAATCTGCTCATATTGAGAATGGGTTAAATATGAAATAATACATGTATACATACAGATGTAGATATTTATAGGTAAGTAGATAGATGTCATATTTTGTTCCCTTCTTTGGAGGGTGTTATAACCTTCATGGTTTTATGTATATATATATAATGTGCATATAAGTATATTTTATGTATTTTTGCATGTATGTATAGCAGGAGGTAATAGGATATGACAGTCAGATAGGATGTATAGATTAATGGGAAAGGAATGAAGAGGGAGGGAAGGAGTTGGGGGTGGGGGGAGATAAGGGAAAAATCCATGATGGGCATTGCAAGGCAAGTCAAGTAGTAGAAAAATAGTAGAAGATTTAACAGGAATAAGAAATAAGATATATATAGAAACTCTATAAAAAGGATCAGAAGTAGAATTTATTAGGAAAAAAAGTAGGGCTAGTAATCATTGATCTCAGACAATATCAAACAACAATTCAATCAAGAAAGAAATCTATATTATATGTAAACTATATTATTGTGGATACATGTTTATGAATGTGTAAATACATATATGTGTATGTGAGCATGTAAGTATGTGTATGTGTATAAATAGATATATATGTGGGTGGGTGTGCATGCTTAACTGTCACATACTTGGAGAAGAGAGAGTTAAAAGTAGAGAAAAGAATAAAGTGAAAAGTACATAGCAAGGAACAAAAGAATAACCTGCAGGGAAGCAAAAAAAAAAAAAAAAAAGATTGACAGTCATGAACATAATGTCTTCTATTATTATATATTCTTTAATGAAATGGAAATTTATTGTTACAAACATTAAATACTCCCTGATGCTTTGCTGGAGACATTACAATGTTTTGTTTTATTTTTATTTTCCTTTTTCTGTCTTTTCTATTTTGCTTTTTCTTATTTTTGTGTTTTGTTATGGATAAAAAAATATTTTTAAAAAGTTACTGGCTGACTTTTTTCCATATTTTTTTTCTGGAATTGTTCTTATTTTTAAAAAATCCTTGGTCACTTCCATTTGATTTGTATAGTTTTTTTTTTTTGAGTTGTTCTATAAATTATTTTTAGACAGATGATAATTTCATGTTATTATTTGGGGGAGTGTAGAGGGCCACAGATAATGGGGTAACTCTGGGTGAGGTATAAGACCCTTCAGCTCAGAGGGAACCTGATGACAATGTCTTGTTTGGCTCCCCATCTTCCCTAAGGGCTTTCAGGTTTCCTGAGAAGTCATGGGGCAGTGAAAACCTATATTATCAGGTGGCAAAGAGTGATACCAGGTGGCAAACTACATACAATAGTAAGCTGTTTATGTAGTTCCACATGCGCAGTATAGACTTAATACATGCCCAGTGTTTTGGTTACATAAGGGTATGAGGGTATATAAGGGTGAAAGAACTGGGGATAAATGGACTCCATATTTTCACCATCCTCAGGAGTTTTGCCTCATCACTTCTCCACTAAGATGGTATATTTTAATCACCCCAGCATGGGGCTCTAAAAAGCATGGTACCTTTTGTCACCCCAATTGGGGGGCTCTAGAAAGCAGGACACAATAGAGGAGCAAAGGCTTTTTTGTTTCATTTTTCCCCTCTGAAGAAGAACCTTAGTCTTCTCTATTTCCATAGTAACTTTCCATGGTTGGATTCTTTCTCCTTTACATGATTTTTTTTTAAATTGTTTAAATCTATAGCAGCTTATTATTGTAATCATCTTTAGTACTGTCCTGTGGCACATAGTACCTCTAGTTTCAGGTCCTTCTCTTGCCTGCAACTGAAACCAATATACTCCACCCCTCCACCCACCCTGTAAGTGCCTGCAGCTAGCAGCTTCCCTGATCCACTGCTTCTGTACTCACCAGACATGTAATGGTTCCTTCTCATTCAGCACAGCTAGGCCTGAAATCCCTCATCAGCAGAGGTTTCTTCTCTTAGACATCAAACTCCCTACACTAGTTGGGAGGTTTAAAATTTCTGTGGCCACTGCCCAAGCTGCTTCCTAATACACTTTGGCCCAGAGCTCATTGCTTGCTGGTTTAAGCAATGGGTCAAAGCTCCATCCTGGGAGATGTTTTTCCCTAATCATCTCCGGCTTTCCCAAGAGAAAAACTGTTCTACCTCAATTTTGGTTTGCTTTTGCCACTCTGTGTTCACCAGGAGGCACGGTTTTTTACTTCTTTGTAAGGACAATCTGGAATGGTTGGATTTGTTCATAGTTCTACCAACAATGTATCAGTGCTCCAGTTTTCCCACATCTTCTCCAACATTTGTCATTATCTTTTCCTGTCATCTTAGCCAATCTGACAGGTGTGTAGTGGTATCTCAAAGTTACCTTAATTTGCATTTCTCTAATCAATAGTGATTTGGAGCACCTTTACATGTGGCTACAAATAGTTTCAATTCTTCATTGGAAAATTGTCTGCTCATATCCTTTGACCATTTATCAATTGGAAAATGGCTTGAACTACTAAAATTTGAGTCAATATTCTATATACCTTAGAAACAAGGCCTTCATCAGATTTTTTGGATAGGAAAATGCTCTCCCAGTTTATTGCTTCCCTTCTAATCTTCTCTGCATTAGTTTTGTTTGTACAAAAACTTTTAACTTAATATACTAAAAATTATCTATTTTATGATCAATATGATATTTATGATCATTAGTTCTTTTTTGTTCACAAATTCCTTCCTCCTCCACAAATCTGAGAGGTAAACTATCCTGTGTACTTCTAATTTTTTTTTTCATATTATCATTCTTTATGTCTAGATCATGAATTCATTTTGATCTTATCTTGGTATATAGTGTTAGGTGGGGGAGCTATGACTACTTTCTGCCAAACTAGTTTCCAATTTTCCCAGCAGTTTTGTAAAATAGTAAATTCTTATCCCAAAAGGTGGGGCCTTTAGATTTGTCAAACAGTAGATTGTTATAATCATTGACCATTTTGTTCTGTGAGCCTAACCTATTGCACTGATCAACTTCTCTGTTTCTTAGACAGCACTAAATGGTTTTGATGACTGCTGCTTCATAATATAATCTTAGATCTGCTGCAGCTAGGCCACCTTCATTTGCTTTTCTCTTCATTCATTCCTCTGAAATTCTTGACCTTTTGTTCTACTGGAAGAATTTTGTTGTTATTTTTTCTAGGTCAGTAAAATAGTTTATGGGAAGTTTGATTGGTATAGCACTAAAAAAATAGATTAGTTTAGGATATTATTGTCATCCTTATATTTATTTGACCTATACAAGAGTACTTGATATTTTTCCAATTGCTTAGATCTGACTTTATTTGTATGGAAAGTGTTTTTTAGTTTTGCTTAGATAGTTCCTGATTTTCCTTTGGAAGATAAATTCCTGAATATTTTATATTATCAACATTTATTTTAAATGGAATTGCTCTTTGTATCTCTTGCTGTTGGATTTTGTTAATGATTCATAAGAATGCTAATGATTTATGTGGATTTATTTTGTTTCGTGCAATTTTGGTAAAGTTGTGAATTATTTCTAATAGCTTTTTAATTGATTCTTTGGGGTTCTCTAAGGATACCGTGATATCGTCTGCAAAGAGTGCTCATTTAATTTCCTCTTTACCTACTCTAATCCCTTTAATCTCTTTTTAATTTATTTTTCTTCTCATTACCAAAGCTAGCATTTCTAATACAATGTTGGATAGCAATGGTGATACTGAGCAACTTTGTTTCACCCCTGATCTTATTTAGAATGGTTCTAGTTTATCCCCATTATATATGAAACTTGCTGATGGTTTTAATAGATGTTACTGACTGTTTTAAGGAAAAGTCAATTTATTCCTATACCCTCTAGTGCTTTTCATAGGAATGGGTATTGGATTTTATCAAAATTTTTTCTACATCTATTGAGATAATCATATGGTTTTTGTTAATTTGGTTATTGATATAGTCAATAATTCTAATAGTTTCCTAATATTGAATCAGTCCTGCATTCTTGATATAATTTCTTCTTGGTAATGATATGTTATTATGGGAATGATGATTTGTAATTGCTTTGCTAATATTTTATTTATGATTTTTGCATCAATAATCATTAGGGAGATTTGGTCTGTAATTTTCTTTCTCTGTTTTGAAGCTACTTGGTTTAGCTACCAGTATCATGTCTGTGTCATTAAATGAATTTGGTTGGAATCCTTCATTCCATATTTTTTCAAATAGTTTATGTCATATTGGTGTTAATTGTTCTTTAAATGTTTGGTAGAATTCACATGTAAATCCATCTGGTCCTGGGGATTTTTCCTTAGGGAGTTGATTAATAGCTTCTTCTATTTCTTCTTCCAAAATGGGACTATTTAAGTAATTTATTTCCTCTTCTGTTAATCTGGGCAATATATATTTTGTAGGTATTTTTTTTTCCATTTCACTTAGGTTGTCACATTTATTGGCATAAAATTGGGCAAAGTAACTCCTGTTAATTGCTCCAGTTTTCTCTCCAGTAACTTGGTGGATAGTTCTCCATTTTCATTTTTGAAACTAATGATTTGATTTTCCTCTTTTCTTTTTTCTAATCAAATTAACTAAAGGTTTATTTATTTTGTTGGGTTTTTTTCATAAAATCAACTCTTAATTTTATTTATTAATTCAATTTTTTAATTTCAATTGTATTTATCTCTCCTTTTTTTAGAATTTCAAGTTTGATATTTGATTGGGGGTTTTTAATTTTTTTTGTATCCTTTTTAGTTGCAAGCCCAATTTTTGTGTTCTTCTCTTTTTCTATTTTATGCGAGTAAACATCTAGAGATATGAAATTTCCCCTTATTATCACCTTGGCTGTATGCCTCAAATTTTGGTATGTTGTCTCATTCTTGTCATTCTCTTGGATGAAATTATTGATTTTGTCTATGATTTGCTGTTTCACCCATTCATTCTTTAGGATGAGATTATTTAGTTTCCATTTTCTTTTTGGTCTATTTTCCCCTGGCCATTTATTGAATATAATTTTTATTGTATCATGATCTGAAAAAATGCATTTACTATTTCTGCTTTTCTGCTTTTAATTATAAGGTCTTTATGTCCTAATATATGGTCAATCTTTGTATAGATTCCTTTTATTCCTATACTCTCTAATGTTTTTAATAGTAATGGATGTTGGATTTTATCAAACGCTTTTTCTGCATCTTTTGAGATAATCATATGATTTTTGTTAATTTGGTTATTGATATGATCAATTATGCTGACATTTTTGTAATATTAAACCAGCCCTTAAATAAAGGGCTTAAATAAAATTTATTTCATCTTCTGTTAATCTGTGCATTTCACTTAGATTGTCAAATTTAAGGGCATAAAGTTAGGCAAAGTAACTGTTGATTATAGCTCTAATTTCCTCTTCATTAGTGGAGAGTTGTCTCTTTTCATTTTTAAGACTAACACTTTGATTTTCCTCTTTCCTTTTTCTAATAAAATTTACCAAAGCTCCATCTGTTTTGTTCTTTTTTGCATAAAACCAACTCTTAGTTTTATTTATTAATTCAATAGATTTTTTTTATTTCAACTTTATTAATTTCTCCTTTCATTTTTAGAATTTCAAATTTAGTATTTGATTGGGGTTTTTAATTTGTTTTTCCCCTAGCTTTTTAAGTTGAAAGCCCAATCATTGATCTTTATGGGCCAAAATGTTTGTGGCAGTCCTTTTTGTAGTGACTACAAACTAGATATTGAATGGATGCCCATCAACTGGAGAATGGCTAAATAGGTTTTGGTATAAAAAGTTATGGAATATTATTTTTCTGTAGGAAATGACCACCAGGATGATTTCAGAGAGACTTGGAGAGACCTACATGAACTGATGCTAAGCAAAATGAGCAGAACCAGGAGATCATTATACACTTCAACAACAATACTCTATGATGATCAATTCTGATGGATGTGACTTTCTTCAACAATGAAATGTACCAAATCAGTTCCAATTGTTCAGTAATGAAGAGAACCAGCTACACCTAGTGAAAGAACTATGGAAAATGAGTGTGGACCACAATATAGCATTTCAATTCCTTCTGTTATTGCCTGCTTGAATTTTTGTTTTCCTTCTCAATTTATTTTTACCTAATTTCTAAATCAATTTTTTTTGTGCAGCAAGACAACTGTATAAATATACAGATTTTGTATTTGTATACACGTATTGTATTTAACATATACTTTAACATATTTAACATGTATTGGTCTACCTGCCATCCAGGAGAGGTTTGGGGAAGGAGGGGAAAAGTTGGAACAAAAGGTTTTGCAAGGGTCAATGCTGAAAAATTAGCATGCATATGTCTTATAAATAAAAAGCTAAAATCTAAAAATCTAAAAAAATTTTATAGATTCCATGATTTTTGTATAGATTCCATGATCCTTAAAAAATTTTAAGAAACCTATTTTTAAAAATTACCTTGAAAGATTTCAAATGCAGCCAGACAACAAAATTTCTAAGGGCTATATTTAGAGAGTTCACTGGGATGATTTATTAATTTTGCTCATTCCCATTAAGCTTTCCATAGTGCATTATAAGAAGAAAACGGATACATTTTTCCCTAGCAAGTTGGGGGATATAGAAATTGAATTAGATAATTAAAGTTGTAGAATTACATCTTAGCAGATTCTGCAGGTTTTAAGATTAATCATTAAAGAATTTTAAGATCACAGGGGAAAAAGTTCCTGAGACTTTGGAGAAATTCCAGGAACTCATCCCCTTCTGAAAAATTTGTGTAGGTTTTTACATACCATTGTATAGAATTTATTTTAAGGAAAAATAAGAATTAAATCTTTTTAAAATTTTTTAAAGATTTTAAAAGTAATGACAATTAATAGCTTTATTGTTCTAGGTCAGTGAAGGAAAGTTAATTTGCAAATATTCCCAAAATGAAAAGAATGAAGAGAAAATAGATTAACAATCAATATTTTGTAAGTCCTTCCTTGGTTGCCTTCTTATTTTTTTCCTCTAAATCCTTTTCTATACCATTAGAAAGGAAAAATATAGTCCTCTTCAAATAAAAGCAAAGGAAAATGCTATAAAAGGGAAAGATCTACAAAAAAGTACTGGATTCTGCTTCACCTGGTTGAAAGATGAGTCAATAATTGCAGAGGAACTCTACCCACTCTGTTACAGCACACCCCAACCCAGCAGCTGAGGGGCAGAGAGCATCAGGATCCACAGCATTCCATGAACCCTACCATGAGGTATTCCCACCAAAGGAAGATTCTGGCATCAGCCACCCTATCTCCTAGGAATCACTGGGCCTACCCCTACAGGCTAGTTATTCAGTGTCTCCAAGTTGGGCCTGACTCTTATCACTCCTCACCAAGTTGCTGCTGGGAGATTTCAGGTAAGCTTGGAATGCTTAGAGTGGCTATGTGAGATGACAGAGCCAATTAACCTCTGTTCTTGGGAGGCCCACTCATTTATGTTTCAGTTCCAGAAATGAATTAGCTATGTGATTTATGGCAAGTTATTTTATGTCTCTTTGCCACAGTTTCCTGATTTGTAAAGAGAAAAATAATAATAGTTGTTATTGTGACATCAAAACGATATAATGATTATAAAATATTTGACACAGTGACTGGCATATGTTAAGAGTGAATATATTATTTTACTAATTAAATGTATTTATTCCACCTTTTCTAACTTTAAAGTGGTTTTAAAATGCCAATTGGAATAAAATGCCAACATGAAATTATTTGGAAATGCAATTGAGGCCACTTGAAGTTAATTAATTTTGTTATTCTAAATTATATTGTATTTCTAAATTTATGTTGTAAAATTGGAGCAAAAATGTTAATATAAAGCAATGTCTATTCTAAATGTTTTCACATGAGTCATGTTTTTTAAAAATGTGACCATTTGAATATCTGACCATTATAAAAGTATATAAGGTGACTTGAAGATTTAGCTTCAATAGAGTTAAATATCAGATATTTGCTATATACCTGAAGCCCCAGAATATAGGCCATATTATCTAATAAGTAAAGGACTAATGTAATATTAATTGTTAGGCAAACATCAGGAAAAATATTCAAGCTCAAAGCTATTATTTTGCTATTTTAGGTAAAAGATTATATATTGTGGGTGGAGCCAAGATGGCAGAGAAGACACATGCATCATTCTAAACTTCCCTTCTACCTTCACTACTAATTACCAAATTCGGCCTCAGAAATAGTGCTTGATTGGTGAAATCTATGAATATTGGGACTACCAGCCAAGGTATTCAGGGTAATCAGTAAGGTCATCAGAAAAAGGTTTGTCCTGTTTGGCTGAAGCAGGCCATCACAGGCAAGGAGGCAGAACTAGAGGCTAGCACACTGAGCAGACCTGAGTGTGGGTGGTCTCCATGGGTGGAAAATTTGCAGGGAGGACTCTACCACAGATTTAGTTGCTCTACTTTAATATTAGCAAAAAGACTACAGAAAATCATCCCCAGCATAATACACCATGATCAAATAGGATTTATACCAGGAATACAGGACTGGTTCAATATTAGGGAAACTATCAGTATAATTGGCCATATTAATAACCAAATTAACAAAAACCATATGATCATCTCAATAGATGCAGAAAAAGCATTTGATAAAATCCAACATCCATTCCTATTAAAAACACTTGTGAGTATAGGAATAAATGGACTTTTCCTTAAGATAATCAGTAGCATCTATTTACAACCAGCAGTAAGCATCATATGTAATGGGGACAAACTGCAACCATTCCCAATAAGATCAGGAGTGAAACAAGGTTGCCCACTATCACCATTACTATTTAATATTGTATTAGAAATGCTAGCTTTGGCATTAAGAGTTGAGAAAGAGATTAAAGGAATAAGAATAAGCAATGAGGAAACCAAATTATCACTCTTTGCTGATGGCATGATGGTATACTTAGAGAACCCCAGAGAGTCTACTAAAAAGTTATTAGTTGCTCTACTTTAGTTGCAAAGCAGTAGATCAGCAGAGAAGTTAAAGCCAAAGGTAGAGTGTGCTTCAAAAAACTCCAGAATCTAATAGGATCTGGCTACACAGCACTAAAAATGATTCAGCACAGACCACAGCACAGCTATGCATCCCCGTTCTGCAGCATGGGGCTTTTGTGCAGGGCAGTCACACTTCAAATCACCAAGGGGGCTCTGCTGAGGGCAGTCACAAATCTACATGGCAGGGGGGTGAAGCCTAGAGCAGCCTATAATTGGTATAGTGGGGGGCTCAGCCTGGGGCAATAGAACTTCTGGAGTTTGACTATGCTCCCCAGGGCAGAGACACTTCTGGTGCCATGCCCGGCTATTCAGAAATTGCTAATACCCACAGCTGGCTTTTGCCTGGGGTAGAGACATTTTCACTGTTCAGCCTCTAGCCCCAGAGCAGTCACTAATCCACACAGCAGGGCTCTTCACAAAGCACTAAGGCAGCTTGCTCTGTGCCATCCGGGCCTGAGTCACTTCCAGTACAGAGTTTTTCCCAGAGTACTTCTGCAGTTCAGCTGCTCTTTGCAGCCTGTTGGCAGGATAGCTACTGTCCATAAGCTATTCCTGCTCTGAAGAGGAAGCTGGTAACCTCCTCACCCTGAAGGCAGACCATAAGGGCTTTAAAAAAAAAAATGAGTCATTTAGCATCAGTTCATGTAAGTCTCAAAAAATAAAAAATAAAAAATGAGTAAAAAACCAAATGGATGATTGATAGCTTCTATACAGAAAGAGAGCAGGTTTTCAACCCTGAGGAGAATAATAGCAGACAGTCTCCAGACAAAAATCCCAAAAGGGGAAGTAACCTAGTCCCCATAACACAAGGCTCTCCTAGAAGAAACTATAAAAAATTTTAAAAGAGCGGTAGAAGAAAAATGGGGAAAGGAAAGAGAAGTTATGCAAAAAAGTAACAACTACCTGAAATATGAATTGGAAAAGGTAAAGAACTCCCAGGAACCTCAGGGAAACCGAATTTGTGAATTGGGAAAATTTGTGAATTGGGAAAGGTAAAGAACTCCCAGGAAAGTAGGATTTGTGAATTGAAAAAAGAAAATAACTCAGTAAAAAAAAAAAAAAAAAAAAAAAAAATAGTGAAATGTAAAAAAAATTCCATAGAGCAAAACAACTTATTTAAAAACTCAATTGGACATATACGAAAAGAACTAAAAAAAGCTAATGAACAAAATAACTCATTAAAAATCAGAACTGAATAGAAATGAATGATTGAGACATCAAGGATCAATCAAGTAAAAGCAAAAAAAAAAAAAAAAAAGAAAGAAAAAAAATTAGAAGAAATATGTTAAATATCTATTTGGTAAAAGAGCAGAACTGGAAAATATCTCTAGAAGAGATAATCTGAGGATTATTGGACTTCCTGAAAATTATGATGAAAAAATGAGCCTAGATACTATTTTACAGGAAATCATCAAAGAGAACTGATCAGATGTAATAGAATCAGAAGGTAAAACAGGCTTTGAAATAATTCATCAAACACTTTCAGAAAATGACCCTAAAATAAAAACTCCAAAATAAAAAAGATAATGTCAAAGGAAAAAAATATTACAAGCAGCCAGAAAAAAAAAATTCAAATAACAAGGAGCTACAATAAGTAACACTCAAGATCTAGCTGTTTCCACATTAAAAGATCGAAGGGCCTGGAATCTGATATTCCAGAAGGCAATTGAAATGCAACCAAGAATAAACTACCCAGATGACCTGAGCACTTTATTCCAGGGAAGAGAAGGGCATTTAATGAAACAGATGAATTCCATTTGTGTCTAAGGAAAAAAACAGAACTAAACAAAAATTTAATCTCCAAACATAGAACTCAAGAGAAGCAGAAAAAGGTAAAGAAAATTCTTTAGAACTGCATTTCTGTTATGGATATACATAAAGAGTACATGTATAATTAGATTTTACTGATGCAACATAAAAAGGGAAGTAGAAATGGTAAGAGGATAATATCAGAAAATGGGGAAAGGGTGATAAAAAAAGGGAAACTACATCCCATGCAGAGGTAAAGGAAACCTATCATATTTGAGGGAATTTAGAGACGGGGAGGAACATTGTATGAATCTTGCTCTCATCAGAGTTAGCTCAAAGAGAAGCTAATTGACATATTTGGTTTACAAAGAAAACTCTCTTACCTCATTAAAAAGTGGGAGAGGAAAAGGGAAAAGGAAAAGAGTAATAAGGGAAATGTACCAGAAAGAGGAAGGGATTCAAAGGGAATGGGAGGGAGTCTAATGAGGGAGAACTGTGTGAGGCAAGTGGTGCCCATAACTTTAACATTGGGAAAGGGGGTGAGGGAGGGCAAAAAAAAAAAAAGAAAGAAAAAAAAAAAAAGAAAAACATAATTAGGGCATAATAAGATGGCAGGAAATACAGAATTTGTGATATCAATCATAAATGTGAATGGGATGAACTCTCCCATAAAGCAGAAGTGGATAGCAGATTGGATCAAAAGTCAGAACACTACAATATGTTGTTTACAGGAAACACATTGAAAGCAAGGGAATACCTACAAAGTAAAGGTAAAAGGCTGGATCAGACTCTATTATGCTTCAGGTGAAGTCAAAAAAGCAGGGGTAGCCATCCTTATCTCAGATCAAGCAAAAGCAAAAATTGATCTAATTAAAAGAGATAAGGAAGGAAACTATATCTTGCTAAAGGGTAGCATAGGTAATGAAGCAATATCAATACTGAACATATATGCACCAAGTGGTATAGCATCTAACTTCCTAAAGAAGAAGTTAAGAGAGTTGCGAGAAGAAATAGACAGCAAAACTATAATAATGGGAGATCTCAACCTTGCAGTCTCAGATCTAGAAAAATCAAATCACAAAACAAATAAAGAAATTAAAGAGGTAAATAGAATATTAGAAAAATTAGGTATGATAGATCTCTGGAGAAAACTGAATGGAGACAGAAAGGACTATACTTTCTTCTCAGCAAAACTATACAAAAATTGACCATATATTAGGACATAAAGACCTCAAAATTAAATGCAGGAAGGCAGAAATAGTAAATGCTTTCTTTTCAGATCACAATGCAATAAAAACTACATTTAA
Source organism: Antechinus flavipes (assembly GCF_016432865.1). Taxonomy (NCBI): domain Eukaryota; kingdom Metazoa; phylum Chordata; class Mammalia; order Dasyuromorphia; family Dasyuridae; genus Antechinus; species Antechinus flavipes. Next base: position 529,458,630 of record NC_067400.1, read on the forward strand.
CAAAAAGTTAGGGGTAAATAGACCAAAAAGTATTTGGAAACTAAAAAGAATGCTTGGGTGAAAAAGTAAATTATAGACACAATTAATAATTTCACCCAAGATAATGACAACAATGAAACATCATATCAAAATTTGTGGGATGCAGCCAAAGTGGTAATAAGGGGAAAATGTATATCTTTAGAGGCTTACTTGAATAAAATAGAGAAAGAGAAGATCAATGAATTGGGCTTGCAACTTAAAAAGCTAGGGAAAAAAACAAATTAAAACCCCCAATAAAATACTAAACCTGAAATTCTAAAGTTAAAAGGAGAAATTAATAATATTGAAAGTTAAAAAAAAACTATTGAACTAATAAAACTAAGTGTTGCTTTTATGAAAAAAACAATAAAATTGATAAAACTTTGGTAAATCTGATTAGAAAAAGGAAAGAGGAAAATCAAATTATTAGTCTTAAAAATGAAAAGAGAATTTTCCACCAATGAAGAGGAAATTAGAGCAATAATTAGGGGTTACTTTGCCCAAATTTATGACAATAAATGTGATAACCTAAGTGAAATAGAAGACTACCTCCAAAAATATAGGCTTTCCATATTAACAGAGGAGGAAGTAAATTGCTTAAATACTTCCATTTCAGAAAAAGAAATAGAACAAGCTATTAATCAACTCCCTAAGAAAAAATCCCCAGGACCAGATAGATTTACATGTGAATTCTACCAAACAAGTAAAGAACAATTAGCCCCAATGCTATATAAACTATTTGAAAAAATAGGGAATGAAGGAGTCCTACCAAATTCCTTTTATACCACAGACATGTTACTGATACCTAAACCAGGTAGGTTGAAAACAGAAAAAGAAAATTATAGACCAATCTCCCTGATGAACATTGATGCTAAAATCTTAAATAAACTATTAGCAAAAAGACTACAGAAAATCATGCCCAGGATTATACACCATCATCAAGTACAAATTATACCAGGAATGCCAGGCTGGTTCAATATTAGGAAAACTATTATTATAATTGACCATATCAATAACCAAATTAACAAAAACCATATAATCATCTCAATAGATGCAGAAAAAAACATTGATAAAATCCAACATCCATTCCTATTAAAAACACTTGACAGTATAGGAATAAATGGACTTTTCCTTTTAATAACCAGTAGCATCTATTTAAAACAATCAGTAAGCATCATATGTAATGGGGATAAACTAGAACCATTCTCATTTGCCCACTATCTCCATTACTATTCAATATTGTATTAGAAATGCTAGCTTTGACAATAACCATAGAGAAAGAGATTAAAGGAATTAGAGTTGGTAATGAGGAAACCAAATTATCACTCTTTGCTGGTGATATGATGGTATACTTAGAGAACCCAGAGATTCTACTAAAAAGCTATTAGAAATAATCCACACCTTTAGCAAAGTTGCAAGATACAAAATAAACCCACATAAGTCATCAGCTTTCTTATATATCACTAACAAAATCCAACAGTTACAGTTACAAAGAGAAATCCCATTTAAAGTAACTACCGATAGTATAAAATATTTAGGAATTTATCTGCCAAGGGAAAATCAGGAACTTTATGAGCAAAACACTTTCCACACAAATGAAGTCAGATCTAACCAATCTAAACCAAATATTAAATTCTCTTGGATAGAGCGAGCAAATATAATAAAGATGACAATGCTCCTTAAACTACTCTATTTATTTAATACTATACCAATTAGACTCCCAAAAAACCAATTTAATGACCTAGAAAAAATAAGAACAAAATTCATCTGGAAGAACAAAAGGTCAAGAATTTCCTTTATATGTTGGATATGTTGCAGTATATCCTAGATACAATATATGTTTGCAGAACCGAACAGTTCTCTTGTTGCATAGGGAGAATTGGATTCAGAAGGTATAAATAACCCGGGAAGAAAAACAAAATTGCAGATAGTTCACATTCGTTTCCCAGTGTTCTTTCTTTGGGTATAGCTGCTTTTGTCCGTCATTTATCAATTGAAACTCAGTTAGGTCTCTTTGTCAAAGAAATCCACTTCCATCAAAATATGTCCTCATATAATATCGTTGTCGAAGTGTATAATGATCTCCTGGTTCTGCTCATTTCACTTAGCATCAGTTCATGTAAGTCTCGCCAGTCCTCTCTGTATTCATCCTGCTGGTCATTTCTTACAGAACAATAATATTCCATAACATTCATATACCACAATTTACCTAGCCATTCTCCAATTGATGGGCATCCATTCATTTTCCAGTTTCTAGCCACTATAAATAGGGCTGCTACAAACATTTTGGCACATACAGGTCCCTTTCCCTTCTTTAGTATTTCTTTGGGATATAAGCCCAATAGAAACACTGCTGGATCAAAGGGTATGCACAATTTGATAATTTTTTGGGCATAATTCCAGATTGCTCTCCAGAATGGTTGGATTCATTCACAACTCCACCAACAATGCATTAGTGTCCCAGTTTTCCAGCATCCCCTCCCACATTCATCATTATTTTTTCCTGTCATCTTAGCCAATCTGACAGGTGTGTAGTGGTATCTCAGAGTTGTCTTAACTTGCATTTCTCTGATCAATAATGATTTGGAACACTCTTTCATATGAGTGGTAATAGTTTCAATTTCATCCCCTGAAAATTGTCTGTTCATATCCTTTGACCATTTATCAATTGGAGAATGGCTTGATTTCTGATAAATTTGAGTCAGTTCTCTATATATTTTGGAAATGAGGCCTTTATCAGAACCTTTAACTGTGAAGATGTTTTCCCAGTTTGTTGCTTCCCTTCTAATCTTGTTTGCATTAGTTTTGTTTGTACAAAGGCTTTTTAATTTGATGTAATCAAAATTTTCTATTTTATGATCAGTAATGGTCTCTAGTTCATCTTTGGTCACAAATTTCTTTCTCCTCCACAAGTCTGAGAGATAAACTATTCTATGTTTCTCTAATTTATTTATAATCTCGTTCTTTATGCCTAGGTCATGGACCCATTTTGATCTTATCTTGGTATATGGTGTTAAGTGTGGGTCCATGCCTAATTTCTGCCATACTAATTTCCAATTGTCCCAGCAGTTTTTATCAAATAATGAATTCTTTTCCCAGAAGTTAGGGGCTTTGGGTTTGTCAAACACTAGATTGCTATAGTTGACTATTCTGTCTTGTGAACTTAGCCTTTTCCACTGATCCACTAATCTATTTCTTAGCCAATACCAAATGGTTTTGGTGACTGCTGCTTTATAATATAATTTTAGATCAGGTACAGCTAGGCCACCTTCATTTGATTTTTTTTTCATTAATTCCCTTGAGATTCTTGACTTTTTATTGTTCCATATGAATTTTGTTGTTATTTTTTCTAGATCATTAAAATATTTCCTTGGAAGTCTGATTGGTATAGCACTAAATAAATAGATTAGTTTAGGGAGTATTGTCATCTTTATTATGTTCACTCGGCCGATCCAAGAGCACTTAATATTTTTCCAATTATTTAAGTCTGACTTTATTTGTGTGGAGACTTTTTTATAATTTTGCTCATATAATTCCTGACTTTCCTTTGGTAGATAGATTCCCAAATATTTTATGGTATCAACAGTTATTCTGAATGGAATTTCTCTTTGTATCTCTTGCTGTTGGGTTTTGTTGGTGATGTATAAAAATGCTGAGGATTTATGGGGATTTATTTTGTAGCCAGCTACATTGTACCAGAAAAGGGGTAAAGTGGGGGTAGTACATCTCTTGAAGAGGCATAGGAAACCTATTATATCTGAGAGAAAGAATGGAGGGGGATGAATATAGTGGGTATCTTACTGCCGTCAGAATTGGCTTTAAGTGAAAAATCTTAAGACATATTCAATCTATGGTGAAACTTCTCCCACCTCATTGAAAAGTGAGAAGGGAAAAGTGAAAAGGGAAGGAGTAAGCTAAGCGGAAGGGAATACGGAAACTGGGAGGGAAAGGGGTAAGATAGGGAGAGGAACTCTAAGGCGGGGGGAGGGATACTAAAAAGGGAGAGCTGTGAGAAACAAGTGGTGCTCACAAGCTTAATACTGGGAAGAGGGGTAAAGGGGAAAGAAGGGAGAAAATCATAAACCGGGGTTAACAAGATGGCAAGTAATACAGAATTGGTCATTCTAACCATAAATGTGAATGGGGTAAACTCCCCCATAAAGAGGAAGCGGTTAGCAGAATGGATTAAAAGCCAGAATCCTACACCAATCCTATACCAATCAGACTTCCAAGAAAATATTTTAATGATCTAGAAAAAATAACAACAAAATTCACATGGAACAATAAAAAGTCAAGAATCTCAAGGGAATTAATGAAAAAAAAATCAAATGAAGGTGGCCTAGATGTACCTGATCTAAAATTATATTATAAAGCAGCAGTCACCAAAACCATTTGGTATTGGCTAAGAAATAGATTAGTGGATCAGTGGAAAAGGTTAGGTTCACAAGACAGAATAGTCAACTATAGCAATCTAGTGTTTGACAAACCCAAAGCCCCTAACTTCTGGGAAAAGAATTCATTATTTGATAAAAACTGCTGGGATAATTGGAAATTAGTATGGCAGAAATTAGGCATGGACCCACACTTAACACCATATACCAAGATAAGATCAAAATGGGTCCATGACCTAGACATAAAGAACGAAATTATAAATAAATTAGAGGAACATAGAATAGTTTATCTCTCAGACTTGTGGAGGAGAAAGAAATTTGTGACCAAAGATGAACTAGAGACCATTACTGATCATAAAATAGAAAATTTTGATTACATCAAATTAAAAAGCCTTTGTACAAACAAAACTAATGCAAACAAGATTAGAAGGGAAGCAACAAACTGGGAAAACATCTTCACAGTTAAAGGTTCTGATAAAGGCCTCATTTCCAAAATATATAGAGAACTGACTCAAATTTATCAGAAATCAAGCCATTCTCCAATTGATAAATGGTCAAAGGATATGAACAGACAATTTTCAGGGGATGAAATTGAAACTATTACCACTCATATGAAAGAGTGTTCCAAATCATTATTGATCAGAGAAATGCAAATTAAGACAACTCTGAGATACCACTACACACCTGTCAGATTGGCTAAGATGACAGGAAAAAATAATGATGAATGTGGGAGGGGATGCTGGAAAACTGGGACACTAATGCATTGTTGGTGGAGTTGTGAACGAATCCAACCATTCTGGAGAGCAATCTGGAATTATGCCCAAAAAATTATCAAATTGTGCATACCCTTTGATCCAGCAGTGTTTCTATTGGGCTTATATCCCAAAGAAATACTAAAGAAGGGAAAGGGACCTGTATGTGCCAAAATGTTTGTAGCAGCCCTATTTGTAGTGGCTAGAAACTGGAAAATGAATGGATGCCCATCAATTGGAGAATGGCTGGGTAAATTGTGGTATATGAATGTTATGGAATATTATTGTTCTGTAAGAAATGACCAGCAGGATGAATACAGAGAGGCTTGGTGAGACTTACATGAACTGATTCTAAGTGAAATGAGCAGAACCAGGAGATCATTATACACTTCGACAACGATATTGTATGAGGACATATTTTGATGGAAGTGGATTTCTTTGACAAAGAGACTTAACTGATTTTCAATTGATAAATGATGGACAAAAGCAGCTACACCCAAAGAAAGAACACTGGGAAACGAATGTGAACTATCTGCATTTCAGTTTTTCTTCCCGGGTTATTTATACCTTCTGAATCCAATTCTCCCTATGCAACAAGAGAACTGTTCGGTTCTGCAAACATATATTGTATCTAGGATATACTGCAACATATCCAACATATAAAGGACTGCTTGCTATCTAGGGGAGGGGGTGGAGGGAGGGATGGGAAAATAATCGGAACAGAAATGAGTGCAAGGGATAATGTTGTAAAAAAAAAAAATTCCCCTGGCATGGATTCTGTCAATATAAAGTAATTATTAAATAAAAATTTTAAAAAAAAAAGAAAATATGCTCCGAGTCACTATTAATCATAGAATTGCAAATTAAGACAACTCTGAGATACCACTACACACCTGTCATATTGGCTAGAATGACAGGGAAAGATAATGTGGAAAGTTGGAGGGGATGTGGGAAAACTGGCACACTGATACATTGTTAGTGGAATTGTGAATCCATTTAGCCATTCTGGAGAGGAATTTGGAACTATGCTCAAAAAGCTATCAAAATGTGAATATCCTTTGATCCAGCACTGCTACTACTGGGCTTATATCCCAAAGAGATCTTAAAGAAGAGAAAGGGACCTGTATGTGCAAGAATGTTTGTGGCAGCTCTCTTTGTAGTGGCTAAACTGAGTGGATGCCCATCAATTGGAGAATGGCTGAATAAATTGTAGTATATGGATATTATGGAATATTATTGTTCTGTAAGAAGTGACCAGCAGGAGGATTTCAGAAAGGACTGAGACTTACGTGAACTGATGAATGAAATGAGCAGACGATCATTATATACTTCAACAACAATACTATATGATGATCAATTCTGATGGACGTGGATCTCTTCAACAATCAGATGAACCAAATCAGTTTCAATAGAGCAGTAATGAATTGAAACAGCTATACCCAATGAAAGAACTCTGGGAAATAAGTATGAACCACTACATAAAATTCCCAATCCCTCTGTTTTTGTCCGCTTGCATTTTTGATTTCCTTCACAGGTTAATTGTACACTATTTCAAAGCCTGATTCTTTTTATACAGCAAAAAAAAAAAAAAAACCTGTATGGACATGTATACATATATTGTATTTAACTTATACTTTAACATATTTAACATGTATTGGTCAACCTGCCATCTGGGGAAGGGAGTGAGAGGAAGGAAGGGAAAAATTGGAACAAAAGGTTTGCAATTGTCAATACTGAAAAATTACCCATGAATATATCTTGTAAATAAAAAGCTATAATTAAAAAAATAAAATAGAAGAGTCCCTGCTTCACTACAGCTGCAACCTCTGGTGTATTAATATTCTTCCTCACCAAGGATTGCAATCTGGATCTTAGTATGGGCAAAGCAACAGTGTCTGGCCCTCAGTGCCAGTAAAGTTATCCTGCAATATTCTTCTGATTATTGCTCAATCTCTCTCCATGTGTTGGTTGAAAACATTGAAAGCAGCTACTTTTGATTTAATCACTCCCACCTGTATGTACAAAAATGTTTATAACAGCACTCTTTGTAGTGGCCAAAAACTGGAAATTGAGTGGATGCCCATCAATTGGAGAATGGCTGAATAAATTGTGGCATATGAATGTTATGGAATATTATTGTTCTGTAAGAAATGACCAGCAGGAGGATTTGAGAAAGGCCTGGAGAGACTTACATGAACTGATGATAAGTGAAATGAACAGGACCAGAAGATCATTATATACTTCAACAACAATACTATGTAATGATCAATTCTGATGTACATGGCTCTCTTCAACAATAAGATGAACCAAATCAGTTCCATTTGTTCAATAATGAATAGACCCAGCTATATCCAGCAAAAAAACTCTGGGAAATGAGTGTGAACCGCTACATAGCATTTCCAATCACTCTGTTTTTGTCTGCTTGCATTTCTGATTTCCTTCACAGAGTAATTGTACATTACTTCAAAGTCTGATTCTTCTTGTTCAGCAAAATAACTGTATGGATATGTATACATATATTATATTTAACATATAATTTAATATATATAGCATGTATTTGTCTTCCTGCCATCTGCGGGAGGAGAGGAGGGGAAGGAGGGGAAAAATTAGAACAAAAGGTTTGGCAATTGTCAATGATGAAAAAATTACACATGCATATATCTTGTAAATAAAACGTTATATTAAAAAGAAAAAAAAAGAGTCTATATTGAATTAAAAAAAATTTAATCAGTCCCAAAGCCTGTTCCTGGTCTGCTAGGGCCTGGTCTGCTGTGCCACAATCTGTACTGAGCAGGGCTTGACTCTCATAGTGCAGTAGACCTTTCCTGCTTTCCTCCAGTAGACCTTTACTTTGAAAGTTCCCTTGGGCTGGAAATTTGTTTCATCCTGGCCTTTTATGAGTTCTGCCACTACATAATTTGTTTTAGGGCATTATTTAAATTGTTCAGAGGGTTTGGGGACAGCTCAGGTAAGTTTCTACTTTCTTGCCACCATCTTGGCTATGCCTTATTTCTTTCATCAGATGGCAAATGTGATATTTACATTGTTTAAAAAAAAAAGGGTGGGGGAGAGTCTCTCCATTTTCATTTTTAGCTACTTTTGAGAGTAAAACCCTATATCTAGATTCCTTGAGAAAAAATAATGTGAGAAAGCCAAAAAAGTACATCAGCTATTAAGATGATTGTAGAGCTTAAGATCTATAAAGAATAGTCAGTTAATAAAAATGTATTAATCCAAAAAAGATATATATTAGGTATTTGGTATCTAATATTGGCAAATCACAATGTTAAAACAGAAATTGGAGGTTAACACAGTTAGACCACATATCTATATAGTGCTATATAGTTATAAAGTCTTTTGCTTTATATTTTTCACTTTATCTTTACAATTGGGTTAGATAGTATAAGTGCCTAATCTGCATGTGATATATTAAATTACAAAGAGATTAAGTGATTTCATTAGAGTGACATAGTTATTAAGTTGTAGAACCAGCAATTTAAATCAGATTTTGTAATTTCCCTAACCCAGTGCAGTATAGATATTCAATAACTATTGGCTGATTCATTGACTAATTTCATTTTGGAAGGAAAAACTTTCTTAAAATTGCATTTGTGCCTTACTCTCCTATCCTTGTACTGTTGCCTACTATGCACTCTAACAGTCCCCTACACATATCTTGTAACAGAATACCACATGGAAAGTCAAATGAACAATATATGATATAAGAAATAAACAGCTTTGATTGTGATTCAAATTCTGCATTTCTAAATCTCCAAGCTCAGATTAAATTCTGGCATTATATTTTATGGTCAGTTTCTAGGGCATTTTTACTTCAAAATTGTTCTTTAACAGTGCTGAGCAAATCAAGAGATGTTGTGATTATGCACTAATGTGTCTTCCTTATTCTCTCTTACAAAGGTCATAAAACATAGAATGAATAATAAATGTTGAATTGAATAAAATGCCAATGCCAAAAAAGGCTTTAGAACAGAGATCTTTAAAAGATAAAATATCAGAGATTGAAGATACCTTAAAACACACATGTTAGAACACAGAACACAGTCTATTAACACCAGTTAATTAACACCATCTCTCATAATGACATGTTAGCATTCAAAGGTGCATTACAATATGTGACATAAACTATTAAAGTTAAGTGAGGCTTAAAAATTGATTGAAATATAACTCCTCATTTTATAGAAGTAGAAACTATAGGCACAAAAAGGTAAGTTACCAAAGATCATACTAATCTTCATTTGTGATTCAATAAAATACTTTTAAATAAGTCTGTTACCTTTATTACTATTATGTACTGCTTCTACATGTTATTTTTTTACATTTATTTATGACCAAGGAAAAGCCTTAATTCCTCTCCAGGCTGCATGCTGAACTTCCTGCATTTTGCCTCAAAAGCCTCTTCACCTTGGGAATTCATTTGTAGTCTTGAACTCATCTCCCAAATTTGCCCTCTCCCTCTGCTTGAGTCACTCCTCCCAAAACTTTCATCATAAGAGTGTGGCCAGACCAGCCAGATCTCTTATTGTCCAGGATGTACTTTGGATTTTCTGTACTATATGACAAAAAAGATTATAACGATAAATATACTTTTGTAAACTTTCTTTTTCTGCATTAACTTATTCCATTAGAATGCAAGTTTCTTAAGGTCAGGCAATGTCCTTCTGTTTACATACATACATACATTCATACATACATACATGTGTATATAGGTATATATTTCCATTGTTCAATACCAATGCTTGTTAACTGTTTGATTTAAAAATAGCTTGTGAAGCTCATACCACAAGCCAGGCACTATATTGGCCTGAGCAAGATTATCTAAATTAGATAAAGATTCTAGCTTTCACATTGATTATAATTGTTAAGACCTTTAAAATATAAAATATTAGATACATTTATAAGTACCTGAAACATATAAAGAGATAAATAAGAGTAAAAACTGAAAATGAAATGAGACAATCTGGTACACAGAAATTAGTGTAGGCTTCCAAGTCAAAAGATCCGCGTTCCAATTCTGCCTTCATGTAGTACTACCTATTTAAGCTTATGGAATTCACTCTCTCTGCACCTTACTTTCTTGTCTGTAAAATGAGCCTAGGTAGTGTCTAAGGTCTCTTCCATTTTTAAATTTATGAAGTATAAGATTATCATTTTAAGTACTATAAAAATTCTTAACACTGATATTGAGAAATTGTCAAATACTCTTGTAAAGTTCTGTTGTGGGATAATTAGAATATCTTATTTTAAAATTTAAAGTGCTTCAAACAACATACTATGGCTAAAATTAAAAGACAAGCAGGTAAATGCGAAAATCTTTGCAGCAAATGTCTTTGTTAAAGATCTCATTTTTAAGTTATATATGGAACTGCTTCAAATTCCCCAATTGATAAATGATCAAAGAATCATGGGCAGAAAGACATATAGAAAAATTTAAATCACTAATTATTTTGAGAATTTCCTTATTAAAACAATTCTGAGCTTCCATCTTATACCTATTAGAATGGTAAAGTTTACTTCCAAAAGAAAAATGACAAATTCTGGAGATTCTGTGGGAAAATGAGTGAATTAACGTGTTTTTGAAAGTGTAAGTTGGCTTAGCCATTCTAGAATAAATTTGTAACTATGCCAATAAAATTATTAAACTGTACAAATTCTTTAATGAAGAAATATCATTGTTTTGTCTATAGCCCAAAGAGTTCAGAGAAAAAGGAAAATGACTCACATATACCAAAATATTTATACCAACTTTGTGATGTTAAAGAATCAGAAAGAGGGGCTGCAAATCAATTTGAAAATGACTAAATAAGTTATGTATATGAAATGATGGAATACTAAAAAATGATGAAGGAAATGGTTTCAGAAAAAAAAGCTGGAAAGTCTAGTATGAAATGAAGTAGAATCAATTCTGCACATAGACTAGTTTATCAAACTATGACATTGGGAATAGAATACAATATTGCAAATGTAGTCTACCCAGGGTAGAATGTAATGAGGCCATCACCTTCCTCATTCCAGATCCTATATTTATATAAAGCAAACCAAGATTTCATTGCTTTTTTTGTCCACAGTGTCACACCATCAGCTCATTTTGAGGTTGTAGTCTACTAAAAATACTGTGTTTTCTCCCTTCTCTACTTCTCTACTTTGACAGGATGTGCATGAGCTGAGGCTTCAAAAAGAAGTTAGTACACAATCATACAAGCCCTAGAACACCATATTAATGAGTCTGGGTTATATGCAATAAATAAGGGAATGGGGTGAGAGATCACTTCAAAGTTTTAAAGCAGTAGATTAAGGATCACAACAGCAGATATGATTGGAGAAGACAAGTAATAAAAACAATATCACAAAGTAATTTCTTTAAAAAATCATTTTATGAAGAAAATAGTACAAACATTATGTTCCCAATTTTACAGATGGAGAAAATAAAACTCAGAAAGTTTTAGTAACTTGCAGGTCATACAAGTAAAAATTTGAAAGACGAAATAATTTGTTTGCTATATTTTGGCATTATTCTCCTTCATAATAGACACATAATTCAGGCTTATCACATTAGAAAGATGATTTTATTATCACCTATAGTTTCTACCTTCCTCACTATATTTTTTGCTTCCTTTCTTCAATTTGATTTGTTTGTAACTATTCAACTAAAAGATCTGTCATTTTCTAGTCACCAAGACAATAATGATTTACTTTCCATAGCAATTTAATGTAAATTCTGCTCCAGAGAGATTAGATGTGGATTCATTAGTCAATCACAGCGTTTTCAGTATCCCTTTGCACCTTGAAAATTTTTCATTTGTTTAATAAGCAAACAACAAAAAACTTTTCAAATTGCTAATTAGGACATGCACATAAATGTGATAAGATTTAATTAAGCTAAGCAAGCATTAGGTAAACCTTTAATAAAGAAGAGTTAACTATTTCCCTTTATGATGTATTTAAAGAAAAGCTGGATTTTTTGCAATAGATCTTTCTTAATTCCAAATTAATGTTATTATCCTGTGACCTTCAGATATGGGTATTTAACTTGCAAAAGGAAAATGTAGTTACAGTGGAAGTAGTATTGGTAAGCAGCAATAGAAGAGTGAAAGAAAAAAAGGGGACAGATGGAAAAGAAGGAAGAAGGAAGAAAAGAAATGAGAATATGAGGAAGATGATATGATTATTATTATTATAACATTACGACAACAGCAACACAGTTAGATACTGACCATTTGGATTGTGGTGGTATTATTAAATACATTAGCAACCCAGATAGCATAATATAATTTTTCTTAGAGTTTAGGACAGTGTGGCATGTAGTATAGGCATGTAGTTTTTGGACAAGTCAAGATAATTAGCTTGACATATCAACTTGACATCAAATTGAATTGAATATGTCTTTTGTGTTCTAACTCCATAGAATGACAAAAATACTGGAACAAAGCAGAAATACCAATATTCAATTTGTTTTGTATGGTTAGGTGCCCATGTCACTGACCACTCAGGCAAATAAGCTGTGTTTATGTATGAAACAGAATGAGGATATGACTGCCTTTATTATATGGTGGTGATCCATCATAACAAAATTGAAAACAGATCTTATCAGTTACCAGTAAAAAACATCCTATAGCTTTTTTTTTACTATCCTTGGTTCAAATTATTGTGTTCAGTCATTTTTCAGTTGTGTCTGTTTTTGACTCCATTTCAGGTTTTCTTAGCAAAGATACTGGAATGATTTGCCATTTTCTTTTCTAGGTCATTCCAAAGATAAGGAAATTGAGGCAAACAGTGTTAAATGATTTGTCCACTGTTACACAAGTAGAAAGTGCCTAAGGTCAAATTTGACCTCCAGTCTTCTTGACTTGAGATTCAGCACTTTATTCACTGAGTCGTCTATTTGCCCAAGTTTATACAATAAATATTTCAGATCCCTATAGGGTAAGAGAAGATATAAATTCAATTCTAAACCTATATGTAATGAAATCAAACTAGAATTTGAGAAGTTACCCAATCTGGGAAATTGATTTCTGTGGTAAGTTTCTTCTTTTAAAATAATAGTTCTCTCCAGGAGAAAGCAGGTTTCTCAGGGAAGGTTTTCTGGAGGCAGCCTTAGTTGCAATTGAAAGTAATAATCACCTCAAAATGCAGCCAGGTGATAAAAGTTCAGATCTTTTATTGCCTCCAATATAGCCCGGTTAGCTTAGAGGCCTATCTCTCTGATTGGTTCCAAGAGCTCCCTCCGAATGTCTACAAATCCAAAGGTTTGTCCTTCAGCCCAGCCAGCACAAAGGTGAATCTGTCTTGCCTCTGAGAGAGGGCTTCTGGCTCTCAATCTCCCAGAATGCTCCTCTCCAACTCCAGTCAATGTTCTGAAGTAAAACTTCTCACTCAGAGAGGGCTTCTGGCTGAACTCACTTGACGCTCCCCTCTCAATCTAAATTCAGCTGAACTCCCCACTGAGTTCACTTCTTATATATCATCTCCCAAAGGTTGACTCCTCCTTCTGAAAGCACACCTAAGGGAAGTGCGCATTCACAAAGTTACAAAGTTTGCTTTGTGAATCTTCCATACTTGTGACCTCCAATGAGTACTGGTGTGAACACAAGCATTGTATCAATTAGTTCTATTTAGTACCTTGTTTCAGGTTCTGGCCCAAAACATCTCCTTGTAAGATCAGATCAGTGATACTGAACAATGCTAAATTAGATAATTATTGTCTCTATCAACTCTAATGACTTAACAATTTGTAAAGATCTCAACAAATTTCCAAAGTGATACTCAATAAAATGGAAAGCAAAGATAACATGAATGTGTTGAATGATTCTGGGAAATTATATAAGCATAGATTAAAATTTAAAGGTTTGCTTTGAATGTGCTAGCATGAATTTAGCAAACTAATCACCAAATTATAGTAATTCTAAAAATATTTCACACATGCTATAATCTTTATGAATGACCATATTCTCCCAAAATATTGGATATTTTTATTTAGGGTATTTAGGGTAGCTGAGTAGCACAGTAAATATAGAAACAAGCCTAGAGTTAGAAAGACCCATGCTGATTTCAAATTTGGTCTGAGACCCTTTTTAGCTATTTAACCTCAGGAAATCTATTTAATCTTTTTTGTCTTAGTTTTTCATTTGTTACCTGAACTGGAAAGGGAAATAGGAGACCACTTCAGTACCTTTGCGAAGAAAACCTGAAATGAGGTCACAAAGAGTCAGATAAACTGAAAACACTATTTTGGTTCCTGTACAGAACTATGTATGTTGACAATTATTATCATGGTAAAGAAGTTAGGAAGGAAAGTTGACTTATTTAGCAACAATATAAAGGACAAATATTGAATATTACCATGAGAAAAGTGACTTGAAAAAAAAATAATACTAATGATCTTTGGAGAGAAATTGGTAAGTTACATTAATATCTAGCTAATAATTATCACTCTACAAATGATATGATGGTATACTTAGAGAACTCCAGAGAATAACTAAAAAGCTATTAGAAATAATTGACTACCTCAGCAAAGTTACAGAATACAAAATAAATCCACGTAAATCACTAGCATTCTTATACATTATTAAGAAAATTCAACAGCAAGAGATATAAAGAGAAAATCAATTTAAAATAACTGTTGATAATATAAAATATTTGGGAAATTCTCTGCCAAAGGAAAGTCAGAAACTATATAAGCAAAACTACAAAACACTTTTTAAAATTGACAACAATATTCCTATGTGTTTTCCACAAAGGATCTCATTGAGGAGGTGATCATTGGATTTTTTTCTATTTCTGTTTTCCCCTCATGTTGTATCACTCTAGGACAATGTTCTTGAATTATTTCCTGTGATGACTGTGTTAGCACCCAGGATACGTTAGAATCAGCTGGAGTCAGGATAAGCAAATCTTCTTGATCTTTATTCTTTGTTGAAGGGAGAGGATGGAGAGTAGACACAGAAATCTCCTTTTTCTTCTACCACCTGGAGTAACACTCATGTGTCTTAATCCACCCTCTAATCCCTCCTCCAAATCTCTCTATATCCAACATGTCAAGACAGCCAGAGTAGTGAGCAGGGCCATGATTTCTCCAAGCATATGCTAATAAGAGTATTGTCCAATTGGTAATTAACCTTAAGTGCTTGGACCTCAGTGCATCAACTCAGTTTCATCCCATTACATCTCCTGCTTTCTTTTGCTTTAGAACACAGGTGGTCATGCCATCCCTGACTTCTCCAGAAAGGAGGTGAAAACACCAAAAAGGATGTGATCATTCCCCCTCTGACTTCTCAGGAAGGGAGATGAAAAGCACCAAAGGGAAGTGGGGATTGCTAGCAGTTTTCTGGGCTGAAGGGTCTTAGTAGAAACAGGTATGCACAAAACCCAACAGCATGGGAGGTATTACACAAGCACATAGCAATAACGCACAGGCTATTAGCAATGACTCTCCCCACAGTCAGTGCAGGCTCAATGTGGTGTAACAAATATGAATTGTACCTGAAAGTACAAGTATAACAAACAATATAAATCAATGGTATTGTAAAAGATGTCCAGAAGTCCTAGAAAAAGGGTATGTAAACAATAGTCACACATACGTCTTCTTCAGTAGCCAAGATATAGTCCAAAACCAATCTATTGTCCATTGCTTCACATGTCATGGAATCCAATGATCCCCCCAAGTTTTTGAAATCCTGCAACAGTCTTTTTATGTGTTAGGGAATCCAATGATTCCAGCAGATTTTGAAGTCCTGCAACAGTCTTTTTATGTCTCAGAGAATCCAATCCCGAGGGTTTTTAAGTCCAACAATTTTTGATGTCCATGAGTCAAATGCCATAATTGCCATGCTCTTTCAGTGGCGGGCACAGTCAACAATGAATCCACCCAATGTTTCTTGGGTTTTTTCCTTTGTTTCAAGGATCTGCTCCATCTCTCTCCTATGGACAAGGAGAATACGGCTTGTTGGCACTTATTTGGTTCCTTCTCCACCTGTAGAGATACAAGCAAACCCTCTCCCCCAAGCAGTTAGCCTATCTGGTTCCTTCCATTCACCACTTTCTGGGTCTCTCCACATAACCTGGCAATTATCAAAAGATAGTGGAGCTGTTCACACTGGACACTGCCCTTCTAGTGGGTTATAAAACTTGTCTTCTGAAGCCAGTGTATCTCTGTCAAAAATCAAGATGTTAATAGTATAAAGAGCTAGATTTAGAAGTTCTCTAGGATTACCTGTGGCTCCCCCTCTCTTTTGTTTTTAGAGGAGCTTCTTGATGTTTGTTTCTTCTCTCTACTATTGCCTGTCCTTGAGGATTAAAAGGTATGCCAGTGGTGTGTAAAATCTGATACTGTGCACAAAAGTATACAAAATGTTTAGAAGTATATGCAAGTCCATTATCTGTTTTTATTTCTTGTGGCACACCTGTAATTGCAAATGCTTGTATAAGAAATTCAGTGACCACTCAGGCTGTCTCTTTTTTGCTGTGGTATTGCAAAAGTGAATCCTGAAAAGGTGTCTACCACAACACGGATAAAAGACAGGGGAGCAAAAGATTTATAAAGGGTCACATCCATTTGCCAAATTTCATTGGGTCTCAAACAACGAGGGTTCTTCCCTGGAGGGAGTGTAAGAGTGTGGAAAGGAAGGCAAGCTGTACAGGCTTTTACTATGCTCCTAGCTTCCTCTCTTGTTATTCCAAATTGTAAAGGTAAAGCTCCAGCAGCCTGATGATATTTAGAATGAGACTCTTGGGCTTCTTGAAATAAAGGAGTATTGGCCAACATAGTCAGAAGGCTATCTGCCTTTGAATTACCATGAAAAATAGGACCTGGAAGTCCATTATGAGAGTGGACATACAAGATATAAATCTTACCTGGATGCTTTCTCACTTGCTCATGAAATTCCTTAAAGACCTGATATATATTAGAGGTTACAAATTTTATTTGGGCTGTGGCAATTCTTTGTACCACACCTACTGAAAAAGCTGAAACAGATATTATATTTATATCTCCTGGATAATAAGTAAGAGCTAGAATGATTTTATACAATTCATTCTGCTATGTGGACTGAAAAGAAGTTCTGACTACTCTTTACAGTTAAGTCACAAGAGTATACAGCACAGATATTATGTTTGAATGCATCTGTAAAGATAGTTCGTCCTTTAAGAGGAACTTTAGAAACCTTTTCTTCAAGAATCCATCGCCAATTATGTAATAGTCTGGTTATCTTTAATAGAGACCAGTGTGTAAAATTTGGAGCCATGGCTAATAAAATTTGCTACTCTGAGATGGTTTCACAGCACACATTAATTGGTGTCTTAGTATAAAAGGAATATATCTTTTCAGGTCTTTCCCAGATAATTGTACTGCTCACTTAATGGCTTTTAATAAAATTATAGCCACAAGCACTGGTAAGGAGTGAGGCTTTGTTCTGGTTGTGCTGGGAGGTTTACCCATTCTATCATGCTGTCTCCTTGATGAAGGACTGCTGTGGGTGCCTCTTGTGTAGCAAAAACTGATATTTCCAAGGGTTTTTGAGTGACCCTTTCAACCACATTGGATAAACCAGTTCAACTTCTCTCAAAGCCTCTTGATTTCTTTTGTAAGCTGGCATGGTGAGTTTAAAGCACTATCTCCCCTTAAAATGTCATATAATGGTTGCAATTGATAGGTAGTCAAGCCTAACACTGGATGCATCCATTGTATATCTCCTATCAATTTCTGAAAGTCATTTAAGATGTTTAGCTTTTCTATTCTTAAGGACAGTTTTTGTACTATAAGCACCTTAGGGTATACTTGATATTCTAAATATTGAAAAGGAGCATGTCTTTGAATTTTTTCTAGAGCTATGTACAATTTATAATTCCTTAGTGTTTCTATGGTCTTTTGTAGACATGCTTCTAACATTTGTTCCTCAGGTGCACATCCCAATATATCATCCATATAATGTAATAGCATAACTTTTGGAAATGCTTTTCTTACTGGAGTAAGAGCAGTAGCAACATACATTTGACACATAGCAGGGCTGTATTTCATTCCCTGTGGCAAAACTGTCCATTCATATCTTTTATAAGGCTCAACTAAGTTAACGATGGGCACTGAAAAGACAAATCTTTTCATATCCTTCTTATCTAGAGGGACAGAATAGAAAAAATCTTTAATGTCTATAAACCAAAGAGGCCATTCTCTAGGCAATTGAGTAGGAAATGGCTGAAGTCCAGGCTGAAGAGTTCCCATAGTTTCCATCTGTTCATTTACCTTTCTTAAATCAGTCAAAATCTTCCATTTTCCAGATTTCTTTCTTATAACAAATACTGGGGAATTCCAAAGACTTAGAGAAGGTTGTAAGTGTCCTTGGTCAAGTTGCTCCTGTATTATATCTAATAAGATTTGAATTTAATCACTACTTAAGGGCCACTGTTCTATCCACATTGGTGTATCAGTTCTTCATTGAATAGGAACAGGTGAAAGTATTGGCAGGCCTTCAACAGCAGCCCTGCCTAAAAATCCAAAGTACTCATTTTTAATCCTAATTGTTGTAAAATGTCTTCCCCACAGATTGATGGGGATTTTTTCAACTATAAAAGGAGTAAAAACTCCTGTTTCGCCTTCAAAAGTCCATCTCAAAGGGGTAGCACTAAATTCAGCTGCTATTGTTCCTCCTACACCAGACATATAGGTGTCTGCCTGAATCATTGGCCAGTGACTGGGACAGTTGGCACCTCTAATGACTGTATGATCTGCACCAGTGTCTACCAATCCTTACAATGATAGGCGATTTATATAGATAGCGAGCATAGGTCGGTCAGCTATCACAGCTTCTATCTAGTATATTCCTGGATTTTGTTGCTTGGAGTCAGAATCTGGGCAACTATCACCATATTGCTTATTAGAAGTCTGTATTAGTAAACCTGATGCTATTACTTCTCCTCGGTGATGTCACACATTGTCTACCTGTATTAGTGATTGGGATATTATCTACACCTTCCCCAGTTTCCCACATCAGTGTATGGATGGACACTGTTTTGTACGTACTCTCAGGAGGTGAAATGGTGAATCCTACTTTGCTTGGAGGCAAGGGATCCATAGGCTGGAGAGGAACAGATTTCATCTCTCCAAGGGGTATTTTAGTTGTCCCAGCTGCGTACACCTCTATTCTCCCCAATTGTAATCCCTTTCTCCCTCAGGTTGCTTCCTGGCAGATTGATTGTGTAATCCCTTTCTCCCATCAGATGGCTTCCTGGCTGATTGGTCATATCTGGGTACTGGATTTCTAGGCATTCTTTGGGTGTACCATTGGCTGCCATCATGCCCCAAGTGTTTTTTTGTCTGCAGCAAATTTCATCCCATTTCCCTGAATTAGTCTACATTCTGAGGCCCAATGGAAGCCTTTGTTGTATTGTGGACATGGGATATTGGGTCTTGTTCTCCCACCCTGTTTTCACATTCTGTCTCTATGCCAACATTGAGCTTTCAGATGCCCTACTTTACCACATTGAAAGCATTGATGAGTATCTCTAGAAGTCCCTTTCCAGAAGGGACCCTGTATTCCCATGTTGGGATCTTGGGAAGTCTGCATCATATCCTGGCTATAAAAAACATTTGTGCCCACTGTGGCACAGTGTCTTATTATCTCATCTAAAGTAGCATCCTTGTGTAGTCCTAGTATAATTCTTCTACAAACCTCATTAGTATTTTCTTTAGCAAGTTGCCTTATCAAAATGTCTGTTACTGTATTTTCACCATTAGTTCATATAATAGCTGTCTGCAAATGTCCCACAAAATCAGCAAAGGGTTCATTTGGCCCTCGTGTTATTTTTGTGAAGGCCTCACTCTTGTCATTTTTATTGGGGAGAAAGGCCCATACTTTGATAACAGCAGCAGCAATTTGCTCATATGCTGCTATAGAGTAATTAATCTGTATTGTGATGTCTGCATAAGAACCTACACCTGTTAGTTGGTCACAAGTGATTGAAGTATTAATTCGACTTTGACTATTTTGTTGGACTTGTATCCTACAGAGCTCACTATATTCAGAAAGCCACAACAAGTTTTGTCCAGGTTCTAAGCATACCCTTGCTATAGATTTCCAGTCACTAGGGGTTAAGATTTCATAAGCCAAATTCTGTAATAACATCTTAACATAAGTTGATGTAGCCCCAGAAAGAGTGCAAGCCTTTTTCAGGTCTTTGAGGATTTCTACATCAAAAGGAGCTTATCTTCTACTTTCTTGACTTGAACAGTTAAACTGTTGAATCACAAGATATATTTGTAGTTTTAACTCAGCTATATCTTTCCCTTCCTCTGTGGCCTTAAGTACTGCCTTTTGCAGTCTACTCATAGGAGGGGGTAGTTCCTGGCTGGGAGATGCTGGTGGCATCACTGCCCCTCCCACTACTCCTCCTCCCTCCATCCTGGAAGGTGGAGTTGATGAGGTTGTGTCAATTATCTGCTCTGTAGGCAGGGTTGAAGCTGCCTTGTGAGAGGGAGAATCACCATGACCTTCACCAAGCCCTTCAATCTCATTTAACTCCTCATGCCCTCTGGTGATATGGTCATTAAACTGTCCATTGTCTTCCTCTTTTTCCCCATACTTCCTCATCTGGCTGTTCCTAGAACTTTTCTTTTTTCTATAACTTGCAGGATCCTTTAAGGCCAATTGTATTATGTTGTGTATATAGAATGCTTCATTGGAAATTGAAAGAGGACCTTTATCATTATAGTATTCACATAGTTGTTGTCCTATTAGTTTCCAATTAACTGGCGAAATTTCTTCTTCCTCTAAGAACAAAGGGGACGTGCGTTCTAGTGTACCCAAGAGTCTAGTGATCTGTTCCCAAGTTATAATTAAGCCTTGCCCCTTGATCAAGTTAAGCATCCTTCTATAGCACCCTTTTGGGGTAGGTGTGGGGGTGGGGGTGAAGCTGGGATTGGAGAGAGAATTTCTCTCCCCCATTTCATCCAGAAAAGGTTACTAGAGCCCTTAACAAAGTAAGTTCCCTGTTTGTCTATTAAAATACTCATCCAATTTTCTTGTCACCAGGACTTCTTCAGTGAAAATAGGGTTCTTGGTGCCATGTTTGGGTGCCAAATGTGATGACCATGTTAGCAGGATACTTTAGAATCAGCCAGAGTCAGGATCAACAAAAGTCCTTGATCTTTATTCTTTGTGGACATGAGAGGAATGGCAACACAAATTTGCCCAAGAGTCACTCGGGCTTGCTCATCCACCCTCGAATCCCTCCTCCCAATCTCTCTATATACCAACAGATTGAGCCTGAACAGAATTATGGGGTGGACCATTTTCCAAGTTAATGCTAATATTGTCAACTTGGTAATTAGCCGTAAGTGCTTGCTTGTCTGAACCTCAGTGCATCTGCATGGTTTCAGCCCATCACAATTTCCTGCATTATTGTGTCAAGATTATTTTATAGTCACAGCTTTCAGGCAGTCCAATTATTCTTTTATGTTCTCTTTATGATCTGTTCTCTAAATCTCTTAGTTTTCTTATATTTCACATGTTTTTCATCCTTTAGAATCTCTTTTGTTATTTCTTGGTTATTTATAGCTTTACTGGCTTCCCCTTGCCCAATTCTAATTTTAAAAGAATTATTTGAGACTTCTTTTTCCTTTTTTATTTGGTTGACTTTATTTCATAATGTTCTTATTTATCTTGAATTTTTTTATATGCACACGCAATTTGTTTTGGCAAATCAACAAAATATCTACAACAGCATTCCATAATTCTCTTTCTTGGCAAACATTTCCATAACATTGATTTTTTAAAAGGAATTGTTTTCTTTTTTATTATAGCTTTTTATTTACAAGATATATGCGGGGGTAATTTTTCAGCATTAACCCTTGCAAAACCTTATGTTCCTACTTTTCCCCTCCTTTCCCCCACCCCTTCCCCAGATGGCAGGTAGACCAATACATGTTGAATATGTTAAAACATATGCTAAATACAGTATATGTATACATGTCCATAGAGTTATTTGCTGCACAAGAAGAATTGGACTTTGAAATAATGCAAAATTAACCTGAAAAGGAAATCAAAAATGTGAGTGGACAAAAATAGAGGAATTGAAAATATTATGTAGTAGTTCATACTCATTTCTCAGAGTTCTTTCATTGAGTGTAGCTGGTTCTATTCATTATTGAACAAATAAAACTGATTTGGTTCACCTCATTGTTGAAGTGAGCCATATCCATCAGAATTGATCATCATATAGTATTATTGAAGTATATAATAATCTCCTGGGCCTGCTCATTTCACTCATCATCAGTTCATGTAAGTGTCTCCAGGCCTTTCTGAAATTCTCCTGGTGATCATTTCTTACAGAACAATAATATTCCGTAACATTCATATACCATAGTTTATTCAGCCATTCTCCAATTGATGAGCATCCACTCAATTTCCAGTTTCTAGCTACTACAAAGAGGGCTGCCAAAAACATTTTTTTGCACATATAGGTCCCTTTCCCTTCTTTAATATCTCTTTGGGATATAAGCCCAGTAGTAACACTCTTAGAGCAAAGGGTAGGCACAATTTGATGATTTTTGAGCATAGTTTCAAATTGCTCTACAGAATGGCTGAATGTATTCACAATTCCACCAACAATGTATCAGTGTCCCAGTTTTCCCACATCCCCTCCAACATTCAGCATTATCTTTTCCTGTCATCCTAGCCAATCTGAGAAGTGTGTAGTGGTATCTCAGAGTTGTCTTAATTTGCATTTTTCTGATTAATAATAATTTGGAGCATCTTTTGCTTTTTTTTTATTAGGTTAGAAAGTTTCAATTTCTTCCAGATAAACTTTGTTATTATTTTTTCTAGATCTGTAAAATAACTTATTTGGAGTTTGATTGGTATGATCTAAATAAGTAAATTAATTTAAGGTTTTGTCATTTTTGTATTGTCATTTTTGTTATATTCACTTTGCCTACCCATGAGCATTAAATATTTTTCAAACTGATTAGATCTGACTTTATTTGTGTGGAAAGTGTTTTGTAGTCATGTTCATATGTTTCCTCACATTCATTTGGCAGATTCTCAAATATTTTCTATCGTTGACAGTTATTTTGAATGGAATTTCTCTTTGTACTTCTGGCTGCTGAACTTTGTTCGTAATATATAAAAATGCTGATGATTTAATGTGGATTTATTTTGTATCCTGCTACTTTGCTGAAGTTGTGAATTATATCTAGTAGTTTTTTTAGTTGGTTCTTTAGGGTTCTCTAAAAGCACTATCATATCATCAAAGTCTGATAATTTGGTTTCCTCATTACCTACTCTAATTCCTTTATTCTCTTTTTCATCTCTTATTGCCAAAACTAACATTTCTAATACAGTAGTGAATAGTAATGGTGATAGTGGGAAACCTTGTTTTACTCCTTATCTTATTGGGAATCATTCTAGTTTGTCCCCATTTCATATGATGCTTGCTGATGGTTCTATATAGACACTAGTGATAATTTTGAGGAAAAGTTTATTTATTCCTGTACTCTTTAGTGTTCTTAATAGGAATAGGTTTGGGATTTTATCAAAAGAACAACTCTATTTTTAATAGAAAGAGAACTCCAGCTAATTTCTACGTAGTGTAAGTCCTACCTTGCTTTTATGTCATGCTGTAGTGCCTGACTTTGAAGTGTTCGCATCTATTTCCTCTTTCTGTCCAGGTAGCCTCTAACGTTCTGTGATGATGATACTGTCCAATTGTTGTAGAAGATGTAACTCTCTCGCTATCTTTGATAAGTATGTCCTTCAGTAAAATTCAATTCAATAGGCATTTATTAAGTACTTGCTTTGTAATTATAATTGTCTCCCCAGCACCAAGTGAGGGTGGATGAGCTCTACTAGAGTATGTTCAAGTAAGGGTTTCTTTTTTGTGCATTGTGGTGTTTTTCTTCTTTTATATAATATATGATGGTTCTCTCTGGGAGCAGGTTTCTTGGGGAGGTTTTCTGGTGGCAGCCTTAGTTTCAGTTCTGAGTAATAATCACTCCAAATGCAGGCAGCTGATAAAATCCAAATGTTTATTTCTTTTTTTTTTTAATTTTATTGAATAATTCCTTTATATTGACAGAATCCATGCCAGGGTAATTTTTTTTACAACATTATCCCTTGCACTCGCTTCTGTTCCAATTTTTCCCCTCCCTCCCTCCACCCCCTGCCCTAGATGGCAAGCAGTTTTATATATGTTAGATATGTTGCAGTATATCCTAGATACAATATATGTTTGCAGAACTGAACAGTTCTCTTGTTGCACAGGGAGAATTGGATTCAGAAGGTAAAAAGAACCTGGGTGGAAAAACAAAAATGCAGATAGTTCACATTCATTTCCCAGTGTTTTTTCTTTGGGTGTAGCTGCTTCTGTCCATCATTTATCAATTGAAAATCAGTTAGGTCTCTTTGTCAAAGAAATCCACTTCCATCACAATATGTCCTCATACAATATCATTGTCGAAGTGTATAATGATCTCCTGGTTCTGCTCATTTCACTTAGCATCAGTTCATGTAAGTCTCACCAAGCCTCTCTGTATTCATCCTGCTGGTCATTTCTTACAGAACAATAATATTCCATAACATTCATATACCACAATTTACCCAGCCATTCTCCAATTGATGGGCACCCATTTAATTTCCAGTTTCTAGCCACTACAAACAGGGCTGCCACAAACATTTTGGCACATACAGGTCCCTTTCCCTTCTTTAGTATCTCTTTGGGATATAAGCCCAATAGAAACACTGCTGGATCAAAAGGTATGCACAATTTGATAACTTTTTGGGCATACTTCCAGATTGCTCTCCAGAATGGTTGGATTTGTTCACAACTCCACCAACAATGCATTAGTGTCCCAGTTTTTCCGCATCCCCTCCAACATTCATCATTATTTTTTCCTGTCATCTTAGCCAATCTGACAGGTGTGTAGTGGTATCTCAGAGTTGTCTTAATTTGCATTTCTCTGATCAATAATGATTTGGAACACACTTTCATATGAGTGGTAATAGTTTCAATTTCATCATCTGAAAATTGTCTGTTCATATCCTTTGACCATTTATCAATTGGAGAATGGCTTGATTTCTTATAAATTTGAGTCAGTTCTCTATATATTTTGGAAATGAGGCCTTTATCAGGACCTTTAACTGTGAAGATGTTTTCCCAGTTTGTTGCTTCCCTTCTAATCTTGTTTGCATTAGTTTTATTTGTACAAAGGCTTTTTAATTTGATGTAATCAAAATTTTCTATTTTGTAATCAGTAATGGTCTCTAGTTCATCTTTGATCACAAATTTCTTTCTCCTTCACAAGTCTGAGAGATAAACTATCCTATGTTCCTCTAATTTATTTATAATCTCGTTCTTTATGCCTAGGTCATGGACCCATATTGATCTTATCTTGATATATGGTGTTCTCTTTGTATCTCTTGCTGTTGGGTTTTGTTGGTGATGTATAAAAATGCTGAGGATTTATTTTTTAGCCAGCTACTTTGCTAAAATTATGAATTATTTCTAATAGCTTTTTAGTAGAATCTCTGGGGTTCTCTAGGTATACCATCATATCGTTTGCAAAGAGTGATAGTTTGGTTTCCTCATTGCCTACTCTAATTCCTTTAATATCTTTCTCGACTCTTATTGCCGAGGCTAGTGTTTCTAATACGATATTAAATAATAATGGTGATAGTGGGCAACCTTGCTTCACTCCAGATCTTACTGGGAAAAGTTCCAGTTTTTCCCCATTGCATATGATGCTTACTGATAGTTTTAAATATATGCTCCTGACTATTTTAAGGAAAAGTCCATTTAGTCCTATGCTCTCAAGTGTTTTTATTAGGAATGGATGTTGGATTTTATCAAATGCTTTTTCTGCACCTATTGAGATGATCATATGGTTTTTTGTTTGGTTATTGATATAGTCAATTATGCTAATAGTTTTCCTAATATTGAACCAGCCCTGCATTCCTGGTATAAATCCTACTTGGTCATAGTGTATTATCCTGGTGACCATTTTCTGTAATCTTTTTGCTAATATTTTATTTAAGATTTTAGCATCAATATTCATTAGGGAGATTGGTCTATAATTTTCTTTCTCTGTTTTCAGCCTACCTGGTTTAGGTATCAGTACCATGTCTGTGTCATAAAAGGAGTTTGGTAGGACTCCTTCAATCCCTATTTTTTCAAATAGTTTATTTAGCATTGGAGTTAATTGTTCTTTAAATGTTTGATAGAATTCACATGTAAATCCATCTGGTCCTGGGGATTTTTTTTTAGGGAGTTGATTGATAGTTTGTTCTATTTATTTTTCTGAGATGGGACTGTTTAGGATATTTACTTCTTCCTCTGTTAGTTTGGGCAAGCTATATTTTTGGAGGTATTCTTCTATTTCATTTAAATTGTCGAATTTATTGGCATAAAGTTGGGCAAAGTAACTCCTAATTATTGCTCTAATTTCCTCTTCGTTAGTGGCGAGTTCTCCCTTTTCATTTTTAAGACTAACAATTTGATTTTCCTCTTTCCTTTTTTTAATCAGATTTACTAAGGGTTTGTCGATTTTGTTGGTTTTTTCATAGAACCAACTCTTAGTTTTATTAATTAATTCAATAATTTTTTTTACTTTCAATTTTATTGATCTCTCCTTTTATTTTTAGAATTTCAAGTTTAGTGTTTGACTGGGGGTTTTTAATTTGTTCCTTTTCTAACATGTTTAGTTGCAAGCCCAATTCATTGACCTTCTCTTTCTCTATTTTATACAAATAGGCCTCTAGAGATATGAAATTTCCCCTTATTACCGCTTTGGCTGCATCCCATACATTTTGGTATGATGTCTCATTATTATCGTTTTCTTGAGTGAAGTTATTAATTATGTCTATGATTTGCTGTTTCACCCAATCATTCTTTAGTATGAGATTATTTAGTTTCCAATTATTTTTGGGCTACTTCCCCCTGGCTTTTTGTTGAATGTGATTTTCATTGCATCGTGGTCTGAAAAGGATGCATTTACTATTTCTGCCTTACTGCATTTGAGTTTGAGGTTTTTATGTCCTAATATATGGTCAATTTTCATATAGGTTCCATGAACTGCTGAAAAGAAAGTGTATTCCTTTCTGTCTCCATTACATTTTCTCCACAGATCTATCATATCTAACTTTTCTAGTATTGTATTTACCTCTTTGACTTCTTTCTTATTTATTTTGTGGTTTGATTTATCTAATTTTGAGAGTGCAAGGTTAAGATCTCCCACTATTATAGTTTTGCTGTCTATTTCTTCTTACAGCTCTCTTAATTTCTCTTTTAAGAATTTAGATGCTACACCACTTGGTGCATATATGTTTAATATAGATAGTGCTTCATTATCCATGCTACCCTTTAGCAAGATATAGTGCCCTTCCTTATCTCTTTTAATTAGATCAATTTTTGCTTTAGCTTGATCTGAGATCAAGATGGCTACCCCTGCTTTTTTTACTTTACCTGAAGCATAGTAGATTTTGCTCCAACCTTTTATCTTTAACTTGCATGTATTTCCCACTTCAGGTGTGTTTCCTGTAAACAACATATTGTAGGATTCTGGCTTTTAATCCATTCTGCTAACCGCTTCCTCTTTATGGGGGAGTTTACCCCGTTCACATTTATGGTTAGAATGACCAATTCTGTATTACTTGCCATCTTGTTAACTCTGGTTTATGCTTTACTCCCTTCTTTCCCCCTTCCCCCCTTCCCAGTATTAAGCTTGTGAGCACCACTTGCTTCTCACAGCCCTCCCTTTTTAGTATCTCTCCCCCCCCCCCGCCTTAGAGTTCCTCCTCCTATCTTACCCCTTTCCCTCCCAGTTTCCTTATTCCCTTCCGCTTAGCTTATTTCTTCCCTTTTCACTTTTCCCTTCTCACTTTTCAATGAGGTGGGAGAAGTTTCACCATAGATTGAATATGTCTAAAATTTTTCTCTTAAAGCCAATTCTGAAGGCAGTAAGATATCCACTATATTCATCCCCCTCCATTCTTTCTCTCAGATATAATAGGTTTCCTATGCCTCTTCATGAGATGTACTACCCCCACTTTACCCTTTTTCTGGTACAATGTCCTTTCCACATCAGTTTCTAGAACAAGGTATACATGTATTCTTTATACATCTTTATAGCCAAAATATAGTTCCCAAGATTAATCTTCACCTTTTTAGATTTCTCTTGAGTTCTATATTTGTAGATCAAACTTTTTGTTAAGTTCTGGCTTTTTCATCAAAAATAGGTGAAATTAGCTTACTTCGTTGAATGTCCATCTTCTTTCCTGGAAAAAGATGCTCATTCTAGTTGGATAAGTTATTTTTGGTTGCATACCAAGCTCCTTAGCCTTTCGGAATATCATATTCCAGGCCCTTCAATCCTTTAATGTGGATGCTGCCAGATCCTGGGTGATACTTATTGTGGCTCCTTGATACTTGAATTGGGTTTTTCTAGCTACTTGCAATATTTTTTCCTTCGTCTGAGGGTTCTGGCATTTGGCCACTATATTCCTTGGTGTTTTGATTTTAGGATCCCTTTCAGTGGGTGATTGATGAATTCTTTCAATGTCTATTTTATCCTCTGTTCCTATGACTTCTGGGCAGTTCTCTTTGATAATTTCCTGGAAAATAGTGTCCAGGCTCTTTTTTTCATCATGCTTTTCTGGGAGTCCAATGATTCTCAGATTGTCTCTCCTGGATCTGTTTTCCAGGTCTGTTGTCTTCCCCAGAAGGTATTTCACATTCTTTTCCATTGTTTGATTTTTTTGGATTTGCTTGACTGATTCTTCTTGTCCCCTCGAGTCATTCAATTCCAATTGTTCGATTCTGATTTTCAATGAAGAATTTTCTTCAGTCACTTTTTAAAAATCTTTTTCTAATTGTCCCATTGAGTTCTTTTGTTCTATGGAATTTTTTTTCCATTTTGCCAATTTTGTTTTTTAGAGAGCTATTTTCTGTTTCCAGTTCACCAATCCTATTTTTCAAGGATTTTATTTCTTTATCCAGTCTCTCTTTAAATGAGTGAGATGACTTCTCCAGACTCTTTTCCCAAGCATCCCTCTCCTTTTCCCATTTTTCTTTTAGCTCCCTTGTGAGAGCTTTTTTAATTTCCTCCATGAGATTCATCTGTGCTGAGGAACAGATGATCTCCTTCTTTGGGGATTCACCTGGGGAGTGTCTGTTTTTAGTCTCCTCAGGATTTAGAGTCTGCTTTCTATCTGTATAGAAGCTGTCAAGGGTTAAAGTCCTCTTCAGTTTCTTGCTCATTCTGTCTAATAAATCAAAGACAAACTAGCAAAGAAAAAAAGAAAAAAACTGGAGTCTTTCTTTGGGGGAGGGGCTGGGTGGTGTTACTGAGCTTCCTCTACAGACTGTGGGGGCAGCAGTGAGGCACTAGCCCTACTGTGCTGCGCCTGCGATCTGTGATCCAAGAGCTTGCTGGGACACTGTAGGGGAGGGGTGGCCTGGTCCCGAGAGACTCCAGCTGTTTGGGGTTGTATTCTTCACCCCCGGTGTTTTTAGCTTCTCTGCTGGGCTGCTGACTTGCTGCCAGGGCAAAGTATGCAGTCCTGTAGCGAAGCTCTCCCTGCAGAGATGGCTGCGATCACTCCCCACCCTTTCTCCAGTCTGCTCTCATGCTCTCACTGCCTCTGCCCGCCGCCTGCACCCGATCTAAAACCGTCCCAGCCCTCCAGTAAAAACAGACCTTTCTTAGTGAATCTCAAGGATGGCTTCTCTTGGTAACTATTTGCAGGTTTTTTTTTTTTTCGGTCAAGCATCAATTCAGAGGCTTGTAATGAAATGGATAGTGAGAGAAAAACACGGAACTACATAGCTATGTGCCTCCTCTCCACCATCTTGGCTGGAAGTCCAAAAGTTTATTTCTTATCTCTTTCCTTAGGCCCAGTTAACTTACTTAGAGGTCTATCTCTCTGCTTGCTTCCAAGATCTCTTGCAGCTTGTCCTTTGCCTCTGCTTTCTTCAGCTTCCAGCCAGCACAAAGGTGGAAGATGGAATGAATCTGACTCTGCATTGGAGAGTGGGCTTCTGTATCTCCCAGAGTGCCCTTTGGTCCTGAGAGCTTCTTGCTTATATGCTGTTCACTGAATACACACCAATCATTATATCACTGAGAAACCGTTATTTGTTGTATGATTAAATCAATACTAAACTAGATTTAAACATTGTTTCCTCAATTCCACTTAGTACCTTGTTTCAAGTTCTGGCCCATAACATCTCCTCGTAGGATCAGATCAATCATACTGGACCATGCTAAATTAGATAATTATTGTATCAATTTTAACGACTTAACAGCTTGTAAAGATTCTAACAAGATCCTTTCATTTCTCAAATTGTGATTTTAAAATGCCTTTCCTCCTAAAAGGGTATTATGACTCCTCTTTTATAAAGTAGTTAGCAGATAAACCAAGTTCACTAATTGAGTCAGAAGTAGGAAGATGAATATGGATATATTCCAAGTTTGACTCTCCCTTTGCTATTTAAACAAAAATTATCCATTGCTCCTGCCAGACTTTAGCAACTCATAGCAGCACAGATTTGGCTCTCATCTGCATCCTGAACAAAATCTTGACAAATAGAAGATAAATTAGATCAACTCCCATACTATTCAGAGATATATGTCGAGGGGAAGATGCTTATTTTTGGAAGATTAATTATACTGTGGTTTCATTTTGTGTTTAGCAATCATAACTTTTTTTTAACTGTCCAATCTTCCTGTTAGATTAGAAACTTATAGTCAGTACTATGCCCTTAAAAATGCCCTTACTGGAATATATGGTGTTTCAATGATATATTTATTTGATGCAGTTGAATTCTAGTTCTGAAAACTTTTTGCAAAAATTCTCCAAATGGCTACTTTTTATGAAAAATTTTAACCTAACAACTTGCATTGCAAAATTCTCCACAGTCAGAGATTAACAAAGTGAAAGGCCTTGTGTACCTTAACTACAGAAATATAGTAGGACAATTTAGAATGATAGTATATTAAAAGAAGAATTATACTATATAATAGAGAATGTTACAATCTAGAGTATATAATGCTAGAACTAGAAGGAACTTTTGTTAGTAAATTACAATGTTAGAGTTGAAATATGTAATCCAGCCTCATCTTCCTAGCAATGATGAAATTGAGGTAGAGAAATGGAGACATTCATGATCACACAGCTAGACAGAGCAAGAATTAGAATTTGTATTTTGTCTTCAATTCCATCATTCTGACTCTGTTACAAACACTGATCTAACCATGCTAATAAAATTAAAAACAAAATGGAAATGTGTACTTTGAAAGTAACCAATTTCCTGAAGTTTAATACAGAAGTATAAATATTGCACATTATTAATCAATTAGCACTACAATCACAAATCTTTTCTAGAAGTAAGTATACAGTAAATAACATTCTCTCATGCTAAGAGAAAAAAGAGTTTAGCTGAGATTTAGTAATTGCCACAATGGAAATTATAGTCTTAGAGCTTTATAATACATAGTAAGTTTAAAGGGGAATTCAAAAACAAAGTAATGCATCCTAGGGCTGAGTTACAATCATGTCTTAAGACATGATGAACCAAAGAAGGCTTCATGGAAAAGATATTATTTAAGTAGAGCCTTAAATACACACACACACACACACACACACACACACACACACAAGCTCTAGATGTAGTAAAGAGGGAAGGAAAAGTATAGAGGAATAATATCCCATGTGTCTTTATGGCATAGAAAGTAGTTCAGTTTGACAAGAATGTAAAAATCTAAAATGGAGGCAGCTAAGTGGTGCAGTGGATAGAGCAACAGCCCTAAAGTCAGGAGGATCTGAGTTCAAGTCTGGCCTCAGACACTTACCACTTTTTAGCTGTATAACCCTCAGCAAGTCACTTAACCCCAATTGCCTCAGCAAAAATAAATAAATAAATAAATAAAATAAAATATAAAAACCTCTAAAATGGAGTTTAATATAAAGTGAGTCCAGAAGAGTCATACCAGATTGCGTAAGGTTCTGAACTATAGGCAAAGGAAAATGGACTTTGCCCTATAAGGAATGTTGAGCTGCTAATTGCTTATGAACCTCAGGGTGAAATGGCCATGGTCCCGTATAAAAACAATTTTTAGCAGCAGTAAGGATGGGAGTTGTTGGGTTAAGGTATGAAGATCTATTAAGTGCCTAAGAGGCAATAGGGAAAATTCTTTAGTGTCAAATTCCCAAATAGCGCCACTAAATTGGAAAGCATATGACTGTCTTCTCACTTTCTGGGCAGAAAAAATTTTCAGACCTTGAAGTTATGTTTATGTCCTCTTTCACAAATGACTAATATTGTAGATTGTTTTGCATGACTGAACATTTATAACTCATAACACATTACTTAATATCTGAGGGAGTAAATAAGTAAAAACAATATTTTGCAACATAAAAAAATTAAATGGATGTTTAAAAAAAGTCTACATGTAACTGTGGAAAAACAAAATATAATTTAAAATTAATAAAAGAAGAGATCATAGTGATCATTTAATACAACTTGACCACCCCCAATGGATGAAATAATGAAGACCCATTAAAGAGAAATGATGTTACCAGGGTCACACAAATAATGTGATGAAACTAGTGTATGAAACAATGTTTTCTGACTCCAAATATAATTTACAGAATGCTATTCTATTTCTTACTCATAAACTCAGAAAATCAGAGCTGAAAAGTACCTTAGAGAGTATCCAATCCAAATTCTTCATTTGATAAAGAACAGGGTGAGAAAATGATTTCCTCAACATGAAATAGCTATAGCACAATAGAAAAAAGAGCTAGATTTCGAATAATGCAAACTGGTTTCACTTTTCATCTTTGAAACTTACTATATGTGTGACCTTGGACATGCCACATGCTTTCTAGGTCTCAAATACCTCATCTACAATTTTAGGGAAGTCACAACAAATGACCTTAAAAGATCCCTTCCAGCAGTAAATTTATTCTTATAATCCTAGTAACAGCCTAGAGAATACTAGCCAGCTTTCTCATGTCCTATTCCACAGCATAATCCTAAATACGTACAACTTCAGGAGTAATGGGAACAATGATATTGGTCAGTATTCTTAGTACAAAAAAAAAAAAAAAAAAAAGCCATACTTTATGTAACACATTGCCTTGCCCTACCACAGAAACTACTCATGGTGGATAGGATTCTGTATTGGAATGAGAAAGTCGGTTCAAATCCTGACTCAGAAGCTGACCTGCTGATATACTAGTGTTGCTGAATAATTACTTTCTGACTCAGTTTTATCTTACTGACATCCTCCTTAAACTAAAAAAAAAAAATGATAAATTGATTTTTTTTTTAAATCAGCTCCATGTTTGGGTATTATGCCTGAGGAATTACCTAGAATTTTCTTTTAATACGAGTAATAGTTAAAATACTAGTAAAAACTAGTAATAGCTACCTAGCTAGTTCTGTGTGTGTGTGTGTGTGTGTGTGTGTGTGTGTGTGTTGCTAAAGCAATTGAGGTTAAGTAACTTGCCCAGGGTCACAGAGCTAGGAAGTGTTAAATATTTGAGGCCACATCTGAACTCAGATCCTCCTGACTTCAAGTGTTCTATCCACTGCACAACTAGCTGCCCCTATTACTATATATTTTATAATTTTCATTTTTTTCCTTTCATTGAGGAAAATTCACAAACCACTATCACCTATACTTTCAACTTTGTAACACTAATTTTACTATATTTTATTTTTTTTGTTTATTTTACATATAAAGTTTTAAAATACTTTTACATTAATATATTACTATAAGTTGTGGAGCAGATGCTGTTCTCCATTTGGTAGATGGAGTTTCTCACTGGATGTTCCTTACATTTATGAAATTTCAAGTTCTGTAATACCAACAGATAGTGTACGTATATTTTACATGTAAAAGCCAATTCTTCCAATAGATTGCCTTTCTTGAGGATAGGATGTATTTCATGTGTCTTTGATAATGCCTGATACATAATAGGCATATAAATACTTTTTTTTTCTTTTTGTTTTGCTTGGTAATGTAATAGTGCAATGATCACAGAATGTGGCCCTTACAGGCATAAATAAAATGTCATTTAAGCTATTTTTTCCAAAAGCAAAGAACTTGGGGAATCTTCTAGGAGAGTCATGAAGATATATAATTAGAAAAGACTTGGAAAGACTTAAGCACGCATACACTTTCTGGATCTAGTTTTGGTCTGCTAACCAGATCATGAATAAAAGCCCCTTCAGTTGACTGCAGTTGCATTACCAGAACTGAAAGCACATTTAAGAGCCTTATTTGACTTACTCCTTAGCTCTGAGTTCAGCTGCTTGTTAGGGCTCCCTCCTAGATGATGACATCCAGAAAGAAATAAGTCTAAGGGAGAGGGGCCCAGACGCATGTGTCTATGGCTCTATGGATAAGAACTTCAATTCCTTTCTCTTAATTTTAAATGAAAATTCTGTACTTTTCCAGAAGGAGATATAGACAGTCTCACTCAAAGATTTTGAGAACAAAGACTACCATCACCCCAACAACAATAAGTTTAAATTACATATAAGTATACAACAACAATAAATTGCATTCCCTTTTTGCCAGTTCCCACAATTTAGTCATATAATTGGCCTCTTTTAATCTCCATAATAAATGTGTAAGCTAGTTAAGAAAAGTTTTTTTTTTAATCCCTTTTATTATTATTACTATGAGAAAGTCACACAAGTGAAATGACTAACCCTGAGGCAGAGTTCATAAATGGAAGAATTGAGAATTGAACCTATGTATTTCAGTTTTAAACTAGTGCATCAAATTTATTGTATTAAAACCCTAGGTGAAAAGGAACAGCAGGTCCTGGTAAAATAACTGCCTTATATATTCTCTCCAATGAAGTCCAGATCTGTACATATAGTCCTACTCCCTACTTCCATGTTGGGATCCAACATCCTTTATACCTTCTATTATACTATTTAGCTACCCTGTCTTAATGAGGCTAAGAAAATCAAGCAATCACAGTCTTTCTTTTATTGGTGTATCAGCACAAGTCAGATACTATGAAAAGTATAAGTTTGAATGTTCAGAAAAGAATGAAACCCATTTAAAATATTCCATGTTTGAAATTATGGTACATCTCTATATTCATAAGTAGTCTGACTTTGAATATCATACAACAAAACATCTGTGTCCACTCCCATAGTGACCAATGAAAGCATTTTTTATGCAAGCAGGACAAATTATCTCCCTTTAAGGACAAGTGCAGCTGTCTCGGTGATATATAAATGTGTCTTCCCCTTTAGCCTGAGAGAATATTCATTTAAGAGGGATAAAGAAGCAAGACTATCATAGAAAGTATGCTCCTCATGGAAAACCAGCTGTTTTCTATTTATCATTTGGTGGCCAATGAGCCTTTATCCACAATCCAGCTGTTACGTGCTAGTCTCTCTATTAGACACACCTGCCCCATGTATACAAGGCTGATCATTAGGTGCATTTATCAGCATTCAAAATCTTCTATTCTCAATTCTTATCTTGAAGCCTCAAGGGCAAAAACATAAAAATCAACCTTTTTAAAGTGTATACTGAACCATAGAATCAAAAGGGTGGAAGGTAACATAGAAGCCATCCTGTTCAACCATCTCATCTTAGTTATCAGAAAACTGATGACTCCAAGGGGTTAGATGATTTGCCCATGTTTAATACTTATATAATAATCTTGTCCAATATTCTGATTCTATTAGTGAAGAAACTCAGGCCCAGACAGCTGAAGGGAATTGCCAAAAAACAGTAACTTTGAGAACACCTTGTCCAATTTCTTCATTTTACAGAAATTGAAGTCCAAAGGGGTTGTGTCTTGTTTAAAATCACCCAGGGAGAATGTGATAGAGTGAGGATAATGAACTATAGTATTCTAATGACAAATACAATGTTCTTTCCATTACAACTCACTGCTTAGAACCTCCTTCCTAGAGATTTGATCCATAATTTCTTCAAAGAATCTAGGGATGTTTGGTCTGAAGAGTACAAAATTTAAGAGAGGGTGAGAGGCAAAATTACATCCTTTGCCATTTGAAAGACTGGCATGTACAACTGCAAAGTAGAACTAGAAAAAAAAAAGCAGAGATGATGATAAGGAATTAGATTTTAACTCAATATGAAGAAACATACCATAACAATTAAAGCTGTTTGAACATTGATTTCATGCCTCAAAAAGAATTGGGTTCATAATCAATAAAGATTTTCAAAGAACTTGGATAATCAAGTGACAAGAAAGTAGTAGAGGGATTCTCTGCCTCAGGTAAGAGTGGGCTAAGGTGGTACATAAGTTAAGTAAATGAAACTTGGAGCAGAGAGCAAGGGGAAGTAGGGAATAAAGGAAGGCAAGACAAAATATGGAATGCAGGAAGAATATGATCTCAAAACAATGTAGATTAAAAAAAGAGAATGAAGGGAAAATTTGATCCTTCGTATAAGTTGCTGGAATAAAAAAAAAACAGAATAGAAAGCAAAATGTGAATCAAGTATCAAGAAGAGTCATAAGATTCAGAAAAGCAATGAAATATTGAAGAAATGTGTAAATGGTACTGAGAGTATTAAATCACATGTTTAAATATGTCCTTTTAACTTTGAAAGATATATGTATATGTAAATATATGTATAAATATGTATGCATATATGTTTGAAAAAAAAAAAACAATAATCATTGAGGATCAGAAAAAAACCCTAAGTAGCAGAAACTACCCAGTGGGGATTAAAGCCAATGATAGCAGCATGATGACATCTCTGGAAGACAATAGCATCTGCAAAGGAATGAGTATGCTATAGGCATCCATATTGCCTATATTGTGTCATTTTTGATGTCTGTACTTCCGCAAGTGCATGTGTGTGGCAGCATGTACTATATGTTCTTCCAGATGTGTTCTCTTGACATCAAGTCTTCTCATTAGTAATGACATGTCTATTTTTGAGCAATTTCCATCTAGATTTAAGGGGGAAATGTTAAATTGCTAGTTTTCTTACTATACTATTTCATTAAATGCCATTGCTTTGAACTCGGGAAAAGAAAAAAGAAAAAAAGAAAAAAAAATTTAGGAAAGCTGCAAGAGAAAAAAAAAGACTTAAGTACATTATATCAGTGTTAAAAATCTTGCCTTCATCTCTTAGAAGCAGATGCTGTATTTGGAACTATGCTCAAAAAGTTATCAAACTATGCATACCCTTTGATCCAGCAGTGTTAGTACTGGGCTTATACCCCAAAGAGATACTAAAAAAGGGAAAGGGATCTATATGTGAGAAAATGTTTGTGGCAGCCCTCTTTGTAGTGGCCAGAAACTGGAAACTGAGTAGATGCCCATCAATTGGAGAATGGCTGAATAAATTGTGGTATATGAATGTTATGGAATATTATGACCAACAGGATGATTTCAGAAATGCCTGGAAAGACTTACACAAACTGATGCTGAGTGAAATGAGCAGGGCCAGGAGATCATTATATACATCAACAACAATACTATATGATGATCAATTCTGATGGACCTGGCCATCTTCAGTAATGACATGAACCAAATCAGTTCCAATGGAGCAGTAATGAACTGAACCAGCTACATCCAGTGAAAGAACTCTGGAAGGTGACTAAGAACCATTACATTGAATTCCCAATCCCTATATTTTTGCCTGCCTGCATTTTGGATTTCCTTCACAGGCTAATTGTACAATATTTCAGAGTCCAAATCTTTTTGTACAGCAAAATAATGGTTTGGTCATGTATACTTATTTTGTATTTAATTTATACTTTAATATATTTAAAATGTATTGGTCATCCTGCCATCTAGGGGAGGGAGTCGGGGGAAGGAGGGGAAAAATTGGATCAAAAGGTTTGGCAATTGTCAATACTATAAAATTACCCATGGATATAATTTGTAAATAAAAAGCTATTAAAAATAAAAAAAATAAAAAAAAGAAGCAGATGCTGTGAACAATTTAAGTAACCATATGGTTACTTAAGTAATGAGCAAAGTTATGCATTGGAACATAGGAACAGTAATCTTGCTGTTGTTCAGTTATTTCAGTCATTTCCCTATTCATGACTCCATCTGGGTTTTCTTGACAAAGATACTGAGATGGTGTGCCATTTC
The DNA here is from genome assembly GCF_016432865.1 of Antechinus flavipes. Classification (NCBI taxonomy): domain Eukaryota; kingdom Metazoa; phylum Chordata; class Mammalia; order Dasyuromorphia; family Dasyuridae; genus Antechinus; species Antechinus flavipes. Next base: position 529,496,905 of record NC_067400.1, read on the forward strand.
CTTCTCCAGCTCATTTTACATATGAGGAAACTGAGGCAAACAGAGTTAAGCAATTTGCCCAGAGTCACATAGATAGTAAGTGGCTGAGGCAATATTTGAACTCAGGCTTTTCTGACTCCAGGTTTAGTATGCTTTCCAATGAGACATTTAGATGTCTTAACACCTGCAGCACTTTATAGTATTTTTATCATTAGTTTCTTATTAGTGTTATTGGCAAGTCAAGCAAGGGGTTGCTTACAAACCAACCCCTTGGTCTTGATGGACTGACTCAATAAAAGCACTGGTCCATCAATCTCACTTAAGTTTCCAGGGAATAGATCTCACATAGAATTTGTCCAGAGGCCTCAATAACAGAAACTTCAGTTTCAGGGATTTCTATACTTTCCTGAGCAAAGTCCCAAGTTGAAATTTTGAGAATCGTGGACCTTCTTGCCCCAAAAATATGAATGGAAATTTGAATTTAGTGATTCCCTTGCATACCACTCCTATTTAACTTATCTCCCTCTCTCCCTCTGTCCCCAGAAAGTATTACTTAAAATGTTTTATTTAGAATATTGGCTTTTTTAAAAAGACCATTCTTTGCCTCATTTTTTTCCTATCTAGTCTTAAATCTCTGAATAGATTGTTGCTTCAGTCAATCTGAGACCTATTAAATTCTTTAGCTTAAAAAAGCCAATGTTGTCCACTGCATCCAGGGCCATTTCCAGTCGTCCTGACCGATATAAAGCCACTGGATTTAGATGATTCGAGAAAAGAAAGTGAGGCTGTGGACCTTGAACAGCCCTCATTTACTCAAATCCAATTAACTTGTAAACCATAGCATTAATTAATTTATATGAGTCCTTTTCCTTCTTTTATGATGTTCTTCAACATCATAAACAGACCCAGTAATGGTATGGCTGAGTCAAAGAGTATGCACAGTTTTATTAGCCCTTTGAGCATAATTCCAAATTGTTCTCCAGAATAGTTGGATCATTTCACAATTCCACTGACAATGCATTAGTATCCCAGTTTGCCTACATCCCCTCCAACATTTTTCAAATTCTTTTCCTGCCATCTTAACTGATCTGAAAGGTATGAAATGATACCTCAGAGTGATTTTGATTTGCTTTTCTCTAACCAATAGAAATTTACAGCAATTTCTCATATGATGATAGACAGTTTTAATTTCTTCATCTGAAAATTGTTCATATCCTTTTGAACATTTATCAATTGGGAAATAACTTGCATTCTTATAAAACTCCCATAGTTCTTTATATATTTTAGAAATGAAACTTTTATCAGAAATACTGGCTAGAAATTTTTTCCAGCTTTGTATTTCCCTTTTAATCTTATGTCTGCTGGTTTTGTTTGTTCAAAACTTTTTTTAATTTAATGTAATCAAAGTTGTTTATTTTGTCTTTCATAATATTCTCTAGTTTTTCTTTAGTCATAAATCCCTCCTTTCTCCAAAAATTATGGTCTCACAATTTATGTCAAAATCATGCACTCATTTTGACTTTATTTTGGCATGAGGTATGAGATTTAGGTATATATTGAGTTTCTGACATTATTTTCCAGTATTCCCATCCATTACAAGCAATGCTTACTATTGGTTTTAGATGTGTCCTGTTTCTTATTTTAGGGAAAGTTCCATTTATCCCTGTGCTCTTTAGTGTTTTTAATAGGAATGGGTGCTGTATTTTGTCAATAGTTTTTTCTGCATCTATTAAGATTCTCATATGATTTCTGTTGGTTTTGTTATTGATATGGTCAATCAGAGTATTAGTTTCCTGATATTAAACCAGCCCTGCATAACTGGTATAAATCCCTCTTTGTCATAGTGTATTATCCTGGTGATGACTTGCTGTAATCACCTTGCTAATATTTTATTTAAATTTTTGCATCAATATTCATTATAGAGATTGATCTATAATTTTCTTTCTCTGTTTTGGTTCTTCCTTGTGTAAGTATCAGTACCACATTTGTATCATAGAAAGAATTTGTCAGGACTGCTTCTTTACTTATTTTTCCATATAGTTAATATAGAATTAGAAATACTTGTTCTTTAAATGTTAGGTGAAATTCACTTAGAAATCCATATGACTCTAGAGATTTTTTCTTAAGGAGTTCATTAATGTCTTGTTCAATTTCTTTTTTTTAAAATAGGAATATATAAATAATTTATTTGCTCTTCTGTTAATTGGGGAAATTTATATTTTTGTAAATATTCATCCATTTTGGTTAGATTGTCAGATTTGTTGACATACAGTTGGGCAAAATAGGTCCTAATTGTTGCTTTAATTTCTTTCTTCATTGGTGGTAAGTTCACCCTTTTGATATATGATGCTGGTTATTTGGGGTTTTTTTACTTTTCTTTTTCTAATCAAATTAACCAAAGGTTTATCTATTTTATTGGTTTTTTTATAAGACCAAATTTTAGTTTTATTAATTAGTTGAGGGTTTCAATGTTATTAATCTCTCCTTTAAGTTTCAGGATTTTTAATTTGGCATTTGATTGGGTTTTTTAAATTTGTTTCTTTTCTAGTTTTTTTTTTTACTTGCATACCCAATTCATTGATCTCTTCTTTCTCTGTTTTATTCATGTAGCTATTTAGAGATATAAAATTTCCCCTTTGGCTGTATTCCATAGGTTTTGCTATGTTGTTTCATTATTGTCATTCTCTTGTATGAAATTATGGATTGTTTCTGACATTTTTTGTAAGACCCACACATTTTTAACAATTAGCTTATTTAATTTCCAATTGCTTTATTGTCTATATTTCCCTGGACAGTTATTGAAGATATTTTTATTGCATCATGATACAAAAAGGAAGCACTTACTATTTCTGGCTTTCTGCATTTGATTATGAGGTTTTTGTGGCCTAATGTGTGGCAAATTTTTGTATAGGTGCTATGAAAAGAGTTAAGAAAAAAAGTGTATTCCTTTCTGTCCCCATTCACGTCTCTCCAGAGGTCTATCATATCTAGGTTTTTTAGGATCCTATTAAACTCCCTAGTTTCTTTCTTGTTTATTTTGTGGTTAGATTTGTCTTAATTCTGAGAAAAGTCCCCTATTAGAATAGTTCAGCCTTTTAACTTTACTCTGTTTGTGTCTCTCTATGTCAAATCTGTTTCTTATAAACAATATATAAGCAACATTTCATTTTAATCCATTCTGTTATTTGCTTCCTTTTTATGGGAGAGTTCGTGCCATTCACATTCACAATTATGATTACCAATCCTGTATTTCCTGTCATCCTATTTTTCCCCGTACATACTTTTGTTCCCTCTTTCCACACTTTTGTTAAAAGTGTTTTGTGTTTTTTAACTCACCCCACCCTTTACTTTCACTTCTCTTGCCCCTCCCACCTTTTCTTATTTTTCTTAGTGAATTTTTTTTAATCCTCCTCTTATCTTCTATGACCCCTTCCCCTTTTCTTACCATGTTTCCCCTAGAATTTCTTCCCTCCCTTTTATCCAGCCCCTCCTTTTCCTTTCCTCTTTCTCCTACTTCTTTATAGAGTTAAATTTCTATATCTAACTAAATATTATTCCCTTTTAGAGCCAAAATTAATGAGACCAAGCTTCATTTTATGCTCAACTCCTTCCAGTCTTTCCCTCCATTGTAATAGATATTTTGTGCCTCTTCCTAAGATCTAATTTGTCCCATCATACCTCCTCTTACCTCTTATTCTAGTACAGACCTTTTCCAATCCTTTAATGCAATTTTTGTGATAGCATCACATCAGTGTTCCTTCACAACCACAGCCCCCATCCGATGCCCCTCTTTATCTGGCTCAGTAACAGATACAGTTTTCAAGAGTTATAGATATCATTCCCCCATTGAGGGATGTTATAGTTTTACCTTCTTCTATTTGTGAGATCAAATCTTGACTTCCCTTGGATTGCTTTTCTAACCACCTTGCTCAGAATCTTGCCCATATTCTCAAATTTGTGCTGATATGACACCATATAATTACCCATATCCCTACTCTCATGCTGGCTTCCTTAATGTTTTGACTACTAGCTCCTGAGCTTTGGAGTGTGTGTGAGTGTGTGTGTGTGTGTGTGTGTGTGTGTGTGTGTGTGTGTGTCTGTGTGTGTATTATTCTGAATTATGCAGAGCAATTTATTTTTAGTTTGGGGGACCTTTCATTATTAATGGTCTCTGATAAGGGGACATTTTTGCATATCTTTTGGGATATATGGTACATCTGAGCATTTCTATGACCTTTTCCATTTTCATCTTAAAGAAATCCATGTTTTTATAAATATAGATGAGGCTATGCTTACCTTTTAAAGGAAATGTAAATATGTTTCATCAGAGGCAAGGCAAATTCCTACTAGAATTATGATGTGGTAAAAAAAAAGTTGTATCTAATATTCAATATAAGCATTTATTCTTAGATATCTGAATCCCTTTAAATTATATATATATATATATATATATAATTTCTCCTGTTTATCTTTCTATGCTTCTCTTAAGTCCTATGTTTGTAGCTTAAATTTTCTGTTCTGGTTTTTCAATAGAAATGATTGAAATTTTCTTACTTCATGGGAGATCCAGCAGTTTCACTGAAAGTCTTTCTGGGTAAAGTTTACAACAATGTTCCTTGGAGTTTTCCTTGTAGGATCTTTCTGAGGATTATTAATGGATTCTTTCAATGACTATTTCCCTATCTGTTTCTAGAATATTGGGACAGTTTTCTTTGATGATCTCTTGAAGAATGCTATCCAGGTTCTCTTTTTTTGTGATCATGACCTTTAGTTAGATCAATAATTTTTAAATTGTTTCTTCTGGATCTATTTCTATTTTCCAGGTCAATTAGATATATTTCACATTTTTATAATGACACATTTCACATTTTCTTCCATTTTTTTCATTTTTTTCAAACTAAAAAGGTTTTTTTATTGATTCTTCATGTCTCATAGAATCAATAGCATCCATTTATCCTGTTCTAGTTTTTAATGTATGATTTTCTTCAGTTAACTTTCGTAACTCTTTTTCCATTTGATTAATTTTATTCTTAAAGATTTTTTCCCAGGGGATTTTTTGCATTTAGCCATATTGTTTTTAAGGAATTGCCTTCATTTTCCAAGCTGTTGACTCTCTCTTGTGTACCTCTCATTTCTTTTCTCATTTTGTCTTCTACCTCTCTTATTTGCCTCTTAAAGTTTTTTTATGAACACTTCAAAGAAGATTCTTTGAGTTTAAGACCAATTCATCTTACACTTTGAGATTACTTCTAGAAGTGTATATTTTGTCCTCATCTGAGTTTGTGTTTTGGTCTTCCTTGTCATCATAGTAGTTTTCTATGCTCAAGGTTCTTTTCTGTTTATTGCTCATTTTCTTTCCTTTTCTTTTGCTATTTCATCTTTTTTGTACTTTAAGGTGGAGCTTTGTTTCTGGATTAAAAGGTATGCTATCCCAACCATCCTGTGCAGCTCTGAGCCTTGGTTTTGAATACTAGGATACTTTGTGTATTTTTATCTGCTCTTTCCAGGAAACTGCCTTGTTTCCCAGAATTTGCCTTCTGATTTGGGACTGCACAGTGTCCTGCTACTCTATTACGCCAAGACCAAAGGTGTCAGTTTATGATATGCTGTGATTAAGACCCTGTCACTGGCTTGCTCAGAGTTTGAGTTGAGTTGAATACCCTTTGTACCCCAGTGATACTGAGCTTTCTTGAAATTTTTCCAACTTATCTTAAGTTGAAGTATGGTTTCATTCCATCCGATTCTCTTGAGAGGCTTGTTTTCATGTGGTTTTCAAGGGCAATTGGGAGAACTGGAGCATCTTCCTGGCTTCCTGTTGGAATCTTTACAAACTGTTAAGTCATTAGAGTTGATAGAGACAATAATTATCTAATTTAGCATGGTTCAGTATCACTGATCTGATCTTACAAGAAGATGTTTTGGGCCAGAACCTGAAACAAGGTACTAAGTAGAACTAATTGATACAATGCTTGTGTTCACACTTTTAAAGAGCTCATATAAGCAAGAAGTATTTAAGTACTCATTGGAGTTCACAAGTATGGGAGAGTTACCAAGTAAACTTTGTAACTTTGTGAATTCACACTTTCCTTGAAGCTCTTAGGGCCAAAGAGCACTCTGGGAGAAAACCCATTATCCCATTCTCTCAGAAGAGATCATATATAAGCCCAGTAAAGGGAATTCAGCTGAATTAGATTGGAGAGGAGCACTTTGGGACAGACACAGAGTACTCTGGGAGATTGAGAGCCAGAAGCGCTCTCTCGGAGGCAAGACAGATTCAACTTGGTGCCGAATGGAGTCTGAAGAAAGCAGAAGCAGAAGCAAAGCTGCAAAAGCTCTTAGAACCAAACAGAGAGATAGGCCTCAACTAACCGAGTTATTTTGGAAGGAGAAAATAAGTGTTTTCATTTTTACCAGCTGGCTGCATTTTGGGTGATTATTACTCTTAATTAAAATTAAGACTGCCTCCAGAAAACCTCCCCAAGAAACTCGCTCCTGGAGAGAACAATTATATTATTTTAAAGAAGCAAAACACCACAGCTTCCCTCTGCCATCATGGATCTAGCCCCAGAAACTTTTTTGCATCCCTTACTTATAATATTTAGGAGAAAATGATGTCTTTCATCAGGATACAATTCTCCTCCAGCTTCCATTGAATTCCTATTAGTTTACCAAAGTGTTCTAGGCTGGCTTTGCTATTTCATTCTTCTACCTCAGACCTATTCTTAACTGATAACAAAAACACTGTCTTTGAAATAACAAATTCAAAATGTTAATCATTTAGCTAAATAATTTCTCCTTCCACAAAGCAAATGATAAAAGAGAAAAATAGCATAACAGTGACCCTATGTCCGCAAAATCAGAATAATTCTATTGAAACACATCACTCCAAAGTTAAAGAAGATAATTCTTAGTCATACAGTCTTTTATAGTTGACTGGAACCTCTTCAGAAAGAGCATGATTTGATGGACAAGCTGCTATGGAGTTAAGGAAGATCCTGCTTTGAACCCTCTCTCTGATACTTATTACTGGAATATGGGCAAATTTACATCAGCTATATAACTTTTAGTTTCCTAATCTGTTAAATGAGAACAATAATAACTGCTTAGAGGCAGTCATGCACTGGGCCTGAAGTTAGGAAGACCTCAGTTTAAATCTTCCCTCAGACAATCACTAGCTGGGTAGCCCTGAACAAGTTACTTAACATCTACTTGCCTTAATGTATTGGAAAAGAAAAAGACAAAACACCACAGTATCTTTGCCAAGCAAATGTCACATGAGATCACATACAAGTAAGATACAACTGAACAACAAAATTTCAGAGAGTCATTAGGAATTTTAAATTATATGTTCATACGTTATGGAATATTATTGTTCTGTAAGGAATGACCAGTGGGATGAATAGAGAGGACTGGCGAGACTTTCATGAACTGATGCTAAGTGAAATGGGCAGAACAAGGAGATCATTATACACCTCAACAATGATACTGTTTGAGGGTGTATTCTGATGGAAGTGGATCTCTTCGATAAAGAGAGCTAATTCAGTTTCAATAGATCAAAGATGGACAGAAGCAGCTACATCCAAAGAAAGAACACTGGGAAATGAATATAAACTGCTTGCATTTTTGTTTTTCTTCCCGGGTTATTTATACCTTCTGAATTCAATTCTCCCTGTGCAACAAGAAAACTGTTTGGTTCTGCACACATATATTGTATCTAGGATATACTGTAACCTATTCAACATGTAAAGGACTGCTTGTCATCTGGGGGAGGGGGTGGAGGAAGGGAGGGGAAAAATCGGAACAGAAGTGAATGCAAGGGATAATGCTGTAAAAAATTACCCTGGTATGGGTTCTATCAATAAAAAGTTATTAAATAAATAAATAAACCTTTAAAAAATTATATGTTCATATACATACACACACACACACACACACACACACACATATATATATATATATATATATATATATATATATATATTCATTAGTTCTGTTTTTCTTCAGCAACTTGATAACTTCCATACATCTTTCACATGATCTGACAGCTTTATATACCGGGTACAAATATATCTAGTCAGTCACTTCATTAAAATTTTGTTATTAATTTTCACATGCTGTTATGTGACTTGATTGATTCATTTATATAAAACACATTTTAGTTCATTCTTAAAATTACTATTAACCTTGTCATAATTGATAAATCTGTAGTCAGTTCAACCCCCTTGTCTTCTATCAGGTATGAATAAGGAACTGCTGAGGAAAAAAAAATCTCATGTAGTGACACATTTTCCGTCCAAATATTAAATAAATTATTTTGTATGCATCTAAAATATATTTTATGATAATTTTTAGGTTTGAAAATAGGCTTCACAATTGCTTTGTCTCCCCCACCTCACCCCAGGGAGTATCAAGTGTGTCCAGAACCCCCAGACCACTATGAACAAACTCCATCAATATATTTCAAGCCCCACAGCATTCTGGGACTAATTTAGTTTGAGTAACAGTTAATTAGAAATGTAGCTCTAAAAAAAGACTTTATAATGGCGCCAGGTCTGAAAAAAAATGTAGGTGTATCTGAAAAATAAGCCAAGCCCAACTTGACCAATAGCCAGTTTTCATGGTAATGAGGCTTAGCATGTTGAAGAACAGAGGGGAAAATCAACAATCTAACCCTAGAAAACAAACACAGACAGACAAAAAAAAAGTGGGTATTGTTTATCTACATCCCTTCATGGAATTAAGAAGGTTTTCTTGTAGATTACAAATTAATCATGAACTCATAAACCAGAATGCACTTCACTAAATCAAAGAGAATACTAGATTGATGATAGACATCAAGGCCCCTCTTATGCAAGAATCTATTTGCTTATTGATCCCTCCAGATCACAGTAGCCACCTCTTCAGGACACAAAGCTTGCACAGGAAGAACTATAAGACCGATCAGGATGACAAGCAGCCATGACACATAAGAGCCCTGCTTGGAAATACAGTCAAAGGATGGGAAAGGACTCTATTTTTGCCTTCAGATACCTCTGGATCTGAAGAGTTCTCTACAATAATGCTAGCCAATAAGACCTTTTCTTGCCTTACTGGCAAAGTTAGACTATCTTGAGACTCCCTACATTGTGGATCTAATAGCTATGAATAGGCACTGTCATATGCACAAGGAAATTAACGTTTAAGAGCTGCATTTATAAAGGTATATTGACAATCACAATTTTCAATATAGAATAGAGTAACTTGGAGTAGAACAGGTGGTTGTTGTTGTTTGTCCCTTGTCCTGGGAAGGGAAGTCATGATATGCAAGTGAATTGTATATAAGTGAAGGAGGGCTGTATAAGATCATAAGCCTTACTTCTTCCTCCAGAACCATCTGAGTCCAGTGGCTATATATACATCAGGACCACTGAATATGGGAGGCACAGGGGGAACAGAACAGGTTTACTTAACCAAGCATACACAAACTTGCTATTGATTGGTTTCAAGATATTCATGAACTTGGACAAACACATTGCATTTTTATTTTTGCTAACCTCTGAAATCTTTTTTTAATCTTATAATTTTTTTCTGATAATAGATTCATAGGTATCAACAGACTTACAAAGTACTTGATAGAGTTGGAGGTAGGGAGTGAGGTTAAGAGTATCTAAGAATCTTTGGTATCATGGAGAGAACATGAAAATGGGCTTGAATTCCTTCTCTAATATTACCTTCTGTAAGAACTCAGGCAAATTGTTTAGTCTTCTGAATTTCAATTTCTTCATTTGCAAAATGGGTATGAGCGATCTAACTACAAATGCCAACTCTTTCTATAAACAAAGTGATCAGGAAAGCTCAGTTTGAATTCCATTTCTCATACGATAATACATTAAATATCCTTTTAAATATTAGTTAATTCCTTATTAATGGTTTCATGAGGACTATCAGAGAATGATTCATAGAAGAGGTGGTGTTTCAGCGCATATTTTGTAAAAGACACTAGAAATAATTTTTATACTTACATTAAGTATTTTCATAAGCAAAAGTACTTAAGATCATAGATATAGAACTCAAAAGGATCTTGGAGAACATTTAAGCCAACTTTTTCAATTTACAATTAAGGAAACTGAGGGCCAAGGAGTTTATGTGACTTGTGTCTGAGGTCAGAAAGATCATAAATGGCAGAAATAGGACCTGAATCATCACCCTTTTAACTCTAACTCCAGCACAATCTATTATATTATATTATATATTATATATATATATATATATATCTGCTTCATAGATTTTGTTAGGAAAATCAAATATTTTAATGTATGAAAAGTGTCCTGTGCATTCTGAAACATTTACAAACAGCAAATGTAAATTTGAGTTATCTCTTTATTTTCATTAATATTATTTTCATTCTCATCTTCTATTAACAAAATGGAGATACCAATGATTCTGGGACAGACAAATAGCCTATTCTTTTTTTGTTTATTTATTGATTGGTTGTCCATTGAAAAGGAAGAGGATGACTTTTTAAAACTGAGGTTCAGAATTTGGATATTTTTTTTTTCCTTTTTTAGTGAATATAACTCATGGCAACCTTAGTAGAACTACAATAGGAGACAGAACAAACACAGTTAGCATTTACTGTCATCTTACCAAAACTTTTTTGTATTGTTATTTATTTATTTCTTCTGCTAAGCCTCTGGATTTCAATAACTTTAAAAAATTAATTCAAGATGGAGTGAGTAGATGGGAAGAAAATTGAACACATAAGATATTGGGGCAGAGCCAAGATGGTGGAGAAGATACATGTTTCTTTCTGTCTTTTTCCCCATGATCCTCACACTAATTACCAAATCTAGCCTCTGAATTAGCTCTGAACTGGCAGAATCCATGAATATTGGGAGTGTAACAAATTACTAGCAGAAGATAATTTCAAATATTGCCAGAAAAGATCCGTTTCAATAAGACATGGAGGGAGGCAGGCCAAGCACAAGCAGGCTGAGCACAGATGGAAGGGGTGCAGCCACCACAGACTGGGGTGATGTACACTTGAGAATCTACAGGAATGAAAATACAGCAATGTTGGCTACTCTGCCCTGGTTGCAAGCCAGTAGATCAGCAAAGAAATTATAAAACATCCAACACAAACACAAAATGTAAAGAATGAACCACAAAACACCAGAATCTCATGGGATCTGTCCATGCCCACCCCACACCAGGAGTGAGTCAGCACTCAGTGTAGCCACTGCCACTTGTAAAGGAAGCTTGGAGAATCTACCTTGCCCTAAAAACAGATCTCAACTTTTAAAAAAATGAGTAAAAAAGCAAAAAGAATTTTGATCATAGAGAGTTTTCATGGTGAATGAGAACAGATTTCAAACCCTGAGGAGACTAAAAGCAGATCATCTCCAGATGATGCTCCAAAAGGTGATATAATCTGATCCCCATCACACAAGGCTCTCCTAGAAAAAAAAATTTTAAAAGATCTTAAAAGAAAGCTAGAAGAAAAATGGGGAAAGGAAATAAAAACTTTAACTTTACAAGAGAGTTTGGAAAAGGCAACACAGAAATTATCTGAATAAAATTCACTACAAAATAGACTCAGTGAAATAGAAAAAACAAATAACTCATAAAGAGATAGATTTGGTAAAATGGAATAAGAAAGCAACTCCCAGAAAAGCAGAATTTGTGAAATGAAAAAAAAAATCCATAGAACAAAACAACTCATTTAAAATTCATATGGACAAATATAAAAGGAAGTATAAAAAAGTAAATGAAAAAAATAACTTGCTAAAAATCAGAACTGAACAAATGGAAATGAATGACTCAATGAGAAGTCAAGAATCAGTCAAGCAAAACCAAAAAACTGAAAAAAATGGAAAACTGTAAAATACCTACTTGGGCAAACAACAGACATGGAAAATAGATCTAGGAGAGATAATCTAAGAATTATTGGACTGTTTGAAAACCATGATAAAAAAAAAAAGAACCTAGACACCATTTTTTAGGAAATCATCAAAGAGAACTGCCCAGATATCATAGAATCAGAAGGTAAAATAGCCACTGAAAGAATTCACCAAACACCTGCTGAAAGACTCCAGAATAAAAACTCCAAGGAATATTGTGGCTAAATTTCAGGACTATCAAACCAAGGAAAAATTACAATCAGCCAGAAAAAAAATGCAAATACCCAGGAGCCACAATAAAAATTACCCAGGACCTAGCAACTTCCACCTTAAAGAATCAAAGAGCCTAGAATCTGATATTACAAAAGGCAAAGGAACTTGTAATGCAGCAAAGAATAAACTACCCAGGTAAACTGAGTATTTTCTTTCAGGGAAGTAGTGCTCATCAGTAAAATATTGGGGAGAGAGAAAGGGGAAAATAAAAGAGAAAAGTATAATTTGGGGTTAATAAGAAGACAGGAAATACAGAATTAGTAGTTTTAATCATAAATGTGAATGGGGTAAACTCTCCTATAAAGTGGAAGGGGTTAGATTAAATTGGATTAGATTAAATTAGATTGGATTAAAAGGCAGAATTTTGCAATATGCTATTTACAAGATACACATTTAAAGCAGAGCAATGCATACAGATTAAAGGTAAAAGGCTGGAACAGAATCTGTTATGCTTCAGGTGAAGTAAAAACAGCAGGGGTATCCTGATCTCAGATCAAACAAAAGCAAAGATAGATCTAATTAAAGAGATAAGGAAAAAAAGCTATGTTGATAAAGGGTAATCATAGATAATGAAGTGATTTCAATATTAAACATATATGCACCAAGTGGTATAACATGGCAATTCCTAAAGTAGAAGGTAAGAGAGCTGCAAGAAGAAATAGACAACAAAACTATAATAGTGAGACAGCTCAATCTTGTTCTCTCAGAACTAGATAAATCAAACCACAAAATAAATAAGAAAGAAGTCAAGGAGATAAATAGAATATTAGAAAAGTTAGGTATGGTAGATCTTTCGAGAAAATTGAATGTAGACAGAAAGAAATCCACTTTCTCCTTGGCAGTTCATGGGACCTATATTAAAACTGATAATATATTAGGACATAAAGACCTCAAAATCCAAGCCAGAAAAGAAGAAATAGTAAATGCATTTTTTTCAGATTATGATGAAATAAAAAGTACATTCAATAAAATACCAGAAAAAAATAGACCAAAAAGTAATTGGAAACTAAATAATCTCTTCCTAAAGAATGAACAAGCAAATTAGCAAATCATAAACACAATTAATAATTTCATCCAAGAGAATGACAATAAAAGAGACAACATACTAAAATTAGTCGGATGCAATCAAAGTGGTAATAAGGGGAAATTTTATATGTCTAGAAGCTCACTTGAATAAAATAGAGAAAAACAAGATCAATAAATTGGGCTTGCCCCAAAAAATCTAGAAAAAGAGCAAAGCAAAAAACCCCAATCAAATACCAAACTTGAAATTCTAAAAATAAAATGAGATCAACAAAATTGAAACTTAAAAAGAAAAAAAACTATTGAATTAATAAATAAAACTAAGAGTTGGTTTTATGAAAAAAATAGATAAACCTTTAGTTAATTTGATTAGGAAAAAAAAGGGGGAAATCAAATTGTTAGTCTCAAAAATGAAAGGGTGGCCTAGCTGTACCAGATCTAAAACTACATTATAAAGCAACAGTTATCAAAATCATTTGGTGCTGATAAGAAACAGAGAATTTAATCAATGGAATAGGTTAGGTTCACAGGACAAAATTCTCATTGATTATAGCTTGTTTTGACAAATCCAAAGACTTCAGCTTTTGGGAGAAGAATTCACTATTTGACAAAAACTGCTGGGAAAATTGGAAAATAGTATGGCAGAAACTAGGCATTAACCCATACATAACTGTAATGTTCTTCTCTAAAATATAATGTTCTCTGGGAGCAGGTTTTTTGGGGGGGCTTCTGGAGGCAGCCTTAGTTTCAGTTCAGAGTAATAATCATCTCAAATTCAGCCAGGAGTTAAAGTCCAAATCCTTTATTGTTTCCTTTTAAGTCTTTTCTCCTTCCTTGGGTCCTGTTATCTTTCTTAGAGACCTCTCTCTCCTTGGTTCCTGCCACTAGTCCTTTGCCTGTGCCAGCTCCAGCCTCTGGTTCCCTCTGAATCTCCAGCCAGCACAAAGGTGGAATATGGAATGAATCTGACTCTGCCGCTGAGAGTGGGCTTGGCTCTTAGTCCCTGAATGTTCCAGACCCAATCCTGGTTGAGGCTCCTAGCTTACATATGCTGTCTTAAAGGTGTGAATCTTGTAGAACTCTAATAAATACTAAGTACATCTAGAGAACTGTTATGCACCCAGGTAAACAACCATTGTCTCTATTAATTCCATTGACTTAGCACCTTGTAAGAATTCTAACACATAACACCATATACCAAGATAAGATCAAAATGGGTTCATGATCTAAATGTAAAGAATGATATTATAAATAAATTAGAAGGTCATAGGATAGTTTACTTCTCTTACCTGTGGATGAGGAAGGAATTTATGACCAAAAAACAACTAGAGATCATTATTGATCACAAAACAGATAATTTTGATTATATTAAGGTAAAAAGGTTTTGTACAAACAAAATTAATGCAGACAAGATTAGAACAGAAGCAATAAACTGGGAAAACATTTTTTACAAAGAAAGGTTCTGTTAAACCCCTCATTTCTAAAATATAGAGAGAATTGACTCAAATTTATAAAAATTCAAGTCATTCTTCAATTGACAATTGGTCTAAGGAGATGAACAGACAATTTTCAGATGAAAAAAAAATGAGTCTATTTCTAGTCATATGAAAAGGTGCTCCAAATCACTATCAATCAAAGAAATGCAAATTAAGACAATTCTGAGATATCATTACATACCTCTCAGATTGGCAAAGATGAAAGGAAAAGTTAATGATGAATGTTGCAAGGGATATGGGAAAACTGGAACATTGATACATTGTTGGTGAAACTGTGAATGTATGCAACCATTATGGAAAGAAAAGTTATCAAACTGTACATACCCTTTGATCCAGCAGCATTTCTACTGGGCTTATATACCAAAGAGATCTTAAAGGAAGGAAAGGGACCCACATGTGCAAAAAATGTTTATGGCAGCTCTTTTTGTAGTAGCTAGAAAGTGGAAACTGAATGGATGCCCATCACTTGGAGAATGGCTGGATAAATTATAGTAGATGAATGTTATAGAATATTGTTGTTTTGTATGAAATGATCAGCAGGATGAATTCAGAGAGGCCTGGAGAGACTTTTTTTTAAACTATTGTTGTAATTTTTTAAATAACTTTTTATTGATAGAACCCATGCCAGGTTAATTTTTTACAGCATTATCCCTTGCATTCACTTCTGTTCCAATTTTTCCCCTCCCTCCTCCACCCCCTCCCCCAGATGGCAAGCAGTCCTTTACATGTTTAATAGGTTACAGTATATCCTAGATACAATATATGTGTGCAGAACCGAACAGTTTTCTTGTTGCACAGGGAGAATTGAATTCAGAAGGTATAAATAACTTGGGAAGAAAAACAAAAATGCAAGCAGTTTATATTCATTTCCCAGTGTTCTTTCTTTGGGTGTAGTTGCTTCTGTCCATCTTTGATCAATTGAAACCGATTAGCTCTCTTTATCGAAGAGATCCACTTCCATCAGAATACATCCTCAAACAGTATCATTGTTGAGGTATATAATGATCTCCTGGTTCTGCTCATTTCACTTAGCATCAGTTCATGTAAGTCTCGCCAGTCCTCTCTGTATTCATCCCACTGGTCATTCCTTACAGAACAATAATATTCCATAACATTCATATACCACAATTTACTCAACCATTCTCCAATTGATGGGTATCCATTCATTTTCCAGCTTAGAAGCCACTACAAACAGGGCTGTCACGAACATTTTGGCACATACAGGTCTCTTTCCTTCTTTAGTATCTCTTTAGGGTATAAGCCCAGTAGAAACACTGCTGGATCAAAGGGTATGCACACTTTGATAACTTTTTGAGCCTAGTTCCAAATTGCTCTCCAAAATGGCTGGATGTGTTCACAATTCCACCAACAATGTCTCAGTGTCCCTGTTTTCCCACATCCCCTCCAACATTCCACATTATCTTTCCCTGTCACTCTAGTCAATCTGACAGGTGTGTAGTGGTGTCTCAGAGTTGTCTTAATTTGCATTTCTCTGATTAATAATGATTTGGAGCATATTTTTATATGTCTATAAATAGTTTCAATTTCTTCATCTGAGAATTGTCTGTTCATATCCTTTGACCATTTATCAATTGGAGAATGGTTTGATTTCTTATAAATTAGAGTCAATTCTCTATATATTTTGGAAATGAGGCCTTTTTCAGAACCTTCGATTGTAAAAATGTTTTCCCAGTTTATTGTTTCCCTTCTAATCTTGTCTGCATTTGTTTTGTTTGTACAAAAACTTTTCAATTTGATATAATCAAAATTTTCTATTTTATGGTCAATAGTGATTTCTAGTTCTTCTTTGGTCATAAATTCCTCCCTCTTCCACGGGTCTGAGAGGTAAACTATCCTATGCTCTTCCAATTTATTTATAATCTCATTCTTTATGCCTAGATCATGAACCCATTTTGACCTTATCTTGGTGTACGGTGTAAAGTGTGGGTCAATGCCTAGTTTCCGCCATATTAATTTCCAATTTTCCCAGCAAATTTTGTCAAATAATGCTTTCTTATCCCAGAAACTGGGGTCTTTGGGTTTGTCAAACACTATATTATTAAAGTTATTGGCTGTTTTGTCCTTTGAATATAACCTATTCCATTGATCAACTAGTCTATTTCTTAGCCAATACCAGATGGTTTTAGTAACTGCTGCTTTATAATATAATTTTAGATCTGGTACAGCTAAGGCCTGGAGAGACTTACATGAACTGATGCTAAGTGAAATGAGCAGAATCAGGAGATCATTATACACAGCAACAATAAGACTATATAATGATCAATTCTGATGGGTGTGGCTCTTCAACAATGAGATGATTTAAATCAGTTCCAATTGTTTAGTGATGAAGAGAGCCATCTACACCCATATAGATGGCAGTGGGAATTGAGTGTGGACTACAACACAGCATTTTCACTCTTTCTATTGTTGTTTGCTTGCATTTTGTTTTCATTTTCACTTTTTTTCCTTCTTGATCCAATTTCTCTTGTGCAGCAAGAGAACTGTATAAATATGTATACATATATTGTATTTAACATATTTTAATATATTTAACATGCATTGGGCAACCTGCCATCTAGGGAAAGAGGTTGGGGGAAGGAGGGGATAATTTGGAACAGAATATTTTTCAAGGGTCAGTGTTGAAAAATTAATTACTCATGCATATGTTTTGTGAACAATAAACTTTAATACAATAAAAAATACATTTGATCCCATTTGTCAGTCAGCAAGCATTTATTAAACACTTACCATGTACTAAATGATGCATCAAGTAGATACTAAGATGCGTCACTGCCACCCATCTCAGGAATTTGAAATTTCAGTTGAATTCAAACTTGTTCTTTAGTCTTGGCACTAAAATAGTAAATAAACAAAATGTTTTTAAACCCATATACATGAGCTTTGTACTACAAATCTGGTATCCAATGTAAGAGGATGGAAAGCATGATTCTTGTAGCCATTTAGTTTCTCTCTTTGATGTTCAAATCAAAGAAATCAAATTAAAGAAACCAATACTGTCCTGTATTTAAAGATATTGCTCCTTGTTTGATGTATCTCTAAATGATATGAATCTAGGCTGGTAAATGACCAAACGAGGAGTCAGAATGTCATTATACTAGGGACAAAAAGCTAAAATGCCTGGCTAAACATCATCATTATCTTCTTTTGTTAATGGCCTCTACATACATATTTTGGCTTCTAAAGAAGAAAAAATTGGTTTGTTTCAAATACAAAATGCCCTTATGATTGTTAGAAAAAATGCTCAAATCTTGAAGAAAAATAATTATGTATGTTATTGTTATTATTCCAATTATTTTAAATGGATATGTTACTATCCTTAAAGAACTTATAATGCAATTTACATTTATAATAAGCAAAGCAATGCAGCACACATACCAAAGGGAAACTAAGCTTAGAATTTTTATTTAAATTTATTATATATTTTCTTCATTTTAAATTCTTTTAAATTCTTATGTAGTAATATAATGAGCAGGGGATGACATGTATATGGAGAGGCTGGGGAAAGTATGATGCTGAGTAGGCCCTGTCTGTTGCCCCCTTAAAGAATGGAAAGTGACATAACTCTTGGAACACAGAAAAACTGAATTTGTGAGCCTGCTACTCCAACTTGCTGCCCCCTTATTACCTGAAAACTTGGCTCTTGACATTGCCAATATTATAACTTTAGAGCTGGAAAAGTACATGGAGTCCAATCCTCTTCATTTTACAAAGGAGGAAACTGAGGCAGAGAAATGAATTAAATTCAAAAAGCATTTATTAAGCATTTACTATGTTATTTGCAAGGTTCTATGCTTGGTATTGTGCAGATGAGCTAGATATGATGATAGTACATATCTAGCCCACAAGGAATTAAATTCCAACATAGAGGAACACAATTTGTCCATACAGCTATAATAAAAGGGGAGATGGAAAATGGAAAGAAGATTCCTAGAAGTGACCTTGGAAAGTTAAAGATATGTTTAGGATACATTGCTTCCAAGTGAACAATCAGGTAAAGCTTTCTAGATAAGGGAAGTCATTGGGTCTGACATCTTCATTTTGTACCAAAAAGGAGTTGGCTATCTAAGGAAATAATGAGTTCCCCATTCAAAGGCACAGACCAGATGTAAAGGGAACATGCTATTGACAAGCACTTGATGAAACCTATGTATATGAAAAATTGCTTTATCACTGATGCATGTGATAGTTTGGTAAGTGGAGTATACTTTTTCCATGAAGTTTTCCCTGATCCCCATCTTGTTCACTTGGTGCAATATAGTGGAAAAAGCAATGATCCTGAATCAGAAAGCCTAAAGTCATACCTTATTACAAATATGTTGTTACTCTGGAGAAATCCATAGTCTCGGTTTCTTCAATATAAAATGATTAACTATCGGCAGTGAGGTAATGAGATTTTTAGATCTAGTAAATGGTAGTGATCCTTTCTGAGTCATGGATCCCTTTTCAGAATAATATTTTATAAGGCATTTAAAAGTTTTAAGGCTTGCAAAGGGCACCATTTATATTGAAATAGTTAACAAAAATTATTTTAAATTATTCATGCTCTAAACCTATAATTGTTTTCACATTCTACACATTTTTCTTTCATCATATTTATATATATTTTCAATGTCCTTCCCCAAAAGATTATAAAATTCTTAAGGATAGAGACTATACCTCTTTTATTTGTAGTATCTACAGGACCCTGAAAACAATCTTTGTTGCTATGTGGTCCTTCAATCATTTCTAACTTTTTGTGAGCCCATTTGAAGTTTCTTGGCAGAAAAACTGGTGTTTTGCTATTTTCTTCTTCAGCTCACAGATCAGCTAACAGATGAGGAAAATGAGGCAAACATGATTAAATGACTTTCCCAAGGTCACATAGCTAGTATTTGAGGTCAGCTTTGAACTCAAACCTTCCAGGCTGCACTGCTCCCTGAACATAATATGCAAATAATCAATACTTAATGAATCCAATTGAATTTTTGCCAGAATTTTAAAAGAATGTTCCCCTTTTTGTATACTACATGCAAACAATTAGTAATTCAATTATTTTGCTACTCATTTAAGAAATTCTACACATTTTGTGAATCTGAATAAATCCAAGTTCTCATCAGTGACAAAATTTTGTAAGGTTAATGCCACTCTGTCAAAATGAAATTTTATTATTTTCATTATTACACAGCAGTTCAACATTCTTCTTCAACATTCACATAGACCTAGACTAAAATCAAAACAAGTAAATGTTACTTGTGGTGGCTTTCACTGACAATGGAAATAGAAAACAACATTGAAATGTTACTCCACTTGAAAATAAATCCTGGTATTCACTCTGCAAGTTTGGATAAAATAAGGGCACTCCTGCAGAATGAGTCTCTCCCTGGTTTGGTTGATGGGTGAATATTCCTAGGTGGGTTTTCTGTCCCTACTTCATAAGACCCAGATTTAGAGGTATAAATTAATTTAGCAATTAGGGCTTCATTTTAAATGAAAAATTTGAAACTAAAAGAAGCTCAATGGCTTGCCCAAAGTTATACTGCTTATAAGTGACTGAACTAGAATTCTGACCCAGGTCTTCTAAAACTTGGTATATAAAGATCTTTCCACTACATCAATACCACTCACTTCTCTTCCCCTCTCTCCCTTCTACTCCTTATAAGTTCTCTCCCCTTTTCTCATCTTTCTCATTTCCTTTCTCTTTTTTTTCCATCTCCTTTCCTTTGCTTCCCTATGTTTCCTTGCTATCCCACTCCCTGAGCTAAAAGTTATGCTTGTGTTCTTAAATGATTAAGCCTTCTCTAGAAATACTTTCTTCTTTCAAAAAATAAATAAAAGATGTGAGCAAGTAGAAAAGGAAAGATAAGCTAAAAAGAATATCCCCCAAAATGTTTACTTTACCATGCAATTTCCCATTTTCCACAGACTTATTACTGTAATGTTTGTGCTAGTTAACAGAAGGTCCTTCAGACAGGCCCTTAGTCTCAATGGGATAGACACCATGAACATGGTCAGGAATAGAGTCTAGAGTCTTTATCTGGTCCAGTCTTAATCTTAGTGGAGGAATGCAGGAGGCAGGAGAGCCACCAGGAGGATGGTCACAAAGGGAATGCCTCTATTTCCAGTCTTTCTCAACCCTTAAATACCTTGGTATGACTACATCATTACAGCACACTATGTATGTGTGAACTAGAGAACCATTACATCACCATGCTAACTAATAAGTATATGTATACTAAAGAACTATCATCTCATCAATTTCACTGAGTTAACATCTTATTGTATCCTTGTTTCAAGCATACTTCTCCAAAGTTCCTGTCCTCTACACATTACTGTTTTATTGAGTAGCCTACCTAGTTCTTGGCCACCATGTTCTAGGCATCAAAAAAAAAAATCAAGCTTGGTTCAGATTGACAGTAATACTTTCTTTACCCTTTTCTTAGAGATAGGACATTTTTGTATGTGAATTGCAAGTTAATAATAAAACTATAAAATATATATTAATTGCCTAATAAGAATAAAATAAGCCATTGAATTTGAAAAGTATATTTTCACTGCTGGGGTCAGACTGAGACTGTTTAGATTAGAGGACCTAAATAAAACTTAAGAATTGGGGAAAGGAGTGGATAAGGTATTTCAAATAGCTATAATTGAAAGAGCAATTTGAAAAATAATAAAATAGAGAATTTGGTAGGTTTTCAAATAGAAATAAAGGAAATAATGGGGAGAAGAGTAAGTAAAATCTAAACTGACTAACTATTCTGAAATGCATAGCTATATAATTTGGACTTTATCTCATGGGCAATGGGAAATAATTAAAGATGTGAGGTCATATGGTAAAGGATGTGAAAAATAATCTTTTAGGAAGATTAATCTTCAGAAATAAGTTGGATAGACTGATAAGAGAAAGGGAGAAGGGAAGGTAACAAACATTTATTAATCACTTAATATTGTCAAGCACTGTACTAAGTTCTTTACAAATATAGTGGAAGACTATTAAGATCCTACATTATTAAGAAAGTGAAACAAGTATGGTGGCAATAGGAAAAGAAATGGTGGATGGTGAAGAGCCAATAAACCTTCAATTCAATATTTATTGAGCAGCTCCTACAGGAAAGGCAATATATCAGATGACTAGGATAGGAGGAAACATACTAAAAATGGATGTGTTTTTTAAATAATTTTTAAAGATATTTTTATTGAAGCTTTTTATTTTCAAAACATATGGAAAGATCATTTTTAACATTGACTCTTGGAGAACCTTGTGTTCCAATTTTTCCCTCTTTTCCCTCCACCCCCCTTCCTAGATGGCAAGTAATCCAATACATATTAAACATGGTAAAATATTCTCAAATAGAATATAGGCATACATATTTATACAATTATCTTGCTACACAAGAAAAATCAGGTCCAAAAGGAAGAAAAATGAGAAAGAAAATACAATTCAAATAAATAACAGCAAAAGAAATGAAAATCCTATGTTGTGATCCACATTCAGTGTCCACAGTCCTCTCTCTGGATATAGATAGCTCTCAGCATCACAAGATCATTGGAACTGGTCTGAATTATCTTATTATTGAAAAGAACCATGTCCATCAGATGTGATCATCATATAATCTTGCTGTTACCATGTACAATGATCTCCTGGTTCTCCTCATTCCACTTAGCATCAGTTCATGTAAGTCTTTCCAAGTCACTCTCTGAAATCATTGTGCTGATTATCTTATAAAACAATAATATTCTATAACATTCATATAACATAACTTATTCAGCTATTCTACAGTTAATGGGTATCCATTCAGTTTCCAGTTTCTTGCCACTACAAAAATGACTGTCACAAATATAAAAATGGATGTTTTATGTTGTTGTTAGTAATTTGTCCAAAAAAGTCCAATGGCATCATGGAGTTTTGAGTCACATGTGAATTGCATTTAAATAAAGCAGAGTTGTGTAAATTCATTAACCTGACTTTCTCTTCCAGATTCGTTGAAGTCCAGGAGCAGAACAAAAGTCAAGATTACTGCCAAAGGCCTGAGATGGTGTGGATGACTTGGTGTCTTCAATCTCTGAGCAAGCTCTAAACACTCCACAGTATCTGTTTCTGCCGCCTTTATGATCATGGGAACAAATTGTTCTCATCAGCCCGTTTTGCTAGGGAAATCTTCACAAATTTTGGGTAGACATCCCACTAACTCACTGCTGCATTTGAGATCTGTCAGTTACCCCCAATCTTATATAACTTATCTGGCAAGATGGTTTTACCAGGGTGTGACTGCTGTTCATGATATAGGTTCTTGGAGCCACAAATGAGAGTTAGGTGAAGTTAGGGAATGAGCAGTCTAAAACAGCTTCTGCAAGTCCTCATAGCAGAGATTCTAGTCCTCCCTGAAATCCCCCATAATCTCATGGGGAGATGTGTACCATGTACAAATAACTACAATACAAGAAAGAATGAAATAAATGTTTTTATTTGAATTATAACTCTTCATTTGTCATCATGTAGCCTTGAAAAATATATAGCTTCTCAGGTCTCAATTTCCTCATCTGTATAACAAAGGGCATGGGATTGATAGTTCTTACAAACACCAATAGCATACTAGAAACTTCAATATCTTATTTAAAACTATGGTAGAAATATGAGAAAGTTAGTAGGCAGAAATAAAGGAGACACATAGGAGAGGAAGACAATAAAAATTCATCAGGGATTAGAATAAGGTCCAGAATGGTGTTAGAATAGATTGAATTAAAAATTCAAGTGAAGGAGTTAAACTTAAATGAAAAGCATATAAATATAGATATAAGTATAGGTATACTTTTTCTATAACTGATGGAAAGACAGAAAGAATGTATGAAGAATAAATTTTGTGGTAAAGAATTTGTGGCTAAACTAGGCATCAATGACACCTGCATCCAATACCTACATCAATAACTTATTATCTGTGTGACCTTGATCAAGTTAATTAACTTTTTCTTAGCCTTAGATTGCTTATACATAAAATAAAAATAATAATACTAGTCTTGTTTCATAAGGTTTCTGTGAGCATCAAATAAAATATTGTATATAAAACTTTCATACATTAGAATACTACATAAAATTTAGTTAGAATACTATATAAAATTTAGTTTAAATTTAGAATTAAATATATGAAAAATAAAATATATGATTTTTAAAATTAAATAATAGATTACAATCTCTGAGCTGTGACTCCTGAAAGGAGGGAAGGATATATACATTCCACAAATACAAATAAGTACTAAAGGCATTTAAATCTTTATTTGCTTTCCACCAAATCAGTTTTCATATAATGATCTGTGGGTCCATGGTTGGGAACTAAATGACCTCTAAGTGACTTTCTAGGTCTAAATATATAATTATATGTTACTTATACTTCATTTTTATTTAACGGTAAATTTTTTTTCTTAAAATCTGACTGACATCTGACTACACGTTTCTTCTGAGTGTCTAGAATTGTGTGATAAGGCTGTGAAATGCATGCCTTTTCCATAGAATGTCTTGCAAATCAGACTTTCTGTACTAGTTTCGTTAAAATATAAATACTCAAGCAAGCTGCTTGTGGAATTATATCTAAGGTCAGAAATATCATTCTAACTAGACTTCCAAACTCAAATATCTGTGAGATAGTAATAGCCATTATTTTAAATGACTGTATAATAAATAAGTAAATGTTCCCCAGGTAATTTGAATACATTGTGTTTCACTATGACATCTTTTACTATATTTCAAATGAATGTCAATGTTGTTGTGATTAGAAAACCATTTCATTTAAAAGTATAACTAAATTTATACTATATCCTTAGTCATATTGCATTTTATCAAAAACATTATCAGATGTAGTACATAGAATGCTAGATCTTGAGTCTGGAAAATCTGGTTCCAAACCTTGGCTTATAAATTTACTAACTGTCTGACCCTAAACAACTCAGTTAACCACTCTATGGCTAACTAGACCATAGACGGATTAAGATCTGCCTTGGAGAGAGTTCTTACACAAAGAGTTATTTATGATGATAAATGGTATATTTTATATTTTGGGGTTTTTGTCAATCAGTGGAAGTAAATAATGAACAAAATATTAAATACAGTGCATAATACTAATAGTATAACTATTATGATAAACTTAAATCTGCTTTAGGAGGCTTGTTCCCCTCTCTTTACTAATGTCATTCAGATTAACTTCATAAATTCTGGATAAATATATACATGCATACATATATATAAATCTTATACAAAATATATATGTGGTTTCTCTCCCATTTGAATGTGTTCTTGCCACTTGAGAACAAGTACTGTTTTTGCCTTTCTCCCATGTTTAGCATAATGCTAGCACATAGTAAGTCTTTAAATAATTATTGACTGATATGAAATATTTTAGTACTAAAAAAGACTGCCATTAATTATTCAATAAATATTTATTGAGTGCCCACTATGTGCCAAACATTGTGCTAGATAGGCTCTGGGAATAATCTACTGGAGAAAACAACAGGTAAGTAGTAAAGTCAATAGAAAATATCTTTTATACTAATTTATACTCAAAATTAAATTGAGAAGCAATAATGTTATATTGTTGTTCTATTCAGAGTTGAGCTTGCTGGAGACAGCTTCTTTGGACTCACTAATCCTGTGCCCATAATGAGCCAAGTGGCTAAGCCTTTGATTTTTTTTCCCCTCAAACTACACCCACTACCATTGTCAAACTGGCTATTTGCCTTCATTGATTAGCTTGTTTAATGAAATTGTTTAGTTGACTTCATTAAAATGCACATTCACAAAAGATAAAAAGTGGTACCAGGTGATGACACATATAATAACTATAATAATGTAAATGAAAACAAAAATTACTTCTGACTTAAGACTAAATGAGGTGACAAATCTTGGTCCTGAGTAAACAGCTGTTAAAACATAGAGAAGGGAAGAGGAGGATGGTACTAATGGTTGAGGAATGTTCTGTTAAATAATTTTCAGCAACAATTTTGTTTCAGAATCATTTTAAATCTTTCTTTTACATGTTACTTACAGGCTTCAATCATATCCAACCCAAATTGATTTGGGATTTTGTTGATAGATACTGGAGTATTTTGCCATTTCTTTCTCCTATGGATCCAGTAGGACCATTTTGTAACGCAATCAGAAGTTAAGTGACTTACCTAGTCATAAACTTAGGAAGTGCTTGATGTAAGATTTGAGTCAGGTGTTGTATCCACTGAGTTACCAGCTGCTTTATTTAAGTATTTCTCTCACATAGGCATTTCAAATACTATCTTTTCTATGGGACAGCTAAGTAGTGATAGAGCTTTGAATCTGGAATCAGGAAGACCTGAATTTGAATCTTACCTTACACACTTACTAGCTGGGTGACTCTGGGTAACTCATTTAATCTTGTTTGCCTTAGTTTCTTCATCTATAAAATGTGCTGAAGAAGATAATGACAAATTATTTCAGAATCTCTGACAAATAAAGTCAGGAAGAGTCAGATAAGACTGAAGTAACTGAACAACCTTGTTTCATAGCTCTTGAAAGTTTACAAAGCAGTTTCCTTACAATTAACCAGTGTAGTAAATAGTTTAAGGACTATGATCACTGTTTTGCAAATAAGGAAATTTGGAGGCTTCTGTACTTCTTAAGAAGTACAGAAACCCTACCACCACCACCAAGGTCACATATTTAAAAACGATCAAGCTGAGGAATCAAGCATAGGGCTCCAGAAGCCAAGTTGCTTCTCTTGGCACTACACCATATGGGAACTTTTGACCAGATTTGATTACCCTGAGTCTTTTATTTACAGTCTCTCTTTTTTGGGTTGCAGCACTACAATTGTGCTGTTGTAATTAAGATTCACTCAATGTGTCTCTAACAAAGGCATCTTCTTTGCGAAACTCCTTAGAGAAAATACCTGCTCAGAATTTCATTTGGCATTGAACTGTCTTGACCTGACAGTTAATACTTTACATGGTTCTAGTTGAAACAAAAATGTTAAAAGTTTGGCCCTTCTCTAAAGTTTTTCTCATGGTTTTTCATGACTTAGCCATGGCCTTGGATTCTTGAAATCCCTAAAGTCTATGGGAGGATTTCCCAAATCCTACAGAGAGACTGTGAATCTGTTTTCTCAAAAGGAACTTGGCAAATCTAATTCCTAAGGACTAATGGTCAAAGGCAAATAAAAGTCCCTGCCCCCAAGAAGTTAACATTTTAATGGGGGAAAAGAACATGTCTGAAGATAATAATGTAACTAACATTTATAATATTTATATACTGCTCTCAAGTTCTTGAAGCACATTATTTCTTATCTTGTTTGTTCTTCCCACAAAAATCTTCTAATATAGGCATTATTATCATTCTTATTTTACAGATGAGGAAACTGTGGCTATGTTTGAAAGAAATTATATGATTTTCAAAAGATCATATATTTATTAGGTGTCTGAGACAAGAATTAATGCAAGTCTTCCTGATTCCAAGTCTAGTGGTTTTATCCAAAAGAATACCTATGTATGTGTGTATGTGTTGTACATATATGTATGCTTGTATACTGCCAAATATCAAATCGCTTTGGACTACATACTAGCAATGACAGTATTCTAAAATCATTAAGATAATGTGTCTTTTATTTACAGTCTCTCTTTTTTGGGTTGTAGCACTACAATTGTGCTGTTGTAATTAAGATTCACTCAATGTGTCTCTAACAAAGGCATCTTCTTTGAGAAACTCCTTAGAGAAAATACCTGCTCAGAATTTCATTTGGCATTGAACTGTCTTGACCTGACAGTTAATACTTTACATGGTTCTAGTTGAAACAAAAATGTTAATATGGAACCTGTTAATATGGAAATATCCCCAATATTAAATTTTATACTAGAGGAGAAGATCGTTGTTGAGATTAGTTTTCCTTTAGAATTTTTTTAAACAATTTCATTTGGTGAAAGTCACTTTAAGTCTTTTGATATTGCTCAATACAAGGGAGAAAGACACAGTTATGTCAATTATTTGGGGCTTTTTCAAATGAAAGAAACATCTTTTGTTAGTATTATTGATGTTAATGTTGTTGTTGTTCAGCAACTTTTATGAAAATTTGAAAGTATGTTTATTCATTATATTAAGAAGTCAAAGTGAAAAAAGGGCTAACAAATGATTTTTCCATCTTTGTATTCCTAGGTTGGTCCTTTGAATTAAATTAAATAGAAGAATTAAAATTCTACCTGAAAAATGACTTGTGGGAAGTACTTGTAAAACTTTGTAAAAAAAATGTGTGGATAAAGGAGTTGTTAAGATGAAATTTAATTGGCATATACAAATGTAAAGTCCCAATATTGGATTAAAAAAATCAATGCCACAAGTAGAGAATGAGGGACTTAGGAATATTGATTCTGATAGCAGAAACTGGGTCATTTTTTGTCTTTTAACTCCAATCTCTTTAGAGTAACTTGTACATAGTAAATACATAATATTCATTTAATGAGGTAGATCATAGATCATAAAAAACATATGTGAAGGATGGGGGTTAGTGAAAAACAATTTCATTATAGCAATGAGAGAGTGACATTGACAGACACACAAAAAATGCAGTCATAATGAGTCAATAGAAGTATTGAAGTACAGAATAAAAGAAGAGTGGCAAACTAACTATATTTTGTCATACCTACAATACATCTGAAATAATGTTCCTCTTTGGGTGCCACATTTTAGGAGAGAGAATTACAACCTAGAGCTTTTCCAAAGGAAGATAACAAGGAAATGAAGGAGATCAAACTTCTATAAAGAAAACAAAGGCAAATTTATGGATTTGTCAATGTTTAGCATGAAAAGGGGAAGAATGGAAAAGAGGAAGTTAGGATAGAACTGTGATCATAGCTTTCAAATATATAATTTTTTAATAATAATAATAAACACCCATTTGTATATATGTGTACATGTGTATATCACTTAAATATTCTTAAAATGTGTTCCTCACAGTGAGTTTCACAGTTAGTCAATACAAATATTTTATTTTCTTTTTGCAGATCAGGAATTTATGATGAAAGAGATGAAATGACTTACCCATGATTGCAAAGCTAAGAAAGGAAGACTCAGGATCTGAATTCACATTTTGTGACTACAAGTCTAAAAGTCTTTGCAGCATATCACAATGGCTCTAAATTGTCATACAAAAAAATTGTCATATAAGAATTCAGGGCAAAACCAGGAGGAATGAAAGAAAATTGCCATGAAATCTATTTCAGCTTAATATGAGAAAGAACTTTCTAACAGTTGTTATCCAAAAGCAGAATGTGACATCCTTGAGCAGAGTGAGTTCCTAGTAACTAGAGGCCTTCAAACAGAGGCTGAAGAACCACTTGGGAATATTGTAAATGATATTCTTATTTGGGGATAAATCATCTCAAATGCAATATCTTTTCATATATCAAAATTATATTATTCTAATGGAATGACAATAGTCAATAAATATGTGTAAAGTACCTAACATGTACCAGATAGTGTGTTAAGTTCTGGAAATATAAATACTCCCAAAAAAAGTCAATACATGACCTCAAAGAGATATTACAATTAATTGGAAGAATTCAATACATAAAAGAAAGCTTAAAAACAGAGAAGAGAAGGGAAGGTATCTGATATAGCAAAATGGTAGGAATGTCAGAGAAGTCCCAAAGTAGGGGGGTATGGACTGAGGAGATGTGTGTAATGAACTTACTCCTTAATATACATTGTAGAGTTAATGGGTGATGAAGTATGAGTACCAAAGCTAATTCAATCTTACAGTGTGGTGAGGTTTTCCCAATGATAAACTTCCAGGGACATAATGAAGTCAAAGAAGTCTCAAAGTGCTGAATTATGGATAAGAACCTTCCCTATGGCCTGGAGCAGGATGTGTTATAATGGAAAGGCATCAATGGACCTAAACCCTAGTTAGTGCAGGAAGTTTACTGTCATGTAACCATAAGGGAGTTGCCAACAGAAATTTCCTAGTTCTTATGTTCAACAATAAGAATTATCTCTTTTAGAACTGAGTCTAATAATTCTCTGAAGTTCTTCTACTCTCTTACTAACTTATAACTAACTTTAATTTATCTGAATATCAGTGACAGAGACAGAAAGATCTATATATCCATAGTTATATATCTCTGTGGATATATGCATGTATGTGTATAATATATATATATATATATACACACACATGTGTATATGAGTGTATGTATGTGTGTATATATATATATATACATATATATTATATATTATATATATGTATGTAGTATAAATATATGCACTATGGTCTATATTGCAAATATGGATTGTATACATGTGCATTATGTCTATATATGTATAAGAAAATATATAGACATTATTCATATATAGGAAATATGTAATTGTCTATATAGCTACATATATACATGTTATGTGTTTATATTTATATATTTACTTATATACATTATAAATACATATAATTGTATATATCACCCATAAACTTCAGCTGTCTTGACTTTATTGGACTCTATCCAAATTTTAGACAGTTAGCCTTGCTGCCCTGAACTTACTAGTAACAGATGGTGCTTTACTGACCTGAATACCCGATAGGCATGATGTTCTCCTGTTCATGAGGCAGAAACATTTGTTTCATGCATTAAATGAACATAGACTGCAGGATATAATCCTTTTGTAAATGTGTTATCTCAGTACCCTTAATTGTTCTTCCCTGAGCATGACAAAGTCTTACTCTGTAGGTATGTAGGGCTATAAAATCAACTGGCAAAGAACTCCAATATGATGTTAACTTTCCTGGTTTAAAAATGAAAATTTTGACACGAATAAAATCCACACAAATAAATTTTAAAAATAAAAACAAGCTTCAAATGGGGAGAAAATACTTTCATCAAATATCACTAATAAAACTTTGTTACCAAAGACATATAAGGAATTGATATACATATATAGAACAAACAGCTAATCTCCTGTATTTAAATGGTCAAAGAACACAACATTCAAGAGAATTAGAGACTATTAGAAGTATGTTCCAAATCTCAATAAAATAGAGAAATACATATTAAAGCAACTCTGTTGTGTTGCCTTATAGTCAGTAAATTGGCAAATATGACCACAAAAGAGAAACAATCACTGTTTTGGGAATGTGGGAAGATAGGAACACTAATTTGTTTTTGATAAAGTTGAACTTCTCCAAACATTCTGGTAATTATTTGGAAAGATGTGAGAGAAAAGTCTAAACCATCCCTACCAGTTAGTGCTCATGTATTATTGAATATGTATTCCAATAAGGTAAAAAGATGCAACAAGCCAAATCAAAAACATTAATTAAGCACTTACTCTAAGTCAGGTACTGTGCTAAATGCTGGAAGTACAAAGATAAATGAAAAGAAAGACAATTTTTAATGGTGAAAACAATACAAAAAAGGGAGATGAAAAAGTAGGAAAGATCTAGGGAGGTCAAGATTAGAATGTAATCATATAAGGGCATGATGAAGAAAGAATACAAAGAATGAGACAAGTAGCAATTGTCAAGCACTTACGTATGTCATGTACTGTTTTTAACAATGTAGATACAAAAAACAAACAAACAAGACAAAAAAAAAAAAAAAAAAACCCTGAAAGACAATCCCTAGTCTCAAGAATCTTACAGTCAAATGAGAGTGACAGTATGTAGTCAACTATGTACAAACAAAAAATGAGCAGCATAAATTGGAGAAAATTAACAGATAGAAAACTTTAATCTTAATGGAGACTGAGAAATTCTTCTTAGAAAAGATAAGATTTTAGATGGCACTCAAAGGAAGTCAGGAAATCTAGGATGCAGAGATGAATGAGGAAGAACAATCCAGGTATGAGGAGTAGTCAATGAAAATACTGAGAATTAGGCTATTTCGTGTCTTGTGCAAAGAACATCAATGTCACTGGAATATATAGTAATTGTCTAGAAATGAGGTATAAGAAGACTAGAAAGATACATTTGCAGAGGGCTGAATAATCCAAGCAGGGTTCATACTTGATACTGGAGGCAAAAATGAGCATTGAAATTGATTGAATAGAAAGGTAACATGTTCAGAGTTGGATTTGGGAAGATCAGTTTGACAGCTGAAGGAAAGATCTACTGGAATGGGGAGAAATTTTTAAAATGGAAACCAATCAACAGGCCATTATAGTGGTCTGGGCATTGTATTGGGCTGAGGCTTGAGTTGATGCACTGAGGTCCCAAGCACATGAGGCTAAATAGTAATTGGACCATACTCTATTAATATATAAGCTTGGAGAAAGAATGGCCCCACCCACTCTTTGTGCAAGTCCTGATGTGTTGTATAGGAAATGACGATTTTGGTGGGTGGAGGCAGGGGAATGGAAAAGGAAGGGGAAGAGAGACTTTTGGGATTGCCATTGCCACGGTTGGCTCGGCTCATGTCTCTCTCTGTTAGCTGGCTTCCTGTCCAACTGCCTATATTTGCTATTGCAATCTTTCTTGCCTATATTTGCTATCGCAATCTTTATTCACCTTTTCACTTCAATAAATATTGAAGATTTTCCCTTAACCTGAATTCCTGACTCCGGCTGATTTTAAATACGCGGTCATTACAAGGCATGAGATTATGAAGGTCCGCTTCAGTGTGGTAACAGTAGCAAAAGAAATAAAAAGGGCACATGTAAAAGATGTTACAAGGTCTAGAAATAGCAGGACTTGAAAACCTATTAGATACAATGTGGGGGCTGAAGTTTGGAAG
Organism: Antechinus flavipes; assembly: GCF_016432865.1. NCBI lineage: Eukaryota > Metazoa > Chordata > Mammalia > Dasyuromorphia > Dasyuridae > Antechinus > Antechinus flavipes. The sequence goes on from NC_067400.1 coordinate 529,529,282, forward strand.
AGAAAGTGAGGAACTGAAAATGACACCTAGGTTGCAAATCAAAGTAACTGCAAGGTACCCTTAATAGTAGTAGGTAAATTAAGGAGAAGGAAGAGATTTGGGGAAAAGATGGGTTCAGATGTGAACATATTGAGCTTTAGATGTTTACAATATATCTAGGTTAATGTCCATTAGGTATATTATTATTTTGGTTGTTATTGCTTCCTTTAGTTGGCAAAAATAGAGGAATCCTAAGTAGCAATGGATGGATATTAACTCACTTTTGGAAAAGGAACTTGTATTTTGACTTTTAGAAGTCCTGTTCCTACATGTCTTTAGAAGTCAAATTCCTTCTTCTATCAATTGCAATTCATGAATGGATACATTTTAGAACCAAGATACAATATGGCCAAATTATTTCACTTCCTATTAACAGCTTTTGCAGAAGTTGGAAGCCAGATTAACTGTGTATGGATATTTGTATTATACACATGAGACTCAGGAATCTAATAATGGCTATATCATTAATTGACCAAAAAGAAAAGAAAAACTTAATTTTTTGGAAAGCAACATAGAATAATGGAAATTTTGTTTTTCTTAGAATCATTCAACTTGCATTTAAATCTTGGCTCTGATTCGTTAGTTATAATATCATGGCAGAGTGGCTTTATTTCTCTATGCCTCAATATACTTATTTACAATATGAGTATAACACATACTCTATCCCACATCATTTCCATGACACTTTGCAAACTTTAAAACACTACATAGATTTTATTATTATTAATTGATATTAAAAATGATTGCTAATCTTAGAAGCAAAAAAAAAAAAAAATTCTCCACACATAACTTCAGAGAGTACAGCTATGCTCTGCTATGGTGCTCTTCTAGATATCATTTACCATCAGAATCTCCCATGTCCACAATACCTCATCTTGCCTCAACTTCTTCTCCAATCCATTCTTGGCTTTCTCCCTACCTCCTTTCCTTTTTTTCCCAATCCCTTCTTCCCTTTCTCATTCTCTCTCTCTCTCTCTCTCTCTCTCTCTCTCTCTCTCTCTCTCTCTCTCTCTCTCTCTCTCTCTCTCTTTCTCTCTTACCTTCTCTCTTATTTTCTTTTTCTTTCTTTCACTTTCTTTACTTTCTACTTTTGAAAAAAGTAGTCATTCCATCAATTAACATGGATCTTAACCTCTCTATTATTTATTAAGTAGTTGTTCTTTAGGAATTGCTACAACTTAAAAATTTATCAGCTGTATTTTACATAGTGCATCCCAGCTCTCTGAATGGAGCCAGAATGGCCTTCTTACTATTGGACCTGTATTCAAAGATTTGAGAGCTACTAGACTAGCCTTTAGGAATCCAGCATCACATCCATGATATAATGAAGGAAAAGATAGTTTAAATATTTCCAGAAAGATGAATACCAAGTTATTTTGGGGCTATAAAGGGTTTATGCTGATTTAATGGCTTGTTTTATTACATAAGTATATAAAATAGTCCAGATGGTACTGATTTTCAATACACTGGGAGCAATCAAAATGGGTGTACATAACACAGCTCCTTAAAAATATGGTTCTAAGAATAAAATTTTGTCTTCTTTTGAAAAAGTTCATGGCTTCCAGGCTAATATGTCTGAATGTGGATACAGATACCTATTTGAAACCAAATCCAATTAGTAATTCAACATGTTGCTACTAAAGGTTTTTGGCTAATAGCCCCATGTGTCAGTCCCAAAGACTAAACAGTTTTCTAAATGATGCATCTTGCTATCTGGAAATATTTTCAGTTCAGCTAAGAGTACTCAACAGAAGCTTGAAAAGCTTGATAAAATGGCAAGGAAACTTGTGACAGGTAACAGAAAGGGGGTATAGAAGTAAGCTAGCTATATATCAGCAAGCATTTATTAAACACCTACCTTATGCTATGTATGAGTCCAGATTCTAGTGTTAGAGAGATTTTTTAAAATGCCTTATTAAGAAACTCAAGAGAATCTAGCAGAACACGAGATTCCTAGAACATGGTCCAAGTTTACATGAAAAATAGGGGTGTGAAAAATTGAGCATCAAGGATAAGGAAATGTAGGCAAATATGGACCATTCAGAAGAGATGGGCAAAGTTATGGAAGTCACCTGGTAAATGATAAATGTTAAATCTATTCAATTCATTTTTAAAATTTTGTTTTTAATTTATGTATTAACAATAAAACTTGTTAAAAAGCAAAAAAAAAAAAAAAAAAAAAAAAAAAGCAAATTTTAAAAAAGAAAAAAAAATTCCTGAGCTCAAAGGACTATGACAACTGGAAGACAGAGTTTAGAGAAGACACAATATGAAAGTAATAGAAAGTTCTGGTATATAGATTTTGGGGAAAGTTTTCTGGATTTCAGAGGCAGAGAAATTTCTTAGAGTGAGAAAGGTCATCAATTTATTTTTTCATGTATAGTCTGAGATAGTTACCTTGGGGTGCTGAAAGGTTAAATAATTTGACCATTGTTATGCAGTATGTATTAAGATCAAGATTTGACCTTAGATATTTATAATAAACTTGGCATAATACATAAGTGCATGAGAAGAATAGAAAATAAATTGCTATCTATGAGATCTAAGGGTGAAAGTCGTTACTGGTGGAATGAATCATAGAAAGGTTGATAGAGGAAATGGCAATTCTAATGAACTGTAAATGATGGACAGGAAGAAATTCAACAGATGAAAGGAAAAGAGGAAAGTTCCAGCAAAACAAAACAATGTGATTTAAAATGCAGAGAAAGTAAATCCTGGGTCATGCGTAGGGTGTAGTTTGGCTGAAATATGGACACAAGGAGCAAGTGGGAATAATCTAAGTCTGAAAAGATGAGTTAACATTAAATTATGGAGTAAGTGAATGTTTGCAACAGGGTTTGAAATTTAATCATTGAAAATATGATCAACATGGGTATATGATTTGGATATAACAGGTGATAGTGTTAGCAAAATAGGAGAGCAAGGGATAATTTATCTATCAGATCTTTGAAGAAGGGGGGAATTTATGACCAAAGAACTAGATAAAATTATGAAATGCAAAATGGACAACTTTGATTATATTAAATTAAAAAGTTTTAACACAAACAAAATCAACTGAAACAACATTAAAAGGAAAGTACAAAATTGGGGAAAATCTTTACATCCAGTTTTTGTGATAAATTTCTCATTTCTAAAATTTAGAAATGTCAAATTTATACGAATTTAAATTTATAAGAATACAAGTCATTCCCCAATTGATAAATGGTCCAAGGATATTAACAATTTTCAGAATATGAAATTTAATCCATCTATAGTCATATAAAAATTCTCTAAATCACTATTGATTAGAGAAATGCAAATTAAACCAACTCTGAGATGCCACTTCACTCGTCTTAAATTGCCTAAGATGAAAAGAAAATGTAATGAAAAAATGTTAGAGGTGATGTGAAAAAAACTGGAACACTAATGCATTATTGGTGTAGTTGGGAAATGATCCAACAATTCTGGAGAACAATTGGGAATTATGCCCCAAAGGCTATAAAACTGTGCATATTTTTTGATCCAGCAGTGTTACCACTGGATCTGTGTCTCAAGAAAATCATAAAAGGGATATTTGCATATGTACAAAAATGTTTGTAGCAGCTTTTTGTGATAGCAAAGAATTAGAAAAAAGAACAGATACCCATCAATTAAGGAATGGCTGCATAAGTTGTGGTATGTGAAGGTAATGGGATACTATTGTTTTATAAAAATGTACAAGCTAATTTTAGAAAGACTTGGAGAGATTTACATGAACTGATGCTGAGCAAAAAAGAAAAAAAAAAAAAAACAAGCAGATCCAGGGATACATTGTACATAATTATCACAAGAATGTATACTGATTAACTATGAAAGACTGGGTTCTTCTCAGTGGTTCAGGGATCTAAGGCAATATTAATAAACTTTGGGATGAAAACTACATCTGCGTCCAGAAAAAGAACCAAGGAGAATGAATGTAAATCAAGAAATACTATGTTCATTTCTTTTTTGGGGTTTTTTTTCCCAATAATTTTTTTTCCCTTAGGTTCTGATTTTTCTCTCCCTTGTTCTGATTTTTCTCTCCCAACATGATTCTTAAAGAAATGAGTATTTAAAAAATTATTTTTTTAAAGAAATTCAATAATTAGGTAATATGAATTACTCTGAGAAGGGAAGTGGCATGACTAGAATGTTAGAAATATAAATCTGGCAGAAAGGTCAAATTTACACAATGGATTAGAGACAGTAAGAGAGCAAAGGCAGGAAGATCTATGCAGAAGCTATGGAAAAGGTGCAGAGAGACCAAAGTACTTTTGCTAAATTGATGGCACTAGGTATAGAAGGGTAGGAATTCGAATTCATGCTAAAACATTATATTAATAGAATCTACAGGACTTGATAAGAAATTACATGTGAGAGGTAAGGAAAAAGGAAGAGTTGAAAATAACAGAATGTTTCAAGTGAAGGCCCTAGAAAGAAAAAAGTCTTTTGGGAATTAAATGTCACAGAGAGAAACTGCTACAAAGGTTTATGGCTTAGAGGCAGACTTAGAAGTAGTGAAATAAAATTGTAGGTAGAATAACAAGATAAAATGAAAGGGAAATGAAATATATATGTGTATCTATGTGTTTATGTGGATGGCTGTACATATATGTATAAATATTTAACATATGTTGTGTGCATACATGTGTGCATGTGTATATTTATGTGCTGTATGTGCATGTATGTTCATGTTGTGCCTAGATGTGTGTGCATATGTGTATTTATATATAGTATTTGTATGTACATGTATATATACATACACTGTGTTGCTTTGTATATATGTATGTGTGTGCACCTGTATACTTATATGTGTGTGTGCTAATGTTTATATGCATGCATATATACAAACACACCTATATGTGTAGGGGTACATATATATATATTTTTTTTTGACACACAATAGAGAGACATGGGGGCAGAAAGTTAAGTGAATCACCACCTTGAAATGAAATGCTTTTTAATACTTTTAACATTGACTTAGAGTCATGGATAGTGATACTTATAAATTTTGCAAAAAAAAAAAAAGGGAGGAGAAGGAGGACAAGGAAGACAAATAAAATGAGAATGAGGAGGAGGATGAGAGGAGGATGACAAGAAGGGAGGAGGAGGTGGAGGAGGACTACCAAAAGAACAAGAGGAAGAAAAAGAAGAGCAAGGAAATACTCTATACCAAGATAAGTTCAAAATGGATTCATGACTTAGACATAAAGAGTGATACTATAAGCAAATTAGAAGAAAAAAGGATAATTTACGTTTTAGATCTGTGGAGAAGGAAGGAATTTGTGGTCAAAGAAGAACTTGAGTATTGAGTGCAAAATGGACAATTTTGATTATATAAATTTAAAAAGGTTTTGTACAAAGAAAACAAATATATACAAATTAGAAGGGAAGCAATAAACTGGGCAAAATTTTTTACATTCAAGGGTTCTTATAAAGGCTTTATTTCTAAAATATATGATGCATTGAATCAAATTTATAAGAATTCAAGGCATTCTCCAATTGTTAACTGGTCAAGGGATATGAACAGGCAATTTTCAGATAAAGAAATTAGATCCAGTTCTAGTCACATGAAAAGATGTATAAATAATCATTGATAGGAAAAATGCAAATTAAAAACCCACCACACACCTCTCAGATTGGCTAAAATGACAGGAAAAGATCATGATGAATGTTAGAGAGGATGTAGAAAAACTAAAACACTAATACACTGTTGATGGAATTGTGAACTCATTGAACCATTCTGGAGAACAATTTGGAACTGTGCCTAAAGAGCTATTGAACTGTGCATACCTTTTGATCTAGCAATGTTTCTACTGGGCTTGTACTCTAAAGAGATCATAAAGGAGGGAGAGGAACCCAGATGTGCATAAATGTATGTGGAAGCCCTTTTTGCAGTGGCAAGAAACTGGAAACTGAGTAGACTAGGAAATCATTCTATATAGCAACAGCAAGATTATACGATCATTAATTCTGATGGATTTGGCTCTTGTCAACAATAAGATGATTCATTCCAGTTCCAATGGTCTTGTGATGAACAAAGGTATCTACATCCTGAGAGAGGACAGTGGGAACTGAATGTTGTCCCACAACATTTTCACTCTTTTTGTTGTTGTTTGCTTGCATTTTTTTTCTCATTTTTCCTTCATGGATCAGATTTTTTCTTATCCAGCATGATATTTGTGGAAATATGTACAGAGGAATTACACATGTTTAATATGTATTGGATCACTTGGCGACTGTGGCAGGGGGTGTGGGAGGGAAAAAATTAGAACCCAGGATTTTGTAGGTGTGAATGTCAAAAATTATCCATGTATATATTTTGAAAATAAAAAGCTATAATTTAAAAATGTTAAATCATAAAAAAGAACAACTACAAGAAGAACAAGAAGAATAAGAAAAAGAACAAGAAGAAAAAGTTCTGTCTATAGATTGATAAACTAGAACTTGACCAAAGGATACAGATTAAGATGATGAAGGACCAAATACTATGCCATATTAGAATTAATAGATGGCAATAATCATCCTTAGCCTAAGGAAGGAATGCATTGCACCTACATGCAGCATCTGATAATTTACATGGAGAAAGTATTATTCTTGTTCTGCTTAGACATAAAAAGTAAGAACCTATAGCTGAGGATCAAAGGAGGGAGTAGATGTTGGAATGAAGAGAACAGTTGAATAATATTTTTAGCTTCTTTTAAGAAAGAATTTCCTTACTCAAAGCTATGTAAAAAAAATAATGGACTCTCCCAAGTGATAGGTGATGACCAGTTACTGAAAGTCTTCATGCAGAAACTGTATGATAAGTTGTCAAAGATGTTATAGATGGGGTTTGTGTTGCATTACAGGTTCAAAAAGATGATGACCTTAGAAGATTTCTTCTTACTCCAAGATGTTGTGATTCTGTAATGGCCATTAGAAAGACAGATTCTCAAATGGTTAGACATATAGTTAATATCTAGCAAGTCACAAGAACAGATGGAGTAGGGAAAGGGTAGACAGGGAACAAGACCATAGCATTAGCAATACTAGAAAGGCATTGATGTTTAGGTAGCTTGTATAATCAGTCATCTCTCTACATTTCCTTCACAATCTTATAAGAATAATGCTCAGTTAGTGTGACCTGGAATTTTAATGGTAATTCATTCATTCTTCAAACAAATAATTAATGGCCTATTTAGTGTTGCTAAGTACTATTCCAGATAATAAAAGATGTAAAGTTAAATAATGTGCCCTCAAAGAGCCTAGAGTCTACTAGTTGAGAAAGATATAGAAAAGAGAAAAGGAATAAGCATTTATAAAATGCTTACAAAGACCCAAGCACTGTGCTAAGTGCTTTACAATTATTTTCTGCTTTGATTCTCACAACAATCCTGTGATCATTTCTATTTTATTGTTGAGGAAACTGAGGCAAACGTATGTTAAATAACTCACATATAAATTTATGTTTATATGCATGCATAAGTTACATGCTTGCACACAAAGTCACACAGCTAGTAGATACCTAAAACTGGTTTTGAACTCTGGTTTTCCTGACTCTAACCTCAGCATTCTAAGCATAAAATAACCTGACTCTGATATATGCAGATATAGAAGTTATAGCTAGTTGATTCAGTGGATATGAATGCTAGATTCAGAACTGACCTCAGGTACAATATTAGCTTTATGGTCTTGGACAAGTCATCTTCCCTCAGTTTGCCCTAATTCACTGGAGAAGGAAATTGCAAACCATTTCAGTCTCTTTGCCAAGAAAATTTCATAAATAATATTGGCATGCTATGGTCGTGGAGTCACAAAGAGTCAGACATGATTGAACAATTGAACAACATACTTAATACACACAGACACAAACATACACACACATAACATAATTGATATAAAATAAAATATAGTGCTTAGGAGGTAAAGTGCTATAAAACTTTAAGGAAGAAGGTAGATGATAAAAGTAAGATATCAAAAGTATAACTTACTTTTATGTTCTTTTATGATTTAAAAACTGCTTGAATATAAAGTTTACTTTCAATAGAACAACTTTTGCTACTTAATTATCTTAGGAAATGATGATGAAAATGCCATTTCAATTGGAATTTGAAGGGTAGGATTTCAACAATTGAAAATATTGGGAGATGGGGCAAGATACATCAAGGTAAGAAATTGTGAGGTATGTTTAGGACTTGTCCATTAGCCAAATGGGAGCTGAAAGTATGTGAAGGAGAAACACTTTAGGGAGCTTTGTATGCAAGTTTAAGAAAACTGGATTTTATTTGAATTCTATTTTATTTAATCTAAGAAATATTCATTAAATACCTACCATATGCAAGGCTCTATTCTCAGGTTTCAAGGGCAAATATGAAAGATATAGTCCCTTCCTTTCAAGATATTTTCAATATATTAGTGGCTATAACATAGGACTATATTATAGTGTATGTATATGTATGAATTCACATATACATATTTAAACACACAAGCATTTGTGTGTATGTAGATCATATTTGTATGTTATATATAATATATAATATTTTGTTTTATTATATATTACACAATCTGTATAGTTATTATGTAATAAATAATAAAGTAAATATAGTAAATAAATTTAAAATAACTATATAATTAATAAATACTTTTAATAAATAATGAAATGCATTTATAATTTTGTATATTTATAAATTTGTATATTTAATGTAGACTCATGATTTCACTGGTGTGGTAAATTTCTGGTGTCTAAACTCCTTCTACCATTAGAGATCCACCACTACTTTACAATTTGTAATTAGAAACTTTTCAGGGATATGGAAAAGTTAATTGTCTTGCTCAGAGCATCACAGTAATGAACCAGGAGCCTAGATCTCTCTGCATTTGGAGCTAAGTTCTCTGTCTATTATACTGTACTACCCTGATAAAGCTATAATAAAAATTAACATATAATTAAATATGTAGCAGAGTTTAAATAATATATTATGAAAAAAATTAAGAGGAAAGATTAATTTCTACCTGAGGGAATGAGAGGATTCATGAAGGAGGTAGCCAGTGAAGAGAGCTTGATGAACATATCTACAGGAAGAGCTCTGAAAGGAGGTGGAGAAAGACAATGAGTGGTCATTATAAGTCTATGAAGAGATTATCAATATTCTAAGAACCCTCATACCTATGAGCATGGAAGATATCTCTCTCTTTCTCTCTCTTTCTGTATGTATGTATATATATATATATATATATATATATATATATATATATATATATATAATGAATTATGGAGGAAGAGGAGAGACGGGTAGCACGAATATCGGTTAGGAAGATATTCTAGTAGTATCAGCAAAAGACAAACATAATGACAAAAATTTGGCTGGTTGAGTATTAAATGAATGGAGGCAATATGAGCAATAGAATCATTATACTTGCATCCTGGAATCCCCTTTGGAAATGGATGTACTTTGAAATAGGGAAGTGAATAAAATCAAGGAAAATAAAATATTAGTGACATTTTATAGAATCACAGAGACTGATAGTTGGAAAGCAATGGAAATTCCTATACCCAAAAATGATCCACACTAAATTCTTGCAGAAGGTATCATGCAGTCTCTGTTTGAAGATCTTTCTAAAAGGGGTTATACATCCACCACTTTTCAAAGCAATCCATATCATACCTGGAGAAGAGAAGCAGAAGATAGATAAAAACTACATTCCTGGGTAATGACAGAGGAGAAGAAGAGAAGACCAAATGGCCAAAAGAGGCAATGTGTGCACAAAAAAGAAACATGGGCTTCCAAGAGCAAATTCCACCTATTTTACCCTTTTTATATATTCTCAGAGTCAGAGAGGATAGTCTTAAGAGGTCATTTACTCAAATCCTCTGCCTGATAAATGAATTCCCTTCTACAACAAACCTGACAGGTGGTCATCTAGATTCTGTGTCAGGGATGCACAGCTGACAACAAAGTACATAGCCCCTGATGCAGCTGGATAGACATTTGACAAGTAGTTATCAGAACCATGTGCAGTCAGCAGAAGTCATGCCACGTTATGCAAGAATGAACAGCAGAGGCAGATATCAAACATGTTGGAGTGGAAAAAACAAAAAGACACAAGCCAAGAGTTAAGGGAAAGAGGCTATGCTTTTTATGAAGCAGAGATCTTCCTAATAGATTCAAGGAGTGTTAAAACTGGAAGAAGATTTAGGTAAAACATCATAGAACTAAAATTAATAAATATATTGGAATCATTTAGTCCAACTATATAATCATTTAATACAAAAATAGTTAGGCTGAGAGAGATTAAATAGTTTGCCCAAAGTCATGTAAGTATCAGTGTCAAAACTTGAATCTGAATTTAGTGATTCTGAATCAAGTGTTCTTTCCATTACACAGTGTTGTTGAATATAGGGCAAAATTTTGTAATTTATTCAGGCTTGGTGCAAAACATTTCAAATATGCAAAAGTTTATAGCTTATTCACACTTACTTCCAAATCGTTCCAAGCTTACCAACCTTCATGATGTAATGCAAATCACACTAGGCTAGTAGCTAGAATATTGGGTATAGTCCAAATTCTTGTGCTAATTGTATGACTTTGGGCAAGTAATCTAACCTGAATCAATTTCAGAATTTATAAAATGAAGATAATACATTTCTATCTCTGATTTTTGTGATAAACAAAATGCAAACAATGCATGTGTATGTGACAAATGTAAGATACTATTGTATTTAACTTCAATTGATTGATTACTTTCTTTCAGTAATTATAATCCTGCCTACCTTCACTACTTATTTTTTCTCACTGAAGTTGTTCCATAAATATCAACCAGGAAACCATGACGCCACTTATAGAAATGGGGAAAGCTCAAAGTCAAATATCAGTTGTGGTCCTCTCCTTTTCTTCATGAATGCTGTTAACCAGAAGAATATGGAGCAGGAGATTTTTTAATAATGGTGATCTGATTGCATTCTATTATTATCTGCATGGGAATGTCAAGTTATTACTATGTGAATTACTATTTGATTTTTTTCACTTCTCATACTTTCAAAATCAAGTGATCAAGAGAATGCCTCACTCAAAGTGATAAGATTTGACCCCTGTTATCTGATTGCATAGTGGAGAACACAAGGGATGCTTGGTACTGTTTGGTCTAACACCTCTTCATTTTATTGAGAAGAAAAGAGAAATTACTCTTATAATATGATATTTGATCTGGAGGCAGTTTTGAGCCTAGATTTGGTAATCATTGTCATATTCTTGTTCCCTCTCTTAGTAAGAAAATCTAAAATTTGAGAGAGGATGTCTGTTTGTACTTGTCTTTATGGACAATAAATAGAAATCAGAAAACTGATCTGAGCCATTTCAGAGTAAGGCACTATTGAGGAGAACTTATACTACAGAAGACAAAATAATCTCATTTGAGACTATCCCTCTGAAGTAAGCTTTCTCTTTATTTGAATGCTTTTATTGTCAAGTAATTCAGTACCTTCTTCTAAGCATCAGTCTTAAAAAAAGAAATTGTATCTTCCCATTTTATTGAAAATGAAACAGATTCAAGGAGGTTGAATGCTGTAATGACATTCACAGATCTAATAAGAGAAGGACAAGATAAAAATTCACTTCTGTTGACTGTAAGAGTAACTGAACTGAAACCTACTCTCTTTCATAGCATCCATCCATGAACCTTGCAAGATCCAGCCCTGAGTAACAGGTCCTGGGGTTTACTTTGCTCAAATCAATTGGTATGTTAAAATAGTAAGTCTTCATTCATTCAATATGCATTTATGAAAGATCTCAGCTCTTAAGGTGTAATACATCATGAATGTGGGTGTGTACTGGGTGTGTGTAGGATATTCATAAAACTCTTGTTACTTTAAAGTCACAAAAAATTAAAGATGGAAACTTTAATAACTTAGCTTGTAGGTAGGTTAAAAACAATTTTAAGTGACATTTGAAGGCAAATTAAATTTTCCCCTAATGGTTTCTATAAGCTTCTATTCTGTTCACATAGGACACAATTTGGCATTTCATAGAATCATAAAATCACATTTTGGAGCAGGAACAAACATATCTGCCTATCTAGGCAAATCTCTTCATTTTACTATATAGGAGGCAATTTATTTTACTCAGCACCAAATCTGAAATAAGAATCTGGCATGCATAATTACATAATATAGCTGTCAGAAATTTAATAAATTGGGTTTTATATATATACATTTTTATAAATATTTATATCAAGCATTCATTTTAAAGTATTAACATCTTTAAATATATGGAGTATATCCTCCAATAAGTCAAACTCTGCTCTCTTATCATACCAATAATGTGACCTCACATTCTCTTTTTTTTTATATTATTTTATAACTTTTTATTGACAGAGCCCATGCCTGGGTAATTTTTTACAACAGTATCCCTTGCAGTCACTCTTGTTCCGACTTTTCCCCTCCCTCCTTTTACCCCCTCCCCCAGATGGCAAGCAGTCCTATACATGTTAAATATGTCACAGTATATCCTAGATATAATATATGTATGCAGAACCGAACAGTTCCCTTGTTGCACAGGAAGAATTGGATTCAGAAGGTGAAAATAACCTGGGAAGAAAGACAAAAATGCAAGCAGTTTAAATTCATTTCCCTGTGTTCTTTCTTTAAGTGTAAGCTGCTTCTGTCCATCTTTGATCAATTGAAACTGAGTTAGAGCTTCTCTTTGTCGAAGAAATCCATTTCTATCAGAATACATCCTCATACAGTAGTGTTTTTGAGGTATATAATGATTTCCTGGTTCTGCTCATTTCATTTAGCATCAGTTCATGTAAGTCTTGCCAGTCCTCTCTGTATTCATCCTGCTGGTCATTTCTTACAAAATAATAATATTCCATAACATTCATATACCACAATTTACTCAACCATTCTCCAACTGAAGGGCATCCATTCATTTTCCAGCTTCTGGCCACTACAATCAGGGCTGCCACAAACATTTTGGCACATATGGTGACCTCACATTCTCAAAGGTAAGGCCAGCAGACTATAAGCTCTGTCAGTTTTTTTATTTTGTTTTGTTTTTACCAGAATAGAAAAGCTTTGAATATGTTTCCTTGGTATAAATCAAAGCTGTTTTTGGTGGGTCAAATTTAGCTAATTACAGAAAGACACATAACTAGTATACTGGCTAAATGGTGATTTCTCTCCATACCACTTTATTGTTTTCATAAGTTCCCATGGATTTAATTACCATTTCTATGCTAATCATTCTTAGATCTACCTATCCTAACCCAATTTCTCTGCTGATCTCCAACCTTTCTTCTAAAACTTCCCTTTAAGACATTTAAATCTGAATACTGGATGTTCAACATGCAGCTTAAACTCAGTATATACTAAGCAGAATTCATCATCTTTCCCCCCTAAACTCCCTTACCTTCTAACTTCCCTATTATTATAGAGAGAAAAATCATCCCCCAGTCCTTCAGACTTACAATCTAGAAATTAACATGAATTCCATTCTCTTTCTCTCTCTGTTTGTCTCTCTGTCTCCCTCTCTCTTTCTGACTCTTTCTCTCTCTCTCTCTTTTTGTCTCCCTCTCTCTCTGTCTCTCTCTGTGTCTTTCTGTCTCTGTCTCTGCATCTGTCTCTCTGTCTCACCATCTTTATCTCTACCTGTCTCTCTGTCTGTCTCTCTCCTTCTATCCTTCTTATCTCTCCCTCTATCTGTGTCTCTGTCACACACTCTCTCTGTTTCTGTCTCTGTCTCTGTCTCTGTCTCTGTCTCTGTCTCTCTGTCTCTCTATCTTTCCCTTCCTGTTTCTCTGTTTCTGTCTGTCTGTCTGTCTGTCTCTGACTCTGTTTCTGTCTCTCTTTTCTGTCTCTGTCTCTGTCTCTCTCTCTTTCTCTCTCTCTCTCTCTCTCTCTCTCTCTCTCTCTCTCTCTCACACACACACACACACACACACACACACACACACACATTCAATCTGTTGCCAAGATCTTCTGATTTCATCTGTACAACATATCTTGAATGTGCCTTTTTCTCTCCTTTGACACTGCCACCATTTTACTGGTGTAATGACCTCATACCTGAATTATTGCAATAGCCTGTGAATGGATCTAACTACTTCAAGTCTTTCCCTATTTCAGTCTACTCTCTATTTTATCAATAAAGTGACATATATTCTTTAATCCAATGATGCTGGTCTCCTGACTGGTCCATGAACAAGACATTCCATCTCTTAGCTGCTAGCATTTTCTCTGCATGTCCCTAGGCTAAGAAAAAGCTCTCTCTTCTCTGCTCTGACTACTGATCTTGAAATGGACAAAGGACTGGCCTCCCCTCCCCTCCCTCAGTCTTAGGTTAAAGGGCTTGGGGCTTGCAGAGAAACATCTGCTCTGCTAGATTAAAGGAGGTGTTTTGCACTTCGAAGTGCCTGCTCAACAATGAGGGGTTTCTGTTCGATAACCCTGACCTATAAACTATGTTAAACATCTGCCATTGTATCTTTTGTCCCATAAAGTCAAGTCACTTTTTAATGTCAAAATGTGCCAGCAAGGGTGAACAAGAATGCTTATAAGGCTGTCCTTACTTCAGTTGGGCACAGTACCATGCCAGAATCCTACTGGAGGTCCATCCCGGTCATGTAGACCATCTAGGCCAGTAAGAAATAAATTTATTTCTAAATTATGAATTACTATGGCCATCTTGAATTTTATTGCCTGGGCTATTTCAGTCTTCCTGGTTTCCTTTAAGTCCCAAATAAAATCCCATTTTTATAAGAAGCCTTTCTCAACCTCTCTTAATTTTAGTACTTTCCCTTTGTTATTTTTTCCTACTTATCCTATAGATGGCTTATATATAGTTTTCATGTTGCCTACTCCATCAGATTATAAACTCTTTGAGGGCAGGGGCTGTCACTTACCTCTTTATGTATCTTCAGCACTTAGCACTATGCCTGACTCATAGTAGGTATGTAATAAATACAAATTTTCCTTTTTAAAAGATGATAGAGATAAATGGTCAAAGGATATGAACAGACAATTCTCAGCGAAGAAATTGAGACTATTTCTAGCCATATGAAAATATGCTTCAAATCATTATTAATCAGAGAAATGAAAATTAAGACAATTTTGAGATACCACTACATACCTGTCAGATTGGCTAGAATGACAAGGAAAGATAATGTGGAATGTTGGAGGGGATGTGGGAAAATAGAGACACTGATACATTGTTGGTGGAATTGTGAATACACGCAGCCATTCTGGAGAACAATTTGGAACTATGCTCAAAAAGTTATCAAACTGTGCATACCCTTTGATCCAGCAGTGTTTCTACTGGGCTTATACCCCAAAGAGATACTAAAGAAGAGAAAGGGACCTCCATGTGCCAAAATGTTTGTGGCAGCCCTGTATGTAGTGGCCAGAAGCTGGAAAATGAATGGATGCCCATCAATTGGAGAATGGTTGAGTAAATTGTGGTATATGAATGTTATGGAATATTATTGTTCTGTAAAAAATGACCAGCAGGATGAATACAGAGAGGACTGGCGAGACTTACATGAACTGCTAAGTGAAATGAGCAGAACCAGGAGATCATTATACACGTCAACAATGATATTGTATGAGGATCTATTCTGATGGAAGTTTCAATTGATCAAGGATGGACAGAAGCAGCTACACCCAAAGAAAGAACACTAGAAAATGAATGTAAACTGCTTGCATCTTTGTTTTTCTTCCTGGGTTATTTATACCTTCTATATCCAATTCTCCCTGTGCAACAAGAGAACTGTTCCGTTCTGCACACATATATTGTATCTAGGATATACTGTAACCTATGTAACATGTATGGGACTGTTTACCATCTGGGGGAGGGGGTGGAGGAAGGGAGGGGGAAAATCGGAACAGAAGTGAGTGCAAGGGATAATATTGTAAAAAAAAAATTACCCTGGCATGGGTTCTGTCAATAAAAAGTTATTTTTTAAAAAGATGATAAATAGATAGATAGATGGATGGATGGATGGATGAATACCCTTTTATGTGTGAGACACTGTGCTAAATTCTTTATGATTATTTCATTTGATCTTCACGACCATGGAGGGTAGGTACTATTATTATTTCCATTTTAGAGGTAACTGAGATTATAGACTAAGATATAACATGGTATTGTGCATAAAGAGCTAGTCACAGAGCAAGGAAAACCTGTGTTCAAGTTGTCCCTCTACTGTCATTGATGCACAATCAATGCGCATCCCTGTGAAAGTCCTGTCACTTCACAGGACTTAGGCAACTCTCTATAACTTTAACTTGCAGAAAATGTGCAGACCTGCTTAGGTAGAAATTTCTCTCTGGGAATTTTCTACACTCATTAATAATAAAAGCAACAATAATAATAATCTGAAAAGTAATTTACATACATTATATTATTTGACTATCAACATAATGTGGGAGGATAAATCCTATTTTTATATTCATTTTATACATTAGGAGACTGAGAGACATAATGTGTCTTGCCCAGTGTCACATCACTACTAATATCTGAAGTGCAATCCATACACAACTCTCCTAACTCCAAATCCAGGATTTTGCTATTGTGTACTTAGCTGCTTATGAATCATATGTCTGGTTCTTGTTGCTATGTCTATAATGATTCTATATATGTGTTATATATAATATGATAATGATAATATGTGTGGAGAGGGATAAAATGAGATCAAATAAAAATCAAGTGATATATGCAAAGTACTTCCACGTATAGATGTGTATGTATGAGTGTGTATATATATATATATATATATATGCATATACATGTATATGTGTATAGCTGTGTGTATGTATATACTTATACATCATATATACACATATATATATCCCTTGAAGGCTTCAAATAGGTGCATGAATATATTATCTCATTTGATTCTTATATGACCAATTGAGGGAGTAACCCTATTTAACCCCATTTTTCAGATGTTATTTGCTTAAGGTTACTTTACACATTTAGAAAATTATGCCTAACCCAGAAGTCAAACTCATCTTCTGAGTGTCTCATGTACTTCCAATACATGATCTCTCCGGTTTTTTTCTGCAACTTTTTATGACTCTCACTGGTTAGTAACATCATCATCATCATCATCATCATCAAATATTATAACTAGAAAAGTAACTAGGATTTTTGATGTTAAAAGTATGTATAACAAAGTATGCCTAGGGTAAGCAGGATTAAAACTATTCTCAGCTTAATGGGAAACAGTGATGAGGCTTGGACTTATACTCCAATAAGAAACAAAAAAGGTTACAGCACAAAATCCTGTAGAAAAAGTTTATACATAGACCACATAACAGGTTCACCTAGTTTTTGGAAGGATTTCAAGCATGCTTATGATCTCTAAATCCTGGTAATACATCCCTTTTGCTTTTCCCTGTTATAATTTTGAAAATAAATGCCTTTGAATATAACACTTTCAGTTTTCAAAGTCATTGTCATTCATAGTGTCATTTAAACCTCATAATGTCTTTATGGGCTAGGCTGACTATCCCTCTTTTACAGATGCAGATCCTTGATTCAGAAAAATCACATGCTCTATGTTTAGCATGTGACCAGCAAGAGTCTTAAGAGGGATTGGAACCCAAGGTCTCCTGATTTCAGGTCCAGGACCATTTTCCACTATGCTATGTTGCCTCTTGAATGTACTACAGAGTTAAAAGCAGGTCAATGATAAATGTGTTAAAAAGTGCTTGACAGTATTCCTGATTCTTAATTGGGGATCTAAATTTAATTAAAGAAATGAGACAATTCTTAGTGCATCCTTAATCAAACCCAGGAATCATCAGTGTAGCTAGTCACCTGGAGAGCAGAAAGCAATATGTAAGTTAAATATAAAGTCGACCTTTAGGGAATTGATTGGGAACTTAATTCTTGACATTGCAGCTAAATAAACAATTACTTATTAACGGTTGCCTGGAGGTTCTCTCCTTTTTTAATCTCCTGAACTAGAGATAAAGTAGAGATCTGATTTGAAGGTTTAAAATCAGACTCAAGACAATTTGCAGTTGAAAGGAAGAAGCAGTAGGAAACTGTGGGACTTAGGTCAAATGGCAGAAATGCAATTTTGTTGTTTACCAGAGCAACAAGTGGCCTGAGGAGACAGTTAGGAGGTTAAAAAGATCATTCATTCAACTGATTATTGCCTAGGCTGCTGAGTAGCTGAGAACATTGCTTATTAATACTTAATGAATCATCTACCGCTTCTCTCTCCAATAACCCAATCTCAGCAAAGCCACATCTCCTGGTTGTTATTTTTATTTTATTTTATTTATTTATTTTATTTTGCTCATCTTTGATTTCTCTTTATTTTGTCTGAACAATTCTTGTCATTACTAACCCAAGAGTTTCAAGGTGTTATTTACATGAAATAGTGAATTCCTTATCCCCAGAAAACATGAAATAGGGATTTAGTAATTATTTTTAGGGCATTATATAGACAGAATTTCTGCTTCAGTGTCAGATAATATTTTTAGATTCAATCAAATATCTGGCGTGGTAAAGAAATAAATATCACAGTAATCAAAAATCATATGGTATTTGAACCAAGAATAAAACTATTAATGTGAACACATTCTATCCCTACTTTTGCTGGTTTCTCCATCTCCTGAATCTTGGCACAGTCTATGGCAATTATTTGATCTTTACCAGTTACCTTCTGCAATATTGGTTTTCTTTCCATGTTTTACTTACAAAGATTATATCTGATGCTTTTTTTTTAACATCAGGATTGTAAGGTATGTGGGGGAAAAAAAAAAACCACTATACATGGAATACTGACTTAGACATCCAGCACTGATGCTACCTATGTAATGTCTGTGAATCTCATTTTTTCATTTGTAAAGTGGGAAAAGTTGTAGCCATTTTGCATTGAAATAATGTATAGAATACAACTTCTGACTAATGGTTCTCTAGGAGATGCAAGATGTGACTATAGTGGGGATAGTAGGGGAAAAGAAATAGAGAACTTGCCACATTTTACTTAATAAATAGAAATGTATTAAAATTGTAAAATCTCCTATATTCATTAAAGAACTCCAGAAAGTAATTTTTTCCACTAAACTATAAATTGTGATGTTAATAAAAATTAAATTAATGTTAATATTATTATGCTTTCCCTAAATTTCTGTTCTGTTATATCACTGAAATACAAAGATAACCCTAGGATCTTGAAGGTTTTACCACAAAAGCTCTGGTCATTACAATTTTTTAAAAAGGATTCAAATATAGTTCCAGAGATGGATTATATGTCCAAAGACCAGCCTAGCTAAATTCAGAGAAAGACTTGTCAATAGTGACTTGGCAGCTAGATGATGGATTTTTTTCAACTACACTAAAACACAGAATAGTTGACCAATATTTGAAGGACTTTTCTTTTTCATTGATGTAGGGATTATTCACATAGATTTAATTGGAGATCCTTGGAATGTACTTGAAGTGTATTTTGTATTTATTTAAACCTGTATTATCAGAAATCTTCCTAAATATATTATATGGCTCCCTACACAACACCCTGCTCCTCTTCCATGTCTAGGATGCTTTTCTTCTTTACTTCCACCTTATAGATTCTCCTTCTTCTTTTAAGAAGCAGCTCAGACATCATCATCTGCTTGCAGCTTTTCCTTGTTCCCCCCAATAGCTAGTGTCCTCCCTCCCAACCTACCCTGTTTTTAGCTATTTCAAACCTATTTATACTTAATCACTTTGTACTTATGTTGTATATATTTATGTATGTACTTTGCCCTCATTAGAGTATGAACTCCAAGTGAGCAGAGATCATTTCTTTCTTTGAACTTATATCCCTTGTCCTTGCACCACATCTGGCAAACAGTTTTTTTAGTTGTTTTCAGTCATGTCCAACTCTTTGGTCCCTTTTGAAGTTTTTTTTTTTTTCTTGGCAAAAATACTAAAGTAGCTTTTTCTATTTCCTTCTCTAACTCATTTTTATGGATAAAAAAAAAAAAAAACTGAAGCAAATAGGGTGAAGTGATTTTCATGGATCACACAGCCAGTAAGTATCTATGGCCAGAATGAACTCATTTCTTTTAAATCTAGGCCCAGATACAGTCACTGTATCACCTTGCTGCCCACAGAAGATGATAAATCTTTTTTTGATTGATTGAAGATATTCTACAATATAGTTCTACATATCCTCTGCCTGTTTCTGACTACATATGGCTGACTCATCACTAGTAAACCCAAATGGTTTCTGAACCAGAAAATCTTATAATACATTGAAATACTGTACAGAATACAACTTCTGGCTAATAGGTCTCTGGAGAGATGCAAAATGTGACCATAGTGAAGGAGAAGGACTAGGGACTTGATACAATTTTCTTAATAAATAGAAAATGTATTAATATCATAAAATCTCCTATATTCATTAAAGAGCTCCAGAAAGTAATTCTTTCCTCTAAAAATTCCATTGAGTCCTTATTATATGGGCTCTTAAAGGTTATGCTAGAAAGAGTGTAGAGGGGGAGGGGATGATAGTGCAAAAATTTGTACTTATAAATCTCATCTTAAAGTGTTCTTTAAAACAAAGGAGAAAGAAGGGGAGGGAAATGTATGGGTGAAAGCAGAATTAATTGTAAAATAATATGTGTTGAATTTTTTTATATGTATTGGTTTCATTGTGATATGTTTAATAGTTGTGCAATATGGAAGATTATGTGCAGTTTTATATAATGAATTATTTAAAAGATAGAGGATGTTAGATATAAAAATTTTAGTATGAATATAAATTAAGTTTATTTTTGTAAAATGAGAATAGTATTATTAAGTGAATCACAAAATATACCCCAACACATGCCCTATGTAGAAACACATAAAGATTTAAACCAGGAGAATAAACTAAAATTTATTGTGTTAGCAAAATACAGAAGACTTAAAGCAGCATGATAATTTTGGACAAATTGAATTTAAATTATCAAGTATTAAGGGGGTGGGGAGAGGTGTTAAAATGTACTTAAATATACCACATTGTTATTGTTCAGTTGTGTACAACTCTTCCTGATCTCAGGAACCATATTGTTCACAGGACTTTCTTGATAAAGATATTGGAGAGTTTTGCATTTCCTGCTCCAATGGATTAAGATAAACTTGGTTGAGTGACTGAGCCAAGGTCACACAGCTAGTATGACACCAGATCCAGGACTCTCTCCATTTAGATGCTGGCTGTTTTTAAGATCCTGTAAGGGAAAATGTAAATGCCAAATTATCTATTTAAAGATGAAACTATTACATCTAAAGATATAGTTACTAAATTAATAAAAAGGAAAAATTTACTGAATTGCAATTTTCTTATACCTAAGTCCCACTTATATATATAAACTCTGAGATTCAGTGACATTAGATTTTTTGCTATTCCTTTCTCAAAATATTCCATTTACATCTTATGAACATCTTCACTGGACCATGCTTTTTCTTACTCTCTGCTTCCTATCCTCCCTGGCTTCCTTCAAGGCTCAGAAACTTTTAGTCTTAAAATGTTGCAGGTCAATATGAATTGATTAAAAACAAAAGATAAATAATTTTAGTAAACTAATATCAGAAAAAGAAATGCCTATCTACTTCCATGTAAAAATACATTAAGATTAAATGAATTTTAAGTGAATTCCACTACATGAACAAAAAAGTTTATAACACACAGAATTCAAAAGAAAACACTCAATTTAAACTTGTTTATTAATTCAAATTAGCCTTGAAATGTTTCATACTATCACTTTCTGTTAGAATATAATCTCCTTAAAGGCCAGGAATATCTCATTTTTGTATTTATGTTCCCAAAGCCTAGCATATTAGTTGGAGCATAGCAGGCTATTAATAATTGTTTTCATTACTTTGTTAATTAATCACAAGTTCTTAAATTTGAAACATTAGTGAATAATAGCTATATAAAAGAAAATCAAAAAATATTTTATGTATTTATAATAAAAGGGCAATATAATTCATAGAAGATGCAAAATATACAAACTACTTTAGTCTAACTAAACTAAACATGATCTTTATAAACTTAGATCTTTCAAGAACTTCACTTAGGAACTCCTTCCACCAAGGAGGATTAAAAGCTGTCTATGTTTAGAAATGGAAGATTAGTTAAGTATATTTACCCAAAGTTACATGGCCAGCAAGTAGTCAACTCAAATCATGGCCCTATGCCTGAAAATCAGCCCACAATCCACTATGGTATTTCTTGAACATAACTTCTATGTAATTCTTTTATTTTCCTTCCATTATTCTCTCTTCTTGGAATTCAGTCTCTGCTCAGGAGTCCACCCTGCCTATCTGTCCTCTCTGATTACCTCCACAACCTTTTCTATGTGGACATTAGACAAGGATCATCTAAGTCATTTTAATTGAAAAGACCTTTTAAAATTTAACAACTTTACTGAGAAGGGACATTTTTACAATCTGCATATTTGGTGACATTAGATTTAATTTATGATTCAATGAACTTGTCTCTGACTATCTGAAGCCAATCTTTATATTTGCTCCTTTTTCATTGCTTCCTTTTAATGGGCTTGAACACTAATAAACTTTTACAAGAGTTGTGACTTCCTGATCAAGCATAAAGTTCCTCTGTTGGTGATACACCAGAGACCCAATCCTCTAATTCTGAAATATATTTGGTTCTCAGGGGTAAAGAATGTGTTGCTATTTAGTAACCCTTCATTACCAAATTATTTTAATAAATTTCTGTGCATATATTAATGGTTTTTTAATTATATAGACAAAAGGACTCCCTCTTTTTAGAGTAAAGAAAGTAGAAAGCAGTTTAAGACTTGAATAGAGCTTATTTTTGAAAGGAAAAAGAGTTAATCCTATTTTGACAATTTATTCTAGGATTTTTCTCTTAAAGTTTTCCCTTATTCTTAGCCTGCTTCCCCCTTGCTAAGATTTGGGTTTCTGCTCAGGTCTAAATTAGACTAAGTAACTTCTAACATTATTCCCAATTCTGAAATTCCTTGATTCTGTGATTTTAAATAAATTCATGACATGAGTGGAGTTGAATGTCATAATGTATTGGAACATGAGCCAGACAGCACATTTAGGAAACAATTTGCTTGGATATTCCTGGAACTAGTGTCACAGCCTTGGCAGCAGAAAGCAAAATCCTCAGTGTCTGAGAACAGTCAGTTCCACTTTTGGTAGAGAAAAAGAGGCATTGGAAGATACCTTTAACTTTTTTGAGACTCAGTTTCCTTACTGATAAAATAAGGAGATTAAACTGGATAACTTCTGAGATCATTTTTAAGGTTAGATCTATGATCCTAATCAGAAAAGCAAAGTTTGAGAAAAAACAGATTCAAGCATTGTATGCTTGGTAGAGGATAGAAGAAATGGGTGGTAAAAGGCTACAAATTCAAGGAAATAAACTGAAAAGAGATTTAAAAAAAAAAGCATCATAGATCATAGCAAACCTAGTCTTGATGAAGTCTTACATGCATTCAAGATTTTGCCAGGAATTAATGTCCAGAATAGGAGCATATCATTTGCAGAATTAACTCTCTGACCAGGTGACTATTTCTGAAGTTTATCTAAACCTAGCCTTTGATGAAAGGGAAAGCGGGAGGAGGAGAAAGGAGGGAGAGAGATTGAGAGAGAGAAAGAGAGACATACAATGCATATACTCCAACTGAACAAAAAACTTCAAAAGTTCTATATCTTCTTATGTTCTAATATTGTTTTTCATGTTCTTTAAATAATTCATTATAAATCATGCAAAATATGTGTTTGAAAGTATTGGTTTCAAGTGTTCAGTGATGAAGAGAGCCATCTACATGCAGAGAGAGGACCATGGGAACTGAATATGGATCACAGAATAGCATTTTAGCTCTTTTTATTGTTGTTTGCTTGCATTTTATTCTGCTGCATCTTTTGTTTTTAGTGGTTTGATTTGGTTTTTCTTGTGAAGCACAATAATTGTATAAATACATATGCATATGTTGGATTTAACATATAT
Source organism: Antechinus flavipes (assembly GCF_016432865.1). Classification (NCBI taxonomy): domain Eukaryota; kingdom Metazoa; phylum Chordata; class Mammalia; order Dasyuromorphia; family Dasyuridae; genus Antechinus; species Antechinus flavipes. The sequence goes on from NC_067400.1 coordinate 529,553,279, forward strand.
TTCTACCAAGTTAAAACATATATTGGACTATTTTTCATCTAAAAGAGAGCATGGAAGAAGGGAGGGATAATTGGAACACAAGGTTTTGCAAGGGCTAAGGTTAAAGTATTGTCCATGTGTATGTTTTGAAAAATAAAAAAAAATTAATTTAAAAAAGAAAGTATTGGTTTTTACAGTGTTTAAAAATCTTCAAGGAGCTTTTTCTTGTTGTTTTTACTCCCTAGAACATAACCAATACACAACTATGTTTTGCATGACTTACTATTTATAATTGGCTTTGTATTTCTCCTCAATAGGTAGGGAATGAGTTAGGGAAGGAAGAAAACTGAAAATAAAGTAAAATTGAACTAAAAATCTTCAGTAGCTTTCTATTGCTCCTGGGACAAAATACAAACTCATCATAAAGAAAGTGATATCTATTGCATTCAGGATCTACCAAGTTCTTTCTATAGAGATGAACAGCATCTTTCATCATAAGTCCTACAGAATTGTCTTAGATTATTGTCTTGCTGAGAATATGTGAGTTATTTAATATTGTTGTTACTGTTTCCAGTATTCTCCTTCTTCTACTCATTTCACTTTGCATCACTTCTATTTTTCTGAGAGCATCCTGCTTAACATTTCTTAAAGCAAATAGTATCCCATCACAATCATAGGCAATATATTCCCTCAGTATCTTTGTCACCACTAAAAAAGCTGCTATAAATATTTTCATACACAATGAAGACAAAAACATGAAGGTCAGTTACCATATTAATGGTAAATTGTTTAATTTAAAAACACTGCAAGCCAAGATTAAAGCAGAGAGAGAATTGGTGAGAGTTTTTGATTGCAGATGATTGGGCACTCAATGTGGCCTCTAAAACTGAGATAGAACAGAGCAGAGATGAATTCTTTGCTGCTTGTATTAATTTTGGCTTGAAAATTAGCTCCAAAACCTAAGTTTTACACCAGCTTAGTGTGAATGAGATAAAGAGGGAACAACATATATAATTGGATGGCTATAAAATTCTTCTAAATTCAGATAGATACAAAGGCAAAGCAAAAGGGTAAATGGAGAGGTTAAGGAAAGGATCCTTGTGGGTAAAGGAAATAAGTTAAGTAATAGGCAGGCAAGATAGGCTAGAAGTAAACCAGAGGAATCAGAAGAGGTAGGAAATGAGAGATATGCACAAACATAAAACAAAGACTGGGAATCTAATTTATTTCGTGATCTCAGACAAAATTAAAATTAAATTAAGTGAAAAGAGGAAAACTACAGTATATCAGGCACATTAATCAATATTGTTATAGACTATTTAAAATAACTAGACAGTATAAGTTTGTAATATTGCTGTGGCCTTGGAAATGATGAGTTGATAAATTTAAATATATATTTCTATATATTCATGCTTATATATATATATTTCTATAGGTTTGTACTTATGAAGAAAGATCCTATCTTCCTTCAGAGAGACAAGAGAAAAATCATAGAAATCTCTTACATAGATGTATATGTATTTATATATACTTTTTATATTTTTATATTAAATATTTTTATATTTTTAGGATTTACATATTTATATATTTAGGATTATAAATATCTATATTTATGTGTATATGTATGTTTTTATGAGTGTATGGAAGTTTTTATGTATATGTATATGTATATGTATATACAAACATATATATGCTTAATTGTAGCCTTCTTTGGGGTTGGAGGATGAAGGGGGGAAAGAACAATTTAAAAAGTGTACAAAAGAGAACAAAAGAAAACCTACAAGGAAGTGATGTTAGAAGTCCTATAAGATGTTGATTTGCCTCAGTAAAAGGACCATATTATATCCCAGAAATTTCTTACAATAATAAAGTTGCAGATTTAGATTCTATCACAGTCACTATCAAATTCAGACTGTCTGTTGCCAGCTTTTTGTATCTGAACACACAGAGAAAAAACAGCCCCTCATAAGGGATAAAGGTCCTTTATTTGTCATCTTTCAGTTGTATTACTCTGACTGACTTACTATATGATCCAGTTCAAAAATTTATCAAAGTGTGAATAATCTTTGATCCAGCAGTGTTTCTACTGGGCTTATTATCCCAAAGAAATCGTAAAGAAGGGAAAGGGACCTGTATGTGCACAAATGTTTGTGGCAGATCTCTTTGTAGTGGCCAGAAACTGGAAAATGAGTAGATGCCCATCAATTAGAGAATGGCTGAATAAATTGTGGTATATGAATATTATGGAATATTATTGTTCAGTAAGAAATGACCAGCAGGAGGATTTCAGAAAGGCCTGGAGAGACTTACACGAACTGATGCTGAGTGAAATGAGCAGCACCAGGAGATAATTATATACTTCAACAACAATGCTATATGATGATCAATTCTGATGGACGTGGCCCTCTTCACCAATGAGATGAACCAAATCAGCTCCAATAGAGCAGTAATGAATTGAACCAGCTACATCCAGCAAAAGAATTCTGGGAGATGACTATGAACTACTTCCATAGTTTTTATTATAGCTTTTTTATTTACAAGATATATGCATGGGTAATTTTTCAGCATTGACAATTGCCAACTTTTTGTTTCACTTTTTCCCCTCCTTCCCCTCACCCCCACCCTCAGATGGCAAGTAGACCAATACATATTAAATATGTTAAAGTATATGTTAAATATAATATATGTATACATGTCCATAGTTATTTTGCTCCACAAAAAGAATCGAACTTTGTAAAAATGTACAATTAACCTGTGAAATAAATCAAAAATGCAAGTGAACAAAAATAGAGGGGTTGGGAATTCTATGTAGTGGTTCACAGTCATTTCCCAGAGTTCTTTCACTGGGTGCAGCTGGTTCAATTCATTACTGCTCTTTTGGATCTGATTTGGTTCATCTCATTGTTGAAGAGGACCACGTCCATCAGAATTGATCATCATATAGTATTGTTGTTAAAGTGTATAATGACTCCTGATGCTGCTCATTTCACTCAGCATCAGTTCATGTAAGTCTCTCCAGGCCTTTCTGAAATCATCCTGCTGGTCATTTCTTACAGAACAATAATATTCCATAATATTCATATGCCACAATTTATTCAGCCATTCTCCAATTAATGGGCATCCACTCAGTTTTCAGTTTCTGGCCACTACAAAGAGGGCTGCCACAAACATTCTTGCACATACAGGTCCCTTTCCCTTCTTTAAGATCTCTTTGGGATATAAGCCCAGTGGATACTTTCTTCTTTATGTTTTCAGGAAAGCAATCTCTCGGTTCCCCTACTATATAACTGTTCCTTCTCTCCTTTGTTGGATCCTCAAAATCCTCCATTTTTTTCCCACTATACTACTTCACTTGTTGATCTTAACAATGTGCCCATGATTTTCATTACCTACTCTATATTAATAATGCTCAAATGTATTTAATTTTCTATTAAATCTAACTATGAGGGAAAATTTCTACTTGCAGGAACATAGGCTTCAGCTATGAGCCTTTGATTTCTGGGTTCTAAGTATCATTGCCTCCCCACAATAGGTACAGTTAGGATATAGTCCCAGCTCTATTTGGTTTATACCTAAACAAGGAGAAGACCTAAGGTGCCCCACCTTAAGGGGGGACAAAATGAACAAGCCCAGTTCTTTGTAAACTCTCTGGAAAAGATTATACAGGGAGCAAAAGTATGCTAATGCATCAATTATATGTTAATAAGACATAATAAAGCACATATTTTAACAAGACACAAATAAAGGCATAATTTTTGAAGTATTATTTTTATTAAAGTTTTTTAATTTTCAAAACATATGCATGCATAATTTCTTAACACTAACTCTTGCAAAATTTTGTTTTCCAATTTTTTTCCCCTTTTCCCCCATTCCCTTATAAAGGGATACTTTAATAAAGTACAAGTACAGAAACAGATGATGTGAAGAATGAGATGGGAGAGTGACATGGATACACAGAGTAATATAACTGTGGATTCATATTGGAGGCACTTAAGCAGCATGGAACCCTAGCAATTGGAAGAGTTCCTTAGCAGAGTTTTATTGAAAAAATAGAAGTATGTTAGAATATTATATGTGCACCTATACAAATTCATGCAAATATATGCATATATACATATCATATGTGTGTATACATGTTATATGTGTATGTGTGTACATACATACACACTTATGTGTATAATGGTAGCCATAGGTAGGGCAAGGTGAGGGAGGTAAAAATGTAAATGATAATTTTATTATATATTTAAAAAGAATAGCAAATTGTACATAATAGAATTACAGTTTCATGTACAATCATCTTTTTGATATATGCTATTATGGAAGTGTTTTTTATTCAATAAATTAAAAATAAAATAAATTTAAAAAAAAAAGAAGCAGAGTTTTAAATAGTTGTAGCTTTTCTCCTCTGGTTCGAGTAGAGGTAATGGATTCTTATTCACACCACCTTCAGGATTATTTCATTAGAATATCAGTACTACTTTGGGGGCCATTTGCTGGAACCAAGTTGGTTTCCCTTAATTTAGCATAACAACTATGGACTCAATGAATTTATGGAATATTTTGGCAATTGGCTACTTTACTATACTAACCAGTGGAACAGTCATGGGAACTATAAGTGAATATAATTTCATTACACACACACAAACACATTCACACACATATTTAAGGATCAGGTAAAAGCATGTCTTCTCTTCTCCCTCTAACTGGAAATGCTCTCACCCTCCTCTAAACTCATATAATTCTCTGGCTTTTCTAGTGGCACTTAGCCTTTCTACCTTGCATTACAGTCATTTGCAAATGTAGATTATCTTCTCTGCTAGTTTGTAAGCTCTGAGAGAGGAGAAATCACTTCATTTATCTTTTTGTCTGTCTTTGATATTCAAGAAAAAAGTGCTTAAGAATATTTGTTGAATGATCCTATAAAGTGATCAATTAAGCCATGCCTAGCTGCTCTTTTCAGCTCCTATAATTTCAAGTGATGCTATTTGGAGATGACAATGTACTGATTTAATCATGTCTCAGAACACTGTAAAATCTCCTAGATGACAAATATTATCACTGAAGTGAATTAGGTTGAAGTATACTCACATGGGGAAAAGATGGATGAAAACTGTCCATTGTCAGGACTATGATATGATATTGAATGAATGAACAACAGGGCTTGTATAGCAGGACCTATATCTGAAATAAGAATCACAAATAGATAATCTATTGGTTCTCAAAGTGGACAAGAAGACAAGATCTAGACTACATTACTTTTGATAATGTTCATGATTTGATTCAGGAGAAGTGGTGCAATTAACTTCTGAAAATGTGTGACCAGGAAAAATAAAGATGCATTATTACACAGTAAAAGCAAAGAACAGTCCAGGAGTACCAGCAGCATAGATATAATGGCAATAAAACATGTACAAAATCTCACAAGATATTAGACAACCACCAATATCCCTACAGGTCCCTGTCCCTCCCACCCACTGAGGGGGTGAGTTTAGAGAGGTTTAGAGGATTCATCACAGAGGACAGTTAGATATTGATGGGTCTTGATGTGAGTGTAGGAATAAAATAGATAATTAAGAAGATTACTGATATTTTGGAATATTGGGTTATTAATTGATACCAATGAACCATATGTCATAAATATCTCAGCACCAAGGCCAGACCACAGGCCTAAGCTTCAGGAGAACAAGGTGAGTGCCTTTCTTGGACCTAGGATTTTTTTTTAAATCTATAAAATGGAGAAGTGTTTAACTGAGATAGTTCTAAGATCTCTTTCTGCCCTAGAATTCTATATGAATCTATGGGATGTTTACTTCATAAAGGAAAAAAACTCCTGGGAAAAAAAAGTTACCTGAAAATTTGAGACAGTCTTGTAAAGAGAGATATTTGGGAATGTCTAGCTAGTTAATCAATCAAAATGTAGTGCTTGTCATAGTTATAACAAAATTTCAGACATAATATTTCTTCCCAATATCTTCCCCACAAACAGGTGCTACCTGCACAAAAATAGTTTAATAGGAATATATTTTAAAATGAGATTTTCCATTAAAATGATGACAGGAAAGGTGCCAGAGAATCCTGCTTTCAAAAATAAATCTCAGGGGGCTGTAGCCAAGATGGCAGAGAGGACACATGTTCCATTATTAGCTCCCTTCTACCCTCACTACTGGTTACCAAATTCAGCTTCTGAAATAGTGCTTTACTGGTAGAATCCACGAATATTGGGAGTTCAACAAATTATCAGCAGAAGATAATCTGGAAGATCACCAGAAAACATCTGTCTCAATCGGGTGGGAAGAGGCCAGCCCAGGCAGGGAAGCAGAACACAGCCAACACTGAGCAGACCAGGGGCGGGGTCCTATCTCCTTGGGTGGAGAATTTGCAGGGAAGACTCTACCACAGGTTGGCTGCTTTGCTTTGGTTGCAAAGAAGTAGATCAGCAGAAAAGTTATACAAACGCCAAAGGTAAGTGTACCCCAAAATGCCACAGTTTCATAGGACCTGGCCACACCCACCCAGCACCAGGAGTGACTTAGCACTATCACAGCACAGCTGCACAGCCACATTTCCAAGGCAGTCACACTTCTGCAGTACGGCAGCTCTTTGCAGCCCATTGGCAGGACAGCTACCGTCCATCTGTCCCTGTTCAGTACAGGAAGCTGGGAACCTCCTTGCTCTGAAGGCAAACCCCAAGGGCTTTTAAAAAATGAGTAAAAAAACAAAGTGAGCTCTAACTATAGATGGCTTCTATACAGAAAGAGAGAGGATTTTCAACCTTGAGGAGACTAATAGCAGACAGTCTCCAGATAAAATCCCAAAGGGGGATATAACTTGGACCCCATCACACAAGGCTCTCCTCGAAGAAATTATGAAAGATCTTAAAAGAGAGCTAGAAGAAAAATGGGGAAGGGAAAGAAAAGATCTGCAAGAGAGTATGGAAAAGGCATATAACGCATTAAAAGAAAGATTTCACAAAGTGGAAAACTAAAACAACTTCCTGAAATGTGAGTTGGAAAAGGTAAAGAACCCCCAGGGAAACAGAATTTGTGAATTGTAAAAAGAAAATAACTTATTAAAAATTAGTGAAATGGAAAAAAATCCCATATAACAAAACAATTCATTTAAAAACTCAATTGGACATATACAAAAAGAAGTTTTTAAAAAGTTAATAAAGAAAATAACTCTTAAAAATCAGAACTGAACAAATGAAAATGAATGATTCATTGAGACATCAAGAATCAGTCAAGCAAAACCAAAAAAAAAGTAGGAAAAAATGTTAAATATCTACTTTGAAAAACAGACCTAAAAAAAAAAAATCTAGGAGAGATAATCTAAAGATCATTGGGCTCCCTCAAAATCATGATGAAAAAAAAAAGAGCCTAGACACCATTTTTTCAGGAAATCATCAAAGAAAACTAGCCAGATGTAATAGAATCAGAAGGTAAAATAGACATTGAAAGAACTTATCAAAAAACAGCCAATCTGGAAAATAGATCCAGAAGAGATAATTTTAAAATTATTGACCTACCTCAAAACAATGAGCAAAAAAAAAAAAAAAAAAACTACTTGGAGAACATTATAATAAAAGAGTATTAAGGAAAATTGCCCCAATATTCTAGAAAGAGGGGAAAATACTGATTGAAGGAATTTATTAATCACTTTTGGAAAGATATCCCACAAGGAAAATCCCAAGGAGCATTGTTACAAAACTCCAAAACTACAATATCTATGAATAATTACTGCAAGCTGCCAGACAAAAACAATTCAAATAGCAAGGAGCAATAATCAGGACTACCCAGCATCTGGCAGCTTCTACAATAAAAGATAGGAGGTCCTGGAATACCATATTCCAGAAGGCAAAGCATCTAGATTTACAACTAAGAATTAACTAATCAGAGATTCTGAGAATCATCTTTCATGGGAGACAATGGAGCTTCAATGAAGTAAAGTACTTTCAATCATTTCTATTGGAAAAAAAAAACAGAAATAAACAGAAAATTTAATCTACAAAGTCAGTACTCTAGAGAAGCATTTAAAAATAAACAAGGGGAAAAAATATATTATTTAAAAGGTTACCTTTTTACATTCCTAGATTGGAAAATAATAGCTATAACTTTTGAGTACTATATTTGTCACTGGGGCAGAATGGGCATCATATGGACTGAGGGTGTGAAGAGTCTCTGATGTGATGACATCAAAGAAAAAGACACTAAAAGGAAAACGGTCTATCTTGGGAAAAGAGGAAAGGAGAGGCATAATAGGACAAATTAATTCACTTAAAGAGGTACAAAAAACCTGTTACATCAAGGGAAAAAAAAGGGAAAGCGATGAGCATTGTCTGAACATGATCTCATTAATTTTTGTTGTAAAAGGGAATAACTTAATAATTCATCTGGTCATAGAAATTTATCTAACCTTATAAACAAGTAAGACAAAGAGGAAAATAAAAAGGAGGGGCATGATAGAAAAAGGGCACAAACATTAGAGGAAAAGGGAAGAGAAGGATGGAAGTGTTGATAAAAGAAAGTGGTTGGAGTTAGTTTAAAAATATTAGTAAAATACTAGTAAAAGAAGGCAGAGCGGTGATAGGAGATAAAGTAGTGTTTGGGGTAGGTAAAAAAAAAAAAACACCACTAAGGAAAGAGAGAACAAAAATATATACAGGAAAGAAATAGGATGGAAGGAAATACAAATTAATCATAACTGTGAAAGTGAATATGATGAACTCTTCCATAAAATGGAAGTGCATTGGTGAATTAAAAAATGAAATCCTACAATAAGTTGTTTACAAGAAAAAACATTTGACACAGAGAGTCACATACAGAATAAAAGTAAAAGACTGAAACAGAATTTATTATGCTTCAGCTGAAGTAAAAAAAAAAAAAAAAAAAAAAGCAGGGGCAGCATTTCTGACCTCAGATAAAGCAAAAGTAAAAATAGATCTTATTAGAATAGACAAGAAGGGAAAGTAAATTTTGATAAAAGACACAGTAAATAATAAAGTAGTAATGATACTAAATATGTAAATATGTATGCACCCAGTAGTATAGCAGGCGAATTCCTTGAGAAGATTTTAAGACAGTAACAGAATTAGACAGCAAAACTATTCTAATGAAGGACTTCAACCTTCACCTCTCAGAATCACATACATCTAACTACATAATAAACAGGAAAGAAACTAAGGAGGTTAATAGACTCCTAAAACATCTAGATATAATAGACTTCTGGAGAAAAATGAATAGGGGAAGAAAAGAATACACCCTTTTCTCGATAGTACATAACCACTACTCAAAAACTGATCATGTATTAGGGTATAAAAACCTCAAGATCAAATATAGAAAGGCATAAATAGTAAATGCTTCATTTTCAGACCATAGTGCAATAAAAATTGTATTCAATAAAGGGCCAAGGATAGGTAGATTAAAAACCAATTTGAAATTAAACAATCTAATTCTAGAGAGTGAGTGGGTCAAACAATAATTCACAGAAACAATCCATACTTTCACTCAAGAGAAGGACAATAATGAGGCAACATAGCAAAACCAATGGGATGCAACCAAAGGAATTCTTAGGGAAATTTTTATATCTCTAAATAGCTATGTGAATAAAATGAATTAGTTATGCAATTCAAAAAGAAGAAAATTAAAAGAAGAAATTAAAATGCCCTGATTAAATGCAAAATTAGACATTTTAAAACTCAAAGAAGAGAGTAATAAAATAGAAACTAATAAAATTATTAAGAAATAAAATTCATAATTAGTTTTATGAAAAAAAAAACAACAAAATAGATACACCTTTGTTTAATTTGATCAGAAAGGAAAGATAAAAACCAAATTACTAGCATCAAAAATGAAATAGGTAAATTTACCACCAATGACAAAGAAATTAAAGCAATAACTAGGAGTTATTTTGCCCAACTGTATAGCAGCAAGTTTGACAACATAAATACTCAAAATGGATGAGTATATACAAAAATAAATATTGCCCAGGTTAACAAAAGAGAAAATAAATTACTTAAATAGTCCAGTTTTAGAGAAAAGAAATTGAAAAAGTCATTAATGAATTCCCTAATAAAAAAATCTCCAGAGCCAGATAAATTTATCTGTAATTCTGCCAAACATTTCAAGAACAATTAATTCCAAAAGTATGGGACACTAATACATTGGTGATAGAGTTGTGAATTGAACCAACCATTCTGGAGAGCAATTTGGAATTATGTCCAAAGAGCTATCAAACTGTGCATACCCTTTGATCCAGTAGTCTCTCTACTTATCCTGTTTCCCAAAGAGATCATAAAAAATGAAAAGGACTTACATATGCAAAAATGTTTGTAGCTGCCTTTTTTGTATGGCAAGAAACTTGAAACTGAGTTGATGTTCTTGGAGAATGGGTGAATAAGTTATGGTATATGGATCTTAGGCAATATTATTGCTCTCTAAAAAACAATCACCAGAATAATTTCAGAAAGGCCTGGAGAGACTTACATGAATCAATGCTAAGTGAAGTGAGTAGAATCAAGAGATCACTGTACATGGCAACAGGAAGATTAGATGATGACCAATTCTAATGCGCGTAGCTCTTTTCAACAGTTAGGTGATTCAGGCCAGTTTTAAAAGTCTTGTGATAAAAAAGCCATCTGTACCCAGAGAAAGGACTATGGGGACTGAATATTGATCACAACATTGTATTTTCATTTTTCACATTGCTGTTTGCTTGAATTTTGTTTTCTTTTTCTTCTTTCTTCCTTTTTGATCTGATTTTTCTTGTGTAACATAATTGTGAAGATATACATAGAAGAATTACACATGTTTAATGTATATTGGATTACTTGCTCTCTAAGAAAGAGGGTGAAAGGAAGGAAGGGAAAAATCTGAAACACAAGGTTTTTCAAGAGTAAATGTTAAAAATTGTCTACACATACCTTTTGAAAATAAAAACTAGTAAAATAAAAATAAAAAGCTAAGATTTTTCACTGCAAAAAAAAGATAGCTTTTTATTTTAGTTGATTAATAGCTTGTTCAATTTCTTTTTCTAAAATGGGACTATTTAACTAATTTATTTCCTACTTTGTAAATCTCTTTGTTTTGTGATTTGATTTATTTAATTCTGATAGAGTGAAGTTAAGATTCCCCACTAGTATAGTTTTGTGTTTATTTCTTCTTTCACCTCTCAAGTTCTCCTCTAAAGATTTGGATGTTATTCCACTTGGTACATATATGTTTAGTGCTAATATAACTTCATTGTCCATGTTTTCAGCAAAATGTAGTTTCCTTCCTTATCTCTTTTAATTAGATCTATTTTTGCTTTTGTTTGATCTGAGATCAGGATTGCTACCCCAGCTTTTTTTTATTTCAGCTTTTATTTTTATTTTTAGAGTCTGCTCCAGTCTTTCACCTTTATTTTGTAGGTTCACTCTGTTTTAAATGTGTTTCTTGTAAACAACATATTGTAGGATTATGGTTTTTAATCCAGTCTGTTATCTGCTTTTGCTTTATGGGAGAATTCTTCCCATTCATATTCACAATCCAAATGACTAATTCTGTATTTCCAGCCATCTTATTTTTGCCAAGTTATAATTTTGTGTTTATTTTCCCCCTTTACCTCCTCCCCAGTGTTTTGCTCCTGGCCACCTACTCTATCAAACAGCCCTCCCCTTTTACAGCCTCTCCCCCTTTCTTATCACTTTCCCTTTCTACTTCTGTTCTCCCTATTAGCCTCCACCTTTCCTTTCCTCTTTTCTCTCCTACAAGTTTCTCTGTGAGGTAAATATGTCTGATATTCTCTTTTTGAGCCAAATCTGATGATAGTAAGGTTCACACAATCTTCACCCCTCTCCCTTCTTTTCCTCCAATTGAAATAGGTCTTTTTTGCCTCTTCATGAGATGTAATTTACTCCATATTACCTCCCTTTTCCTCGTCTGTGATGACCGCGTATTTAAAAATCAGCCAGAGTCAGGAATTCAGGTTAAGGGAAAATCTCCAATCTTTATTCTTTGTGGAGATGAAGGGGGATGGAAATAGCAATGTGAGCAGCTGTGACAGGAACCCAGCCAGCAGTCTCTCTCCCCTCTCTTCTTGCCCTTTGCCTCCATCCACCAAAATCATCCCTATGTCATTTCCTATACAACACATCAGGACTTGCGCAAAGAGTGGGTGGGGGCCATTATTTGTCCAAGCATATATATTAATAGAGTATGATCCAATTACTATTTAGCCTCACATGCTTGGGACCTCAGTGCATCAACTAAGTCTCAGCCCATTACACTCTTCTTCCAGTATAATCCCCTTTTCACTTTTAGTTTCTTTTTTTAATATCACCACAATAAAATCAGATTTTACCTACACCATGTAAGTATGCTCACATCAGGGATATAGTTGTCAATAATTAAATATATCATCTTCCTGTATAGTGATAAGAACTTTTTAACTTTTAGAATAAAAAAATACTTTTTTCTTTCCTTTTTACCTTTTTATGTTTCTCTTGAGTTCTATATTTGAAGACTAAATCTTCTGTTAAGCATCAGTCTTTTCACCAGAAATAAATGAAATTCACCTGTTTCATTGAATATTTCTCTTTTTACCTGAAAGATAATACTTAATTTTGCTGGATAGTCAATTATTGGCTGCAAGCCAAATTCCTTTGCCCTTTGGAATAGCATATTCCAGACCCTTGAATCCTTTAAAATGGAAGCTGCTAGGTCCTGGGTAATCTTGATTGTGGATCCTCAATATTTGAATTGTCAAATCCTATTTTGAAAGGAGTTAAATGCTGTTTTCATTTCTCTAAATCTATTTTTAAAGTGTTTTCTTCAGAAAATTTCTTTGTTTTCCTTTTCCAAGATCTCTTTCAATATTCTCACTTATTTTGCCTATTTTTCTTCTAACTATACTTTAATTTCCCTTTTGAATTCTTACAAGAGAGCCTTATAGAATGGGGATCAGCTCATATCACCCTTTGGGGCTTCATATGGAGCTGATTTGTTTTTAGTATCTTCAGGGTTTGAGATCTGTTCTTCTCTCTCTCCATAAAAGCTATCTATGGTCAGAGTTCTTTTTGCTTTTTTGTTCAATTTTAAAGATTGAGGTCTGCTCTTAGGGCAAAGGGAAGATTGTCCCAAGCTTCCTCTACAGGGGACAATGGCTTCATTCTACCCTGGGGACAATACTGTTGACTTCCTTCTTGTGCCAGGTGGGTGTGGCCATGTCTTACTTTAATCTGTGGTTTGACTTTTTGCTTTTGTTGACTATTTGCTTTTTGTAGTTGTATTGGATATCTCATAGCTAGTCTGATGATTCACTGGCTTCTGAACCAGGACAGAGTAGCCAACACTGCTGTATTTTGGCTAAGAGCCTTCCAGGAGATAGATTCTCCAGGTTCACACCACCCTGAGTTCTTCTGATGTGCCTGACCTGGATACCTCCCCTGTTCTCAATTGAAACAGAACTTTTCTCAAGATCTTCAAAAATATCTTCTGATGGATGTTTGTTATACTCCAAATATGTGTGTGTTCTATTTCTCTAAAACCAGTTCGGTAATTTGATCCAGTGTTCATCTGAGAGAAATTAAGAAGAGCTCACACAAAGACCTGTCTAGTCTCTGCCATCTTAGCTTCACCGTTCAAGTTATTTTTTTTTATAAAGCACATTCTTCATCCTAACCCCATGAAATGGGCAGTAAAAGTCTAATTATCTCTATCTCACCAATGAATAAAGTTAGGCTGAGAAGTTGTGAATTGTCCATGTTCACATAGGTAGAGGAAAATCCACATAGGTTTTGGATCATTGCCTCTAGATAGGATTGTTTATAATCTGTGATCCTTCATGAATAGGATTCCATTAAAAGAACCGCTCCTTTCCATCTATGATCAGAAATTAAGAAATCTCAAGTAGTGATACCCTATGTTACCGAAAATCCCATCAGGTCTGCATCATGTGAAGATACTTCTTTCCTAGACTTTTATTTGAAATAGATAAAAAATACTCCCCCTTTGTCTCTTCTATTAAGTTCCTTGAGGAAGGAATTGTGCCTTATTTATCTGTGTATCCCTGCAGGACTTTGCTCATTAAAGACTTTGTAAATAGCTAATTGAATAGAATAGAATATATTCTAACAGCAAAACATATCATCCATTTATTACCTTAAAATTTAAACTCTAAAGATTTTCATAGGGTTCCAGCATGCTGCTCATGCTTTAATCAAGGTGTGCCTATTTAGTGCTCTTAATCTTTATATATATATATAATATATATATATATATATATATATATATATATAATGTGATTTTTCTGTGAACTGCCTGCAGCCTCCAGTTGTCCACAAATGTTTACTAGACATTATATTTTGAAAATAAGAGAGAAAAGAAAGATAATTGAGCAGCTTAGAAAACATAATTGCAATAACTAGGAAAATTAAACCTGAGAGAATTCTGTATTCAGTAGCCTCAGGGCCCCACACACACATACTTGACTAGGCTGCTCACAAATTTAAATGGCATGAAGAATAAAAGAGTTACCAAGGAAAATTTCAATACTTCCCCAAGCACAATCATACATACAACTTATGGTATAGGAGAAAGATAATTGAATGTGGAATTTAGAAAACTGGATTCAAATACTAGCTCTGTCAGTAACTTGTAACTTGTAATGTAAACATGTAATGTCCCCTTTAGGGCTCAGGTTCTTTATTTGTGAAATAAGAGAGATGGATTAGGTTACTGCTGGGTCTTTCCCAGCTTGAAGCATTTATGAATATTTCAATTAGGAATCTCATGGACAATAAAAATCCATTGTCAACAGACCTATAAAAACTATTTCAGATCATTCTATGTTCATAGAATTTTATGAATAAGTATGTGGCATCTACCTCAGCACTGGATCTGAAACCAGAAGAGCTAGATTTGTATTCTGCCTTTCTAGATGAATGACCTAAAGCAAGGTCTTCTGTGAGTTTCAGTATCCTCATTTATAAAATGGGTATAATAATACTTTATAGAGTTGATATGAGGAAGATATTATAGAATCCTGAGCCACTATTGTTATTTGTGATCATTATTTTGGTTAAGGACTACTATTATTTAAAGCATAATGTAACTCAGAGTGGTATTATTTTGTTCCCTATAGGCAATTAATGATATAATTAATATGTTATAGCATATTAATATTACATAGTATGTATCTATATAATATATTATGACATTAATATAGTATAATTAATAATAAAGGCAATGAGAGATTACTTTTTCTCAACTATTTTATTTTTTCTTTTAATATAAGATTTTAAAAAGCATATTTGTCACAGTCTCCAGTGGTATTTCACAATATCCAGAGGCAAACATTTATCTCCAACTAAAGGAATGAATCATTAAATCTTAGTGAAAATCAAAAAATAAAAGACATTCAATATAAGCAATATTTTTTTGAGAAGAAATCCAAGAAATTATCTAAACCAATACCTTTATTTGCCAATGAGGTAAAAAGTTAGGTCATAGCATGGGAAGTAAAATATGAAGTTTCATCATAAGTTCCTATTGGAATGAGATTAGTAATTTTAGCCAACAATTACACAATTTCATATATGTATTTCCCCAAAAATTTTAGCTAGCCTGCATAATTCCCGGTGTTGTAACAATATCTAGTTTCTTATTTATCTTTCAAACATTGATGCAGTGTATAGAGTGCTGCACCTGAAGGCAGAAAAACCTAAGTTCGAATCTAGCCTCAAATACCTAGGAGCAGAGGTACCCTCGGCAAATCAGTTAATCCTATTTGCCTCAGTTTCCTCACCTATAAAAATGAGCTGGAGAATGTAATGTAAACTATTTCAGTGGTTTTTGTCACTTTTAAATTTCATAGTATTCTCTAATTTTGTTTACAAACAAATCCCTCCTTTCTCCAAAGATCTGACAGATAAACTATCCCATGCTTTCCTAATTTACTTATAGTATAATCCTTTATGTCTAGATCATGAAGCTATTTCTGCTTCATCTTGGCATAAGATGAGAGGAAATAGACTTTTAAAAGATAAATTGATTCCTGGATAATTTACATTGCTAGTATTTATCAAAGCTAGGATCTGAATTCAGGTATCTTAATAAAGCCAGTAAGTTTTCTGTTATTTTTATATTAATTATTTATTATATGTTATATAAATATATGAAAACCAGAGAAGAGGAACACCTAAATTATTGGTTCTTTGTCTCTATTTTTTTTCTCCTATGAATGTAATATGTCATCTGTTTTCTTACACATGAATGTTGTATTCAAAAAGGTAGATTGATAGATATAAATGAAACAATAAACTCTGGTACAATCAAATACATACTTGCAGTATATTTAATTATTTCAACTAAGGGGTAAACTTCAGGGCACACAAAATGTCATCTAAGATTCTGCCTTGCAATATTGTCTACGGTATATGATGACACACACTCTCTTACATTTCATTGGATTTTTCTGTGAACTCAACATGGAGCTTTGCTTTTTACTCAATGAATATGTGTTGAATGAATGAATGAATGAATGTGTATTTTATTACCATGGATATAAGACCATTGAATGTAAATTATTAGAAGTGATTAATAAGCCTGAAGATATAGAATATATCTAAGGGTAGAAGGAGGGCAGGAATAGTTCAAATGGGAAATTCTATTGTTATGCTGGGGTCAGTTAAAATAAATCCAGGGTCAATAAATCCAAAATTAGTTATTTTGAGTCTGATATTGAAGCAGAAGCCAAATTCTATCAGAGAATGGAAAGGAAATAAACATAGAACCATTGAAACTTCATTATGAAAAGAAATCCAGCAAAGCCTATACTGGATATTAGTATTTTATGATTTTTAACATCACATTCAGTCCTCATTCAATTCAGAAAGCTTAGGCAAAGTAAAGAAAATGTAGATTTGAATTATCCCTGATTATTTCAACCTAGTGATGTATGATGGGCCATTAAATTGGCCAATAAAAATAGGATGATGATGGTCAGAGTTTTGGAGAAGTGAAATGAAACATCTTGATTTAGAATAAAAGGCATACTCTATTTACTGAATTAATTGTAAACCAACTGACCATGAGCTGAAACCTATCATTCATGTCTCTACCACTGGCAAAATGGGTACAGTGAACTTGAATCCTGTGATCTGGTTAGTAGAAATATTAAAATTATGCATTTTGCCAACAATGCACTTTCTGATTACAACATAATAATTGCTCATTAAAACATATTTTGAAAGTTCAACTTTTGAAGTATTAGGAATTGTGCCAACCAATGAACTATGAAATTATAGCACATGAATTTTAATAATCTGTCTGTATTCAAAATAACAGAGTCTATTCAATGAACCCTAAATTAAAAATGTGTAGTGAAGAGCACTTAGCACACCATAAATTAGAGATTAATTTAAAAATATATCTTCCTCGGTTTTAAGTGTAGAAATGTTAACCTTTTAGAATTTAACAACATTGCTATAAATCTCCTAATGACAAACAGATGAAGATAGATACAGCACTACAGTGAGTATCCATAAAGGAAAGGATTTAGAATGATTCCTTTTGTGAGGCCCATGAATAATCTTGAGGAGTTTGATAAGTAATTTATCAAATCATAAATCACACCATGAAATTAACTCAAATATTATCAGAATAAAATTTTGGATCCTTAGAACCCAAGGATATACATGGGCTAGAATAATATTTTAAAATGCTAAGTAGCTTACTCCTTTATGCTTATTTCAAATACTTTACTACTGAGTCCCAAGTTGTTCTACCAATTCCTTTGCCAAGTAATAGGACAAACACAGCTTGAGGCACTTCTTTCTGAAAAATGGCTCATTAGCCTCTGAACTTGGTTCATAAGTAAAAAAATACCAGACTATTATTTTACTTGACTCACCTAATGCTGCTCTTCTAGTTAATTTTTGCATTGGAATTACCTACCTAGATAGATCAGTATATGCCCTGTAACATAGTAAATAGAGCTGTCCTTGGAACAAAGAAAACTGAGTTCCAATTCTGCTTCACACTTCTTGGCTGTGCAATTCTGAATAAAGTTATTTATCTGGGGAATTTTCTAAATCTAAAACTTGCAGACTTCTGATGTAGCATTGTTAGAAGGAGTTTCTTCATCCCAGAATTCCCAGAATAGGTTTAGATTTTATTTCTATTATTTAATTGGTTTTATTGATGTCTTTTCTTATACCATCTAGATTTTTCCCTTTTCCTACCTTTCCTACCAAAAGAACTGTTCTTTGCAGCAATATTTATTTTTCAATACAAAAAAAAAGAATGATTGAGGGCAAATTATCTAAATTAATCAATGTTCAAAAATTCTGGGTTTTCTATGTTAGATGTACTACTGAATAAAACCAGGAAATGACTCCAATGACTTAATGATATTTCTTCTAGATTCTGAGCCTATAAACGTAAAGAAAATTCTGTTTTCCTCTTGCTAACAAAAACTCTAAAATAAATAAATAATAATTCACAGCTATATATCAATCCCATATTCTCAAAGTTTCTAAAACAACAGCTACATGTTTTCTTCCATCTGTTTGATTCAGTAAGGCATTTTGTGATTAATTTAATAAAGAGCTATAGGGGATTAGAAGTATCTTATTTCCACTGACTCTATATTTCAGCAAGAGTTCAATATAGTACACAGTTTGGATAAACAGTAATATCTGTGGAAGAATCTATTGCATAAGACTGAAAAGATAGATTGGGGCTAGGATTTGAAGAATTTCAAATGCCAAACACATAAATTTGTATGTGATCATGGAAATAATAAGAAATTATTAGAATAATATTGAGTAAGAATATGGCATTATAGTGCTTGACACTATCAGACTTTACCTTGATCTGAGTTCTAGTCTTGACTTGAGCCTTACTTAATCCTTGATAACCTTTCCTTCATCTCTTTTGGTTGGAGGGATGATAGGATGTAACAGCCAAACATTTAGATGCCACTTTGAGGCTTACAAATTGGATGCTTTCCAATAGTGCCTTGAGATCATGAGTACAACTTTCTCCATTTTTCATTTGAAGAAACTGGGTCTCAGAAAGAAAAAATGATTTACACATGGTTACAAAACTAATAACTGTCAAGCAGAGGATTTGAATGGTATAGTCAGGATTCTTAATTCTAACTGGAGTAAGTCACTTTACCTCTGAATCTTAGCCTACAAATCTTTAAAGTGGAAGTAATAGTTCTTAGTTCACAGGGTTGGTATTCAATTTCAATATTAAAATGAGTCTGAAGCTATTTTATAAAATATAAAGGACTATGTATATAAATATAAGTGAGTAATTTTAGTAGTAGCATGTCCAGGAACATTGATTCCCTTGATTTAAACAATTTTCCCTTTGAATTAGTAGTAAAGTTGAAGTTTGAGTCTTCTCATAGCTTTATATGCCTCTATACAAAATCAAAGCAAAAAAAAGTTATGTATGTATATGCATATGTATACATACATAACTTTTTCTGAGCTACTAGAGAGAGTAGATATAATTCAAACTCATTTTTTAGATAGAACCTCACAGTTGCTGCTAAAACTGCTAAATATCCCCCCATCAAACTGTGAATGCTTGTTAAAATGAATTTAATTGACTTGTTTTGCCACCCTCCCAGAAGGCAAAGCTAGGAACAGTGAGATAAGATAGAGAAGGGAAACTAAAATTTCAATATTAGAAAGATTACTGTACTTGGAACCAGGAGAAACCTAAAGTCAAATCCCATTTCTGACACTCATTACTTGTGTAACCATGGGCAAATTGTTTGCCCTTCCAGAACCTCACATTTCTCAAATCTCAAAGCACTATATTTCAGTTGTTATTGTTGTTGCTTCTGTTATTAGTCTAAACCTGTGTCCCAGTTACCAATAGAGATAGTCAACTATTCTACAACATAAACTCTCAAAGATTTACCTCAAACACTAAGGGTTAAGCAATTTGCCCAGGGTGAGAAATTCAATATGGATGAGAAGCAAGACTCCATGTATGAGGTCATCCTGACTAAAGCTGGGCCTCTATCTGCTAGTTTCATTCTTACTCTATTTACCTCACTCACTGGCCACCTTTTCAACAGTTACTGAGATGACAGTCTTACCCTCCTCATGCCCTTTTCCAGTCTGGAATCATACTAGAATTAACTTTGCCATTGTTCTAAAGAATGTGAATCTTCTACCCTAGCTCCTTTTACCATAATTATAACTTTTCATACCAAAATATCCTTCTCTTGCCCCATTTCCCTATATTTTGTCTCCTAATAGCATATATGGTCTGTAAGGACAGGGATTACCTTCACTCTTATATTTTTATCCCCAGAACTTAACACAGAACTAGTTACATAATTAATGCTCAGTGAATACTTTTCTTCATTACTTTATTCATGCATGCATTCATTTGTAATCCATACTGACTCTCATTAGTAGCCTCATCACTATTATTGTTACTTTTAAAAATGTAATTTCCTGAAGGGCAGATACACTTTATTTTAGTTAATTGTACATGGTGTGAGATATGTGCATATATGCATAAACATAACTATATCTGTAATATACATATATATGTGCATGTATACACATATATCTTTATTTGTTGAGTTGCAGAAAAGCAGATTTTATTTCAGTGTGATAAAAATACTTTCCAACAATTAGAACAATCTGAAAAGCAAAGGACTATACCTATTCTTTGATCAAATCAAGGTTGAATAATATCAGCGTCATGGCATAGTTTTTACAGAAGGGATTCATGTTTCAAGTACAGGTTGGAATTATTGCACTCTAGTTCTTCCTTCCAACTCTTAGATTTTATGATTTTTAATCTTCCCATGAGGTCGATGCCAATTTTGGTTGAAAATTTGGCATAATAAGCACCATATGGATGAGTGGGAGTGGCCTTTGATCATCTCCTGTTTTGCATTCATGTGGAAGTTCCTGACAGTCTGCTGCTGGCCTGTAGGTCGTTAGAAGGCATCTGCTGGGCAGATATGACTTCTCAACTGAGCTCTGTTTGTGCCTCCAAAAAGAAATGGTTTTGAATGCAACTGTGCTTGAGACTTATTACAATGCACTTTGTTATTATGGGGAATTTGGAAATCATTCAAAAGTCCCTCCTCCTCAGTGATCATATGTTTATCTCTTATATACTTAAATCTAATCTAAGTTGTACTACCATATTGCAGTATATACATTTCACTGAGGATAAATTCCATTGAACAGGGGCCCTGCCTTTTTTAAATTTCATTTCTTTCCCTCAATATATTTTTTTTGGTAATTTTTCTTGTGTTTTTGTTTTTCTATATATATATACACACACATGTATATATATATATATATATATGTATGTATGTATGTATGTATATATGTATATATGTATATAGTCATCAGGAGAATCATAATGGTAGAATTAATAAAGGGCCAACTTTAGCCAAGTGAGGAAAACCTGCCTCTTAAAGACACTGCTGTGTGACCAGAGACCAATCACTTTACTTCTCCAGTCAAAGACATCATTCTCAGGTTTTGCAGATTATTTCCATATCTGTTTCAGGAGGATGGTGTTTCCACACCAGGAATTGATCATAGTGAAGAAATTAGTAATAAAGTCACTTTCTCAAAAAAAAAAAAAAAAAAAAAAAAAAAAAAAAAAAAAAAAAACAAGAACAAGAACAAGAACAAAAACAAAAACTTCCTTTATGTATTGTTATATTTGCAAATAATTTTTATTAGAGCTACACAAAGCAAATCAGAATAATAACTGGCATCAATATAGCACTTTTCAATTACAAAGCACTTTCAGCATCATTCCCTCAAGTCTGTCATCCTAGAAAGTAGGCAATACTGTGCAAATATTTTTATCCCATTTTTCAGAGAAAGAAGACATATGAAACACAGAAACACTAGTTGGGTTATACTGGAGAAGTCACTTAAGCTCCATTCACCTTAAATGGGGATCTGTCAAATGGGGATAATAATAGCACTTATTTCCCAGGGTTGTTATGAGGATCAAATGAAGTAATATGTGCAAAGTGCTTGACGTATAATAGCCAATTAATAAATATTTCTTTCTTTCCTTCTTTCCTTCCTTCCTTTCTTCTTTTCTTCCTTTTTTCATCTTGTGTCACACTAAACTGGTAGAGTTTAGATTTGAACATAAGCTGTCTGCTTCCAAGTCTAATACTCTTTCTACCATACAAAGTGAATTCTAATACTACTGATTCCTCTGCCAGGAAAACTTCCCCAGCCCCTGTCACCTATTGTCCATTAAATGAAACCAAGATTCTGAGGGGCATTGTTAACTGCCTATTATTATTTATTATCAAGCTAGAAAGGAAGGAATAGCATATTTCTAGTTGAAAGGCCTAGTTTCCAATCTCAATTTTGCTACTTAAAATTTGACATTGAGGAAGTCAGTCCCTTAACCTTTCTTAGCCAAATTTTTTCATCAGTATGATAAAGGGATTGGGCTAGTTTATTGCTAAGGTCACTTCCAGCTTGAAATCCTGCAATTTGGTGATCTATTTGCAGACCCCCAAGAAGCTTGTGATGCTACATGCAGATGGCAGCTTGACTGGCCTGGGGATGGGTATATATCAAGATGACAGCAACATTCAGAAACCCCATTGCCTTTGCCAGCCAAAGACTCACAGGCAGTGTAACTCATTGGCTGTCCTTGTGAAGAATCAGAGATCTTGGCGCTAAAATGGACACTCACTGACAAGGTATGGGATTAAATATATGGAGCCTAATTCCAAGTGTAGCTGGACAACAACTCTTTAACCTACATTCAGATTCATGCTTAACTGATTTTCTCAAAGCCAATATGGGAGGCAGAATTGACTAATTAGGACTCTGGTATTAATGGAAGGCCTAGCAAGAGTTTTGTGGATGTGGGTTCAGTCATGTTTCCACCAGGAAGAAATTGTAAAAAATATTATAAGGCACAGTGACTAACATATAGCAAGTATTTAATAAATATTTGTTGATTTGCAGGTAAGAGAAAAAAATCATTGCCTAAGAAGTAACTTGATCACACAAATGCTACAGAAGGATTTATGCCAGATAATTAAAAATGTAATCCATCCCAGAAGTCTAGAACATTTTTACCATGTGTGGGTTTTCCAGTCTATATATGTTAACAAATGGAGAGTTTATATGTTGAATGTGAAAATAGGATGACCAGATGGACCAATAGTACAGACAATCAGGAGGTTACAGAAATATTTCAAGAGAGATAATAAGCTTAACTAGTATATTTATAGCTGGAGTAGAACAACCCAGAAGTAAAATTCACAGGACTTAGCAAATAATTGATTTTGAAGAAGATGTCAAAGATGATTCTAAAATTTTAAACCATAAATTCAATGTCTTAAGTCTCTTAACTGTATGGAAAATATAGTATTTCTTAGACCACTTAACTCATAGTATGGTTGGGAAGATCAAGTGAAAAATGCATCAACCATAAAGTATAACTATTACCCCCATTTCATGGATGAAGAAACTAAAATCAAGGAACCTGTGCAAGTTTTCTTAGGGCACAAGATAAAAAAAAAAAAAGTTGACAACCATCAAGCCACATTTGATATTCAAATAGTGTTTTCAGAATTACAAAACCCTTTCTTCACAATGCTGTGACATAAATAGCATCAGTGTAATTATTCTTTTTTTAGAAAAAAAGAAGAGATTGAGATAACATCTCTATCTCTGGTTTTCTTGGTAAAGGGAACTCCCATTTCCACAACTTATATTCATAAAGAATTGCTTAGAGAATTCAGAAGCTAAATGATTTGCCCGGAATCATGCAATCAATATGGATTGCAAGACAGACTTAAATTTAGATCTTCCTATCTCTAAGGCCTGCTTTCTAGCCATTATGGAGTACTACCTCTTCACAGGTGAAGAAATGGAAGTCAGAAAAGAAATAAGTGATTCATTTTATGTCACAGCTAAATAGAAGCTGTGAAGAGGGCAGTGTGATAAATGTGCGTCTTCTGCTAATGTCATATAGCAGTAAAATTTCTTTTACTAATAGGATCAAATGTCATAAAATAAGCTATGGGATTAAATATATGGAGCCCCAAGTATAACTAGACAAGACCTCATTGTGATAAAGAAGCACTCTCCATTGCAAATAAGGATTTTTTTTTATCTTAGATCTAAAGTCAACCATATCTAAGCAAAACACCAAAAGGTTCCTTAATTAAACCATCCAGTGAAAGAAGAAGAAGTTGCCAGGCATGGTTTTGTCAAAATTGCTTTTCACAAAATGAAAGTGATCCATGTTCCAAAACAGAAAAACACCAGGTGAGTCTTCAAAGTACATAATACAAAGCAATCAACTTTTAAAAGTTGAAAATGTGAACTTGCCCCACTCCACCTGCTCTTTAATTAGGATCCTCTCTGAATCCCACATCCTAATTTTCTTAAATTAATTTCACTACACTCTCTCCTTTCAGGAATGTTATTCTTTAGTTTTATTTTCAATCTGGTAGTGACTGATAACATTTTCTGATCAATGAAAAGGCAGGGGTTGTTTCCAAAAGTAATGGTATGTAATAAAACCATTCGACTCCAACAATTAAAGGCATTTTATTATGTAATAAAAAGTGAGCAATTTCTCTCATTGCAGCAACACCACATTAATCTAGACACTAATTTGCACATGATATATTATTGATAGAGCAATGAGGGTATTTATTACTAACAATACAAACCACATATACACAGTATATATTAGCATATTAATAATGGATTCTTAGCAGGTGGCAATTGTTTGTTTGTTTTAAAGTAATAGAATCTACTTTTCAAGAATGAGAAGTTTCTTCAACTTTAAAAGTGAAAGGTGTCTTCCTTTGAAATCACACTATTATGAATGATGTGTGCATATGCAGATGTGTCCCTAAGAAAATAATTTGAAAAGACCTGAATCATAATAGAAATATAAGAGTTTATTTATAACAGTCAACAGTTGGGTCTTCAAAAGTGACTTTGTTGTTTATTTTGTTTTGTTTTTCTTTTGTTTTCTTATTTAATATTTTATTTTCCCAATTACATGTTAAAACTATTTTAACATTCTATTTTTTTTTTAATTTTAAGTTCCAAATTTTCTCCTTTCAGCTCCATTGAGAAGGCAAGCAATTTGACATAGGTTTTATATGTTTAATCATGAAAAACACATTTCCATGTAAATCACTCTGTAGGAAAAAAATACAGAAGGATATATTTGTGTAAATATTTACATATACATAACATACACACTGCTCTCCTCCCCATGTATATAAAAATATATTTTCCTATCCTTGTTGACTTTTTGTTTTAATTCTGCTTCTTCATTTGCTTTGCTATTACTTAATCTCCCCCAGCCACAGATCCTTTCCTTGTCTTCTTTCCTAAACCTTTACTTCCCTGTTCATATATCCCTCCCCACTTATTTTTTTTCTTTTTTTAAAATTCATTCATTCATTTATTTATTTATTTGCAGAGCATATGCATGGGTAATTTTTCCAACATTGACCCTTGCATAACTTTTTGTTCCAAAATTTCCCCTCCTTCCCCCCAACCCCTCCCTTAGTTGGCAGATAGTCCAATACATGTTAAATATGTTGAAATATGTGTTAAATCCAATATATGTATACATAGTTATACAGCTATCTTGCTGCACAAGAAAAATCAGATCAAGAAGGAAGGAAAAGAAAAACTGAAAGAGAAAACAAAATGCAAGCAAATAACAACAGAAAGTGAGAATGCTATGTTGTGTTCCACACTCTGTTCCCACACAACTCTTTCTCTCTCTCCATCACTGAACAAGTAGAACTAGTTTGAATCCTTTCATTGTTGAAGAGAGCTACATCTACCAGAATTGATTGTCATATACTCTTGTTGTTGCCATGTATAATGATTTCCTGATTCTACTCATTTCATTTGCCATCAGTATTCATCCTGCAAATCATTTCTTACTTACAGAACAATAGTATTCCATAGCATTCATATATCATAATTTATTCAGCCATTCTCCAATTAATGGGCACCTATTTAATTTCTAGTTTCTGGCCACTACAAAAAGGGCTGCCACAAACATTTTTTGCACATACAGGTCCCTTTCCCTCCTTTAAGATCTCTTTGGGATATAATTTCAGTAGTAACAGTGCTGCATCAAAGGATATGCACAGTTTGATAACTCTTTGAGCATAGTTCCAAATTGCTCTCCAGAATGATTGGATCCGTTCACAATTCCACCAATAATGTATAAAAATTGTCAATTTTCCCACATCTCCTCCAACCCTTGTGATCATCTTTTCCTGTCATCTTAGCCAAGCTGATAGGTATGTGGTGGCATCTGAGAGTTTTCTTTATTTGCATTTCTCTGAACAATAATGATTTGGAGCACCTTTTCATGTGACTACATATAGTTTCAATTTCTTCATCTGAAAATTGTCTGTTCATATCCTTTGACCATTTGTCAATTGGAGAATAGCTTAAACTATTATAAATTTGAATCAATTCTTTGTATATTTTAGAAATGAAGCCTTAATCAGATCCTTTGGAAGTAAAAATGTTTTCCCTGTTGATTGCTCCCCTTCTAATTTAATCTAATTTCATGGGAGAGTTCATCCCATTCACATTTACTGTTAAAACTACTAATTCTATATTTTCTTCCATCTTATTAACCCCAAATTATACTTTTCTCTTTCCTTTTCCCCTTTCCCTTTCCCCCCCAGCATTTTACTTATGAGCACTACTTTTCTGAAGTAACCCTCCCCCATTAGAGATCCTCCCTGTTTCATTTCCAGCTATTTCTGTTTTCCCTTCTATTTAGCTTACCACTTCCCTTTTTGCCTTTCCCCTCCCACTTTTCTATAAGGTGAGAGAAGTTTCTTAGTGAAAGCAAATATATCTAATATTTATTTTTTGAGCCAAAACTGATGAGAGTACATTTTACATACTGTTCATCACCCTCCTATTCCCCCCCAATTATAATAGGTTTTATTAGCCTCTTTCTGAGATGTGATTTCCATCACTTTACTTCCACTTTCCCAATTTTTTCTGTTACAATCCTCTTTCCACCGCTAGTTGCTTTTTTATATTATAACAGTAAAATCGGATTATACATCTATTCTCTATATATACCCATAACAGTTCTCAAGATTTCTTTTTACCTTTTTATGCTTCTCTTGTGTTCGATTTGGAGGTCAGGTATTTTGTTTAGCTCTGGTCTTTTCATCAAAATGAATGGAATTTACCTATATCGTTGAATGTCCATCTTCTTCCCTGAAAAAAAATGCTGAGTTTAGCAGGGTAATTTATTCTTGGCTGCATTCCAAATTCCTTTACCTTTTGGAATATCAGATTCCAGGTTCTTTGATCCTTTAAAGTGGAAGCTGCTAGGTCCTGAGTAATCCTTATTATGGCTCCTAAGTATTTGGATTGTTTCTCTCTGGCTGCTTGTAATATTTTTTCCTTGGTCTGATGGTTCTCAAATTTATCCATGATATTCCTTAGGGTTTTAATTTTGGGGTCTCTTTCAAGAGATGTTTGATGAATTCTTTCATAGGTCATTTTACCTTTTGATTCTATGAAATCTGAGCAGTTCTCTTTGATGATTTCCTGAAAAAAAAATTGTGTCTAGGCTCTTTTTTTCATCATGGATTTCAGGGAGTCCAATTATCCTTAGATTGTCTCTCCTAGATCTATTTTCCAGGTCAGTTGTTTTCCCAGTTAGGTATTTTACATTTTTTTTCCTTTTTTTCATTTGTTTTGGTTTTGCTTGACTGATTCTTATTGTCTCATTGAGTCATTCAATTCCATTTGTTCAGTTCTGAATTTTAGTGAAGAATTATTTTCCTCATTTACTTTTTTTAACTTCTTTTTGTAATTGTCCTATTGAATGTTTAAGTGAGTTGTTTTGTTCTTTGGAACTTTATTCTGTTTCACAAATTCTGTTTTTTAAAGAGTGATTTTCTTTTTCCATTTCACAAATTCTGTTTTTAAGGAGTTATTTTCTTTTTCTGTTTCACAAATTCTATTTTTCTGGGAGTTGTTTTCTTTTTCCATTTAATCAAATCTATCTTTTATATGAGTTATATGCTTTTTTCAAACTCTCTTGCAAAGTTTTCATTTCCTTTCTCCATTTTTTCTAGCTCTCTTTTAAGATCCTTTTTAATTTCTTCTAGGAGAGCCTTGTGTGATGGGGAACAGGTTATGTCACCTTTTGGGGCTTTATTTGGAGACAACCTGCCTTTATTCTCCTCAGGATTTGATATCTCTTCTTCTCTTTCACCATAGAAGCTATATATCTTCAGAGTTCTCTTTACTTTTTTACTCATTAAAAAAAAAAATTAAGGTTCGCTTTTAGGACAGGGGAGAATTTCCAAGATTCTTGTAAGCTGCTGCCACTGCATTGACTCAGTGCTGACCCAATCCCAGTGTTGGGTGGGTGTGGCCAGGTCCCATGAGATTCTGGCCTTTCGGGGTTCACTATTTACCTTTTGTGTTTGTGTTGGATGTTTTCTAATTTCTCTGTTGATTTACTGGCTTGCAGCCAGGGCAGAGTAGCCAACACTGCTATTGTAGACTCATCCCCATAGATTCTCTGCACCACATCACAGAGTCTGCACTGCTCCAAGACTCTAAGCTGTCTGTGATGGCCTTTGTGCTCAGCTGCTTGTGCTGGTTGCCTCCCTCATATTTCCAATTGAAACAGACCTTTTCTGGCCATCTTCTAAATTAGTTTTGTTAGTAATTTGTTGCACTCCCAATTCTGCTGGCCCAGAGCTAATTCAAAAGCTGGATTTGCTAATTAGTCTGAGGATTGTAGGAGAAGGTCAGAGATAAACATGTGTCTTCTCTGCCCTCTTGTCTTGGTCCCCCGAAGTCCTCCCCACTTATTTCTTTATAGATTTTGGAGGGTGCTGCATCCTTCATCAATCCATTTTCTTGGATAATTTCTTACATTATTATTTCAAGATTCTCTTTTTGGCCACAACTTCCAGTAGTCCAATTATTCTTATTTTTCATCTTCGTTATCTGTTCTCCTGATCTGTCATTTTTTCTTATAAAATGTTTCATATGCTGTTCTATTTTTTCATTATTTAGAATTTGTTTGTTATTTCTTGGCCTCTCAAAGCTTCATTTGCCTTCCCCTTGTTCAATTCTAATTTTCAAAGACTTATTTTCATCTTTGAGACTTTGCATCTCCTTTTCTAGTTGGTTAACTTTTTTCATAATCTTATTTTTCTTGTTTTTTTTTTTTTAGTTTTTCCTCAATGTGTCTCTTTTGATGTTATTTTAAATTCTTTTTTGAGTTCTTCTATAAATTTGCTCTGGGCAGAGAAGCAATTCACATTACTTTTTGGGGTAGACTCTTACTTTACTGTCTTCCTCTGAATACAAATAATGGTCTTTTTGTTTTGTTTTGTTCTTAGTAAGTTTTTAGGGTGTGGTTCTTTCTTCTTTTAGAGTTCATTTTTAATAGAAGGTATAGTGTAAACACCTCTAATCATGGGGTGGGGAGATGGTGCCTCTGCCTTCATTTTAGCTCTCCCCTCTGACCTGGAATCCCAGACCAAAAGCTCCATCCTCCAGCAAATGTCTGCAACCAGCAACGTCCCTGCCTCACTACCTCTGCACTCACAGGTGTGCTAGTTCCTTCTCTCCCAGAGCTGTGTCTCTGCAACACAACTAGACCTGGTATTCCTAATCAAATTTACCCAGTCTGCAAGGACTCATAGTCCCCAATTCATCATGCAGTCTTGGAGGTAAAAGTTTCCAAGGTTACTACTGAAACTCCAGCCAAACCCAGCTAGCCCCAGGGCTCTTCACTCATTCTTTCTGTGGAGTTAACTGGGAAGTGTTTGCATTTCTCACGGATTAGTCCATCTAAGGTCTTTCTCTAGATATTCTGAAGTTGTACCTGAAAGTCTCCTATTCTGTCCCAAGTCTACTTGACTTTTCAACAATCTATGTTCACTCTGAGGTGCAAATTTGTTCTATTTATGGGGAAAATATGGGGAGGTTGAAATTTGCTACCCTATTTGGCCATCTTTCCAGAACCCTCCTAATATTTTACATTTTCTTCTATCTATTTGTCTTTTTTATTATGTTTAATTGTTTCCTGCTGTCTCAAAGAGCTGTTAGCTTCCTGTTGATCAATTCCAAATTTAAAGGAATTATCCTCCTTCAGAGGAGCTTCTGTACCTCCTCTTCCATTTGACATATTCTTCTTTTTCAGAAGTACTTCTCTTCAGTAAATTTTTGTACACTTTTTTCCATTTTGCCAATTATAAATTTTAAGGCACTCTTCTCTTCATTGGATTTTTATGCCTCTTTTACCATTGGCCTATTCTGTTTTTTAAGATATTATTTTTTGGGGGTATTTTTAATGTTTCCTTTACCAAGCTCTGTATTGGATGTTTTAATCATTTTCCATTGCTTTCATTCCTTTTCCCAATATTTCCTCTACCTCTCTTACTTGATTTTTAAATCCCTTTTTGAGTTCTTCCAGGAGCTAAGATCAATTCACTTTTTTTTGAGACTTTGGAGGCAGCAATTTTTACTTTGTTGCCTTCTGAGTATGTGTTTTGATATTACTTCCACAGTAACTGTATGTGGTCAGAATTATTTTTCTGGTGTTTGCTCATTTTCCAGTCTTTCTTTTAACTTTGCATTACAGTGGGGGGGGGGGGCAGTTTCCTTCCTAAATGGAAGAGGTACTGTCCAAAGCTTCAGGTTTTTTGAGCAGTTGTTTTGATAGGTAATTTTGGGACCAAATATGATCTTCCAAAGTGGAACGATTTAGGTAGAGATGTGTTTACTACTCCCCTACACTGTGCACATGTTTGTAATTGAACAACCCTGGAATTGTGACTAGGGTCCTCTCTCTTCTACAGCCACAAAATGTGCTCTGCTAGTGTTCCTCTTCACACTGGATTTAAAACCCAGGACTGTAATCCATATCCAAATATAGGCAATGCAATGTCCTGCATCTGATGCCAGCCAAGGGATCCCTGTAAAACTCCTTCTGACTCATTTTCTGATCCTCTTACTGTCTATGGGCTGATAGGTCTAGAAACTACCCTTGCAGTTGCCCTGAGTCCTTCTGTTGGTTTGCTTGGGTATAGTCTACACTGGCTCAGTCTGTCATGGACTGTACTTCTCTCTCACCTTGGTGCAATAGACCTTTCCTGCCAACTTTCTAAGTTGTCCTGGGTTCTAAAATTACTCATTCCATCTTTATGTGGGTTCTGACAGTCCAGAATTTGTTTAGAGTTATTACTTAAAGATACTTGGAAAGATTTGCGTGAAAGCTCGGGCAAGTCTCTGCCTTTATACCTCCATTTTGGCTCTGCCTCTGTTTGTTCTTGATTAACAAATATGATAATAATATTTTGATATTTGATGGGTCTATACAACTTCATCAGTGTGGATTCTTCAATCATAGATACATTATAAAAATCCAATATGTTTTCTGATCTCATGTGCTTCTGGTCCATATTTTCCAAAGTCATCCAAAAAAGTTCCATATGATGTATAATAATATGATTCCTCAATGTTCCTATTTGCAGATGTCACCTTAAGAGTTTTATCATATCCCCATGTAGCACTTGCCTCTTATCAAGTCTCTCTCACTCATAGATTAAAGCAACCTAAAGGGTAGTTAGTCTGGGTTCATATATATGGCAAATTGGCTGATGTGCTTTGGGTGCATTTTTCCCTAATCCAAATTCTGCATATAACTCTCTGGTGATAATGGGAAGCTAACGAATTGTCCTTTTGAGAGCTTCCTTATTGACTTATGCTTAAGAGTCATATATATATATATATGACTCTTAATGACTATGACTATATATATGACATTGTATATATGACTCTAAATGACTATGACTATATATATGACATTGTATATATATATATAGATATATATATGTATATATATATATATATATATATGTATACATATATATATATACACAATGTAAGAACTATAGTTCAATGGCCCCCAACAATGTTGGCAGCAATATATATATATATATATACAATGTAAGAACTATAGTTCAATGGCCCCCAACAATGTTGGCAGCATTAACAGATGCTAAAAAAAATTACTAGTATAATATAAATAATTGAAATAAAACATTCTTTCATAATGCTGTGGGATGGATATGGGGCAGTGGTAGCACTCTTACACAAAAATGAAGGAAGAATAGAATACACTATTAGAAAAGCATATTTGTAGAAAATATAAATGGCCAAAGTAACATGCTTCTGAACCTGAAGGGCCTGGATAATTTTTACTATCATGCCCTATCAACATTCCCAAGGCAGCAGAATTTCTGAATGAAGAATTGGCTACACCTACATGGATCTATTCTCCTTCACAGCTAAATATGAAAATGCAGTTGAGCTTTCTGGGCCCCTTCTTTACTGGGATTAGTATCTTCTATTAAACTGAGATATCCTCCAGCAAAATTCCACTTTGGAGGGTACAGAAAGAGTAAAGAAAAAGCCTTTACTCTTAATCCTGCTGCCCTATGACAGAAGGACAAGGAGAAAAGTGAAAAGTAATTCTTTTTCAATATTTGGGTTTTTACTCTATACTGGCCAGATATCACACTTCCTTGATTGACTACCTGCTTATTTTTTAAAGCCTCTTAGGAGATGGTGGATGATTCTTTAGCCCTTATATATCTGGCTGCTCTATAATGCTATCAAATTGATTTAGGGACTTCACACTTCTGGTGGGAATAAAGTGTAAACACTTGATTATACATGTTTTATAGTATTCTTCAGTTAAATATTTGCTGTCCTAGCAAATTGGCTGATGTGCTTTGGGTGCATTTGCCCCTAATCCAAATTCTGCATAACTCTCTGGTGACAATGGGAGGCTAAAGCATTGTCCTTTTGAGAGCTTCCTTATTGACTTATGCTTAAGAATCTCAGTCAGCAAAACTCACATGTTTGGACAATACAGAATAAACACTTTACTAAAAGTTAGGTGACTTTAGTTTTAGTCTCAATTTTGCCACTAGGTCATTGCACAAACTTAAGAAAGTTTTTTTTTTTTTCATCTCTCTGACATTCCATGGTCTTATCTTTAAAAAAATTACAAATGGGTGATGGAGCACATGCCCTCTGCTTTTGTAACTGGAGACATCTTGCCTTCTTAATTGAATCTTTCCTTTCTCTTTTCCTGTTCTTCTCTCATCTCTGATTGGGAAGGCCATGACAGAGTTTTTGGCAGACACCAGATATCTGTCAATCTTCTATCCTCCATGCTTGTTAGGTAAATGAAGAAGCTCAGGATCTCAGGATCTATCTGAGTCTAGGGACAGGAACTATTCCTTGTCTGGTCTGGTGCATTATCTCCTATTCTGGAGAGAGGTCAAGAAAAATGAGCTTGCTGATCATACATCAATCATGCTGTTCTCCTTAGCAGCTTTAAGTGAGACTTGTGTAGCTTTTTAACTCAGCTCAGTTCTTCTGTCTGACAATATCAGTTTCAGGGTACACAATTCTGTCATTCAAACTGTACATAAGTCAGAAGAGGAACATTCATTCAAAGTCAGCCTCCATGTGGACATTGTTTTGTCCTCAGAAATTTTCCATATTTATCTGTATGCTGTTATGGTATGTGTAAAGAGGGCTCACAAGTTCATCATTCATTTCTGACATGTTTAAGGAATTCTTTAAAACTGGCAGTCTTCAAATGGGCTGATGACATACAGAGGTGCATTTTCTAATGGAATTGCCCTTCTGATTCTTGATTAATTTCTAGGTTTAAGTTTTCTATTAAAAGTACATTTGATTCTCATCATTCATGATAATTATATACTATGAAGTTACCAAATATACTAAATTAACAAATATGGAACTTTGTTCTTAAGGGAAATATAAAATTAGATTACCACAAGTCACTGGTTATAACATTTGCTTTAGTGCTTTTCAGAGTGGTCTCGTTTCCAAATTTCTTTTTTTCCTGGTTGTGCCATATTGTTGATTCATTAACAATAAACTCAGAGTCAACAATTCTATAACTCATACCTGAATGACGCTTATGTAGCATGCATTTTCTCCATAAGGTACATCACTACCCTGCTTATGCTTTGGAACACTAGATAGCATTTCATTACTCGGCATGAAGTACTTTTTAAAAAGTGAACTTACCAAAAAAAATTTAAAAAAACATGTAACTAGATAAACTAAAAATGGCATTTGTTTACAATATCAGAACTGATGCAGTATGGCAAAGCTTCACTGTATATGACCTCAGCTGGGAACATGTATATTGAACAACTCCAATTTTTTCATACTTGTGAATACCTGAAAAAATGCCATGAGTATTAATTTTAGATTTACAAATAAATTTTAGTGAGTAAATGAATGCACAATTATAAAATCCCCAAATGATGAGGATCAACTATATAAAACAGAATGATTACTTATGTTGGTATCGAGTGATCAGGCTAAATCAGTTTCCATAAAAATCCACACATAGATTCCTGACATTAAAAAGACACTGGAAATCTGAAAGCTACTTAATTGCTATTTAATAGTTATGATCAATATAATTTATACCTATGATGGAATATGTTTACTGGCAGTTGGGGTCACATCCTAAAGTAATTAATATTTTTAACTTTAATATCTCCTCCTTTCACCTTTGCTATCAATATAAATTTCAAGGGAATTATGCATGAAAAAAGAACCAATGTTTTAGGACCCACAAGAATAAATGGAAGACTAAAATTAACAGGATAAATCAATAACTCATAATGATGGAATTTTACCTATGTCTTGAACTGTGGCAAAACAAAGCAATAGAAGGGAAAGATTGAATGAGGAAGGGTATCTACCAATACATTTCTATCTATTATGAATTAGTGGATCTCGTCCAGTCTATTAAAACCAGTCATTTTCTAACTTCCCATTAGAGATTTAGACTTATTTCTAAGGTAAGGGAGAACAACTGTTAAATTTTGGACAATTATTCTGGGATAAAATTGTGAGAGTAAAATGCCTATATTAATTTTCAAATATTCTCTTATATGGATCTCTCCTAACTCTTCAATCTAATTTACCTGCCCTACTGGGTGAAAAACTGAAGTGTTTGGTCCACACTTATTTGTACTCTGATTTTTATCTCTTGGAGGACCACTGTGTACCTTTCAGTTTCATTTAATCACTTATAGTTATAACATCTCTCCTTGTTCTCAAACACAACAATGATACTGGTTTAGGAGAATAGGAAGAAGAGTACCTAAAAAGGGATAACTTAAAGCTGCTATTCTCCTCTTAAATAATTTTGTTTTGAGGAGCAAATATATGTTTTTTCTCTTTTTATAAATATCAGCTGAATATTAGCCTTCAACCCATCCCTATAATGTACTTTCCTCACTCTGAATCACTTCATATCTAGCTTAAAGGTATTCCATTGTATTTTTTATGTTTGATAAGCCTTAAACTTATTCTGCATTATTAATAATTTCTCAGTCACTTTAAGTTTAGAAGTCTAAATAACCAATATAACAATAAATCAAGTCTTGATTTTTAGCATTTACTAATTTCCAGAGTATAAATACTCTGAATATCTAATAATAGTAAGTACACAAACTTACATCTTGATTTCTTATTTTGCAATAAAATGTCTATAATATTTATTTATTTTTCAAAAAAAGTATGGAGGGGAAATAACATTTCTGCCCTTCCTAAGATTGTCAGAAGATTTAATGGATATCACTTTCTTATGAGTCAGCATTATTTCATTTATCTTATTTTAATCCCTATGTGCATAGAATAGCAGATGGCACATAGTAAGTGCTTTACAAATGACCGTTGAATGATTGATTAAAATACTCTACAAATCTCAAACATTCTGTTATCATCCCTATATTTCTAAAGTGGCTATAACACATTTCACATTTGATTTTCCAGAAATTATTTGTCCCTCAATCATTGGTAAGCTTTTTCTGAGACTTTCTCTTCTTTCTTTTGTTTTCAAAAAGTCTGAGAGGGAAATGAAAAAGGTACTGTTAGTGGAATACATACTGTTCTGCAACATTTTAGTCTGTGCCTGATCCTTGCAGTTCTTTTCACACTTTCTGTTATGTGGAGGGAAAGATAATTTACATTGAATGAATTTGTTTTACATAGCTCCATCTTTCAGCCAAAAAATACATCTTGTCAGTAACATGTGTGGCTCCTTTTCGCTTTGTATTCCCAAGGAAAAGAGAAAAAACAGTCCAATAGATCCTAGAAATTCTTATGTAGACATGTACTTGAAGATCTTTTTTTTATACCTCATTTAATTCCTTCCTTTAAGGTGAAAAGAAGCAAAACAAGGAGGATTTCTTAATCCCATTTCAAAAAATAAATAAAAGAAGACATTGTATTGCATAAATGACATGAGCATGAGATCCACAGGAATTTAGGAAAAATGGATTTACAAATGAATTCTATCAAGAATTTAAAAAATTAATTCATATACTATAAAAATAATTCCCTAAAATATAGACAGAAAGAATGACATCATATTACTTTTATGAGGCAAACACATTCCCAATATTCAAACTAGGAATAGAGAAGATAGGGAAAGAGAAGTGTAGACTAATAACACTCATTAAAGATGATACAAAAAAATTAGAACAATACCTAGTTATACTGTAATATATCCAGAAATAGAGTTCTCAACGACCAAGTTAGATTCATATCAGAGATATAGGGATCACTCAGGAAAATAATTAGCATAATTAATCAGAGAAACCCAGAATTGTCAAACATAAGACCTGTATGTTACATGCAGCCCTCAACACACTCAACTTTAGTCCAAATCATATTAAAATGTAATTGAGAAATATTTATCAAGATAAGCAAAAATACAATGGATAATGTTATCATATGTCTTTTACTAAATAAGTATATAACTGTAAGGTTCCTCATAGGAGGCTTAATGGCCCCTGTTTCTAGATGAACCTGACAAACTAATGTAAACAATAAAAATAGCCTTAAAAAGGGCATGAAAGCTATATAGAAGGCATAATGGGTTACAGTATATTACCAATGATAATTCCTGTGCTAAGCTTAAGCAATGTTCTAAAGCTTAAGGGAAAGCAAATATTTTAAGATTTAGTGGAGTTGTGAATTGACCCAACTATTCTGGTTATCAGTTATCATTATATAGAAAAAGTGACTAAACTTTTCATACTCTTAAACCAACAATTCCACTACTGAGCATTTACCCAAGAAAGTCAAAGATAGAAAGAAAAGTCTATTTTATACCAAATGTTCCTATAAGAAATCCTCAATAGCAAAGTAAGAAAGTAAGGGAAATGAAATGTATGTTGATTCATTAGACAATGACTGGAAAAAAGCTATGGCATATGAATATAGCATAGAAAAAATAATAAATGAATAAATAACAAGGACTGATTTTTGTGAATGGATGCAAAGTGAAGAAACAAACAGAAGCAAAAGAAAAATGTAGGCCATGAACTGATGGTGTAAAAAAGATGCCTTAAAACCAAACACTAAGTAACTGAAGAACCAATGAAGATTCCATAGGAGAAATAATGAAGATTACTTCTTTCCTCACTACAATGAGATCAGAGACTGTTGAAGGAGAATATTGTATATACTTTCAAATATGGTTAACATTTCAGAATTTTTTTCTTAATTTTCTTTGCCAAAATAAAGGGTTATTTGCCAAAATATAGAGAGGTGAGAGAAGGATTCCCCCACCTCCTCTCAAGAAAAGAGTCTATTGTAAAGGGATCATCAAAATGTTTTTAGGGGCAAAAGATTTTTCCTCTGTTCCAATTCCAGACTCTATGCTTTTATTTCTATTTGTTCTGTTATTATCATTGTATTGGTGAGAGTGTTGTCCTTGGGACTAGCTTCAAAATCTATCTGTGACATTTACCAGCTATATGGCTTTATGCTAATCACTCCACAATTCTAAGCAGTCTCAGTTTTTCCATCTTTTAGATGGAATAACATTTTCATTATACATATATCAAAGTTGTTATGGGGATCAAATAATATGAGGCATATAAAGCATCTTGTGTGACTTAAGATACTAGTTTTAGTGTAGCAATATTCTCTTAGTAATGATCCATGGCTATGTCACTGTATTCCACTATTCAAAAGATTCATAATTGTACATGACCTAAAGGATAATTGAAAACTATATAGTAGGTGTAATGTATTGCAATATATGACCAGTGATGACTTCTGCCCTAAATGTGGTCTAAGAAGCCATATCAAGAACTTAAATGATTGAATCAGTCATGAAGTGAGTGAGAGATAACAGAAAAACAAGTTCTATTGCCTTTGCAGAACCTTTTTCTGATGGTATGTTTATCCTTGAACCTCTATTTTATTGAATGGCTCAGGTCAGACGTGTTTACTGCTCCATTTCTTTCTGATTTCTACACCTAGCTGTTTTTTTTTTCCTACACCATGGCCTCCACCTGGATCCTTCATTCCCTCCCCTATCCCTTTGCAACTTCCTCTTATATTTTGTATTCCCCAATTAAAATATGAATTTATTATGGATTTTTTTGGTTTGTAATCTCAGTGCCTAGCACAGTGGTTGACATGTAATAGTCTTAATAAATACTTGGTGACTAGACTTTCTGGAACATGACGATATCAGTTGTGTAACTAAGCAAAATCTTTAACCTTATTGTTACAGGCTAGAGATGTTAAACATCCAGGCCTCAGGTAGCCCTGAGTGTGGCTGAATCACATTAAAATATAATCGGAAGATATTTAACAAAAATAAATAAAAATGCAATAAAATATAATTAATGTTACATTTTTTAAAATTGTTAATATGCATCCACAAGATTCTTCATATACAGATTAGTGGATCCTATTCCCATTTGAGTTCGACAACACCACTCTAGCAACATTCTCTAAGACTTTAACTTCCAGAGAAGATATGTACCTTCATTTGTCTCATATGTGGATTTCCTGTATGAAGAAAATGATATGTCTAGTCCTTCTGATGATTAATGAAACAATTTAGGAACTGTAAGGCCCACAATAAACCCTACTTCCTTTACAAAGATTTCCCTGAATATAGGCTCCAGTGAGGACTCTCTCATTTCATTGTCTAAAGAACTATTATTTATGTGGCATATGAAGGTTTGCAAAGGTTTGCATATATATAAGTTTTCATTCTATAAATTAGGAAACTGGAACTTAAAGAGGCTGTGACTTCTCCAGTTTCCTCTAATTCCAAATCCAACACTTTTAACACTAGACCAACCTCCTAAAAAGATAAGACAGAGAATTTAGCTTAATATTTTACTATATGATTCCCTAATTCTTTAATTCACATGTGCAAATGTCATCTTACTTATCAGATTTAAATTCCTTAAGGGAAGGCCATGTCTTTTAATTCACTTCTATCATAACTTGGCTGGACAAGCTCAGGGCTGGCATTTGGAAAGAATAACCACTGACTGATTGCTTGAAAATTATCTTGAAGGCAAGTACTGTTTCATTTTTGTCTTTGTACCCCCAATACCTAGCACAATGACTAGCACATAGTCAGGGCTTAATTCATGCTTTTATTAATTGATTACAAAATGCAGAAATAGGAGAAAACTTGGAGATCTAACTCCACCCTCTTACTTTGCTAATGAGGAACTTGAGGCTCCAAGATCTGAAGTGACTTAACCAGCCTCAAAATCAATTCAAAATATTTCAAGGCAGGATTGCCAACCTTCTTGACCTATATGAAAGCACAGCCTTGGCTGCTGATAAGAATCTATAAGGAGAAAGATATGAAAGAATTTATAAGGAGAAAGATGGATTGTCATCATTTTTAAGGCACCATATTAGGGAAATACCAGGTTAGGGTAATTTGGCAGTCTGAAAGTGTGGATGTAAGTATATCTAATAGATCTATTAGTCTTAGAGAACTATGCTGATTTTGATAACCACATTTCAGAAGCACAAAATAATAATAATAATGATAATAGCAACAATGACAATAATATAACCTTAAGGTTTGTAGAATTTTTGACATATATTTTGCTTCATAGTTACAACAGCAATAGGCTATTAATCTCCCCATTTTACAGAGGATGAACTAAAGTGAAGCAAAAGATAAGTGACTCTTCTAAAATCACACAACAAGCAATTGCCTGAGACAGGTTTTTAATTCAGATATTTCTGACTACAGATCCAGCATTCTATTCACTAAATTACCTAGCTGCCCTACCCAATCCTCATACCTAAATATGACTAACTTGAAAGGAAAAATGGCATAGCAGATAGAACATTAAACTTGGAATGAGAATAGATGTGTGAATATAAGTGTTATTGTGCAGGCAGTCATTTTAAGTTATGTTCAATTCTTCATGATGCCACGGGTTTTCTCGACAAATATACTGGAGTGGTTTACTATTACCTTCTTCATCTCACTTTACAGGTGAGGAAACTGAAGCAAACAGGGTTAATTGACTTGTCTAAGATCCAACAGCCAGTAAATATCTGAGGTCAGATTTGAAAGAAGATGAGTCTTCCTGAATTCTGGCCTGGCACTCTATCTATTGTGCCATCTAGTTGCCCCTGTGTGATTACAGGCAAGTCACTAAGCTCTCTGATCCTCACTTTTCTTAGTTATAACCTGAGAATAATTCTAACTGCAGAATTTACCTTATAGGGTGAAGATTGTTGTAAAAATGACAAGAGTTAGATAATGTCTGCAGAATTTAGCAAATGATAAAGCACTCAACAAATGTCAGCTGTTACTAGGAGTGTATAGTAGGCACTTAATCAGTGACTATTAATTGAATGAGAATGCAAGATTCCCAGAGAAGATCACTTATGTACTTTCACTTCTAATAAGATTATGTAGCAATGACTACCTTATTCAATACAACAAAATTCCACAAGTCAATAACGCATCATTTTTAGCTCTACATCTGTATCTCTGTATTAGGCATGAAGTGCTAGTTAATAACACAAGCATTTGCTAAGTGTCTACAATGTCAGGTACTATGCTAAGGGTTGGATATACAAAAATAAAGGAAAAGTCATCCTCTGTCCTCAAGGAGTTCACATTGCTCACATTCTAATAGGAGAGATAGCATACAAATAATGATGTGCTAATAAGATGTAGACAGCTGAAATTGGAAATAACTATCAGAGGGAAGACACTATCAATGAAGGACCAACACCAGGAGAAATATAAAAATAAATAAGCTAAAGTTCCCATTTTTATGGTATTTTCAAATCTACAAAGCACTTTGTTCATAATTCTGTGATTTAAGGCAACAATCTTAATTATATACTGAATTATATATTAAGTTCAACCCAAAAGACTAAAAGCATGAAAAGCTGGATTCATGCCTAGCTCCCTGGTAAGTAGCTACGTGACCATATGCAAAACATGTCACCTCACTGTGAGCCAAGAAACTCAGTAATTAATTATAGAAGAAAAGCTGACTTAGATGAGAGAAAGAAATTTCCACACTGGGATTTTCCCCCTTGATGAAATCATGAGTCCAGACTAAAAATGGAGGATGGTAGTGATGTGCAAAAGAGAAACACTGAGGAGAAAGAGACAGACAGACAGATAGACAGTCACAGACATAGAGAAAGAGACAGAGACAGAAGCAGAGACAGACAGAGAGAGAATATTTAGAGGAGGATAAATGAACAAAAAAAGAGATAAAGGCAGAAAAAGAGATAGGGGAAAAGTATTTACTCATTTCAAGGCAATACAAGTTAGCAATTATTTACTATATGCCAGGCATTGTAAGAGCAAAGCAAAAGATAATGCTTGCCCTCAAGTAACTTAAATTGGGGAATATAGTGTGTAAAATGGAACTGAAAAGGGAAGAGGAAAGTGCAAATACTCTTCATGAGGAATGGTGTTGAAAGTCAAAAATTATGGTAGCAAAAATTTAGGAAGAAAATAAAGGTAGTTCTCCAGAAAGTATGCCTGAGAAGAAATGTATGAATCTGGTACTATATCTACCATAGGTGTTCCTTTATTTTATGGAAGAGGAAACTAAGACTGATATGAATTGTAAAGGACAGAACAGAAGGGTCAAGGTTTGAATCTGTCATGAACTATAAGAGAATTCAAGAATCTTCATTTCTTTTACCATATTTTGCTTAGGATGGGGATGGAATAAGGTTTGATTTATTCAGTCATTCATTGAATATGTTTTTAAATGAACTTATGAAGGAAAAAAGCACTTATTAAAAGCTTAATCTGCACAAATGATTTGTGCCAAGTACTGGGGACACAAATAGAAAAGGGAAATAATTTCTGCTCTCAAGAGATTCACATTCTAATAAGATAGGAGAATTGGAGTTGCAAGCCAGATGGAAAGACCCACAGTCCTTAGTGCAATAGCAAGTCAGTAACACATCTTCTTTAATGAAATTGCTACTAATAGAATCATATCTGGTTTTAATATAGAACCATATGATGCTGCAAAGACTTTAATGGCAAAAACTTTCTTTCCTATGATTTTTTTGTAGACATTACTACTGAGACAGTGGCTGTAGCATTTATAGAGGCAGTTGACAGGTTACATTTCCACAAGTTAGTCTCCTTGAAAGATAGCTGTTGGGGATGGACTTGCAGCAGGAACTGGGGTTGAGGGAGAGATGCTATTCCCATGGCTCTTGGTCTTACCTGTTCATCAATGACATATGAACAGTAATTAGTGTTTTATTGGAGAGGGATAGTAAGCTCCCATCCCAAAAGATTTGTTTCCCTTTTTGATGGTTATGAGAAACAGGTTAGAAGTAAGACTGGTCATTGGATGAGTATTGCACTTACAGGGACCATATGCATTGTATCTTAAC
The DNA here is from genome assembly GCF_016432865.1 of Antechinus flavipes. Taxonomy (NCBI): domain Eukaryota; kingdom Metazoa; phylum Chordata; class Mammalia; order Dasyuromorphia; family Dasyuridae; genus Antechinus; species Antechinus flavipes. The sequence continues at coordinate 529,596,075 of NC_067400.1, forward strand.
TTATTCCACTGGAATCTAAGGAAAGGAAAAGTCAAACATGCTAAGAGTGCTTTGATCTACTTGTTATATAATAACCTTATATACTGTTTCTCCTTCAGCACAATTTGCTGTTTCAACTAGGACATCTTACTTACCTTATAAAAGGCAAGAAATGGCCAATGTGAATATTGAAGCAGAAAAAATTGGGGTGAACTTATAGTACAATTTGTCTAGAACATAGAATTTTGAAGAAAGAAGTTTGAAATAAAACTGCAAAGCAAAGGTCAACTGCAAAGAACATTTAATTCCAGTATTTAAAAAAGTACTTTCCTAGCAGTAATATGGAATAATGAAAGTTTTTGGAGGAAAAGGGACATGATATGATCTATGCCTTAGGAAGGTTATATTGGCAGCTTTATAAAGGATGAATTAAAGAGAAATGAGAATAGAGTTGAGGAAAGAGACTATAAAAATAGTCCAGGAAAAATGTTGATGAGATCTGAACAAATTGTGTGAGATAACGGGACAGATGTAAGACATACTCTGGAGGTAGAATAGTCAAGGGATGGAAAAGGACCAATGTAAGTGGATAAAAAGAGAAAAACGTCTAGGATAACTTATACTTTTTCAAACTGATAGTATGGTAGGACCCAAAGTTAAAGAGTAATCTGGAAGAGAAGGGAACATGGTAGGGAAAGGAGAGGAGTTCAATTTTGGACAGGCTATATTTCAAGTTTCAGAGAGACATTCAAACAGAAATAAATTACAGCTAGTTCCATTTTATTCCACTTCAATATTTTTCCACTTCTATCCATTTTATCTGCAGATATTCAACTCTCTCTCCTGGATCTGAATCTTCTTCTCCATTACTAAAACAGTGACTATGTTGGCAAAACCCTTAATTACAATAATCTAAATGCTTTCATCAAGAAGTCTTAATTTTTCTAATCAAAATGTGCTTACATTTTACTCTGTCTCTTCATGTTGTCAAGCTACTGTGGCCTGATGGGAAAAGATGAAAACATTCAATGGAAATATAATTGTGCTTTCATATATTTAGTTTTAGCTCCTCTGGTTTCTGTTCAGGTGGATATTTTGTGGAAAGCCATTTTTTTTTCATTTCCTGCCCATCAAACCAACTCATTTCTATTCTTCCACAGAAGGCAACGGCCTTTGTTTATGACACCAAGAGCTGTCTGGAGCCCCACACCGGCTGTGCTGAGACATGAAGATGCAGATAAAGGAAGAAAGAAAATAATGTCCTTCATCCGCATACCACCTTGGGTCCCAGGGCACGTGGCTGCATAATAGAAGCCAACTTCTGTTCTCCTTCTGTCTCCATTTATTGATACAGGTCCCATTGTTAGTGAATTCATCAGCAGGAGCCCATTACAGAAGAAGCCAGAGCTTTCAAAATGAGATATAAGATAAAAAACTATCTTTCAGTGAGAGGTGGAAAAATTGATACAAACTGGATCTTATTTTTCAAACTGTTTTCCTACTCAGAAACATCATAATAATAGCTGACATTTATAACATACTTCAAAACTTGCAAAGAACCTTTCATATATTATCCTGTTTTGAGTTTTAAACCAATTTCTCTTCTTTTGAGTAACTTGGATATTATTATCTCATTTTTCAGATGAGATTCAAATTTAAGATTCAAAGAAGTTGGGTAACTTTGAGTGGGTTACCCAACTGATTAATGTCAAAACTGGGGGGATAAACATAAGTCTTCATGGCTCCAAATCAGGGACATCAATTAAACCAGAGTTGTAAAACTCAAAAAGTGATAGATCCTTGCATGTGGCATATTGACTTAGAAAATTAAAATTAACTTTGTCTATGTGGTATTGTATTTTTATATATTTTGTCAAACTCTTCCTAGTTATATTTGAACCTAGTTCTTGTGGCACTCTTCTGTTTACATTTTCAGTTGCAATTCATAAGTCTGACACATGTGCACTGTCACCATTCAATTCCCAATATATGTTGCAAAATCAGACATATACTCTTTGCATGTCAGAGTTGAAAAGTGTCTTAGAATTTAAGATCTAGAGCATATAAGATTATAACAGAGAACAATGGAACTTTCAGAGCTAACAGACCCCTTAGAAATCATCTAGTCCAATCTCCTTTTATAAGTATGAAATCAGTGAGATCACTTTTCCAATCTTCCAAAGCCACACAAGACAAATATCACAAAATACATATGTCCCATACAGACTTGTGGTGTAGGAAAAGTTGATCTTCAGTACATTTCTAAACTTGGTTAAGTCCAGGTTCTCAATGGCTAAATGGAAAAAGCTGGTTTGAAGTCAGAAGACATCAAGCCAAATTCTGGTTTTCTTTCTTTCTAGTTTTTGATTGTAGGCAATACATGTAACTTCTGTGGGCCTCATTATTTTCTGTTAAATGAGGAAACTGAATAATGTATATACATACTATACACACACACACACACACACACACACACACATATGTGTAGGAATAATGTCTGAAGTTTATATTAAGTGAATATTTTCAATGAACTCAGCCTCTTCTATTTTACTCTCTCAAATTTTAGTAGCTCTTCAAATTTAGCTACCTCATGTTTTAGGAATTAAGTTTTTATGATTATACTACTTTGGTCAATAATATGCTGCTATGTGACTTGGAGGTAAAGGTGCCATTTGAAGCAAAGCAGTATTAAGCACTTGCCTATAAGTGGTGAGTTCTATTTCCAACTTTGTTATGATAAGGAACTAAAAGAAAATGAAAATATTCATATATTCAATTTTTTCCCTGTGCACAAATGGTTTGCTTTTCTCAATATTCATTTGTGTTGAAGCATTCCCAGCAGGTGGGACATTTATATTTCTTATTGATTTAGTGCATCTTACCTGCTTGTGATACTTGGACAGAAAGAAGAAACTCTAATTCATCTTTCTTTCTTGTTATCCTGAGGATCATTATGAAAGTTTAAGTCGGGGATACCTCTAATTTTAGGTCACTATTTATATTTATTACATTCATAGAACCAATTTTGTAGAATTGGTCAATCCAATCATCCATATTGTCAAAATCCAGCTGATCAGTATGGCAGGAATTCTAGAAGACTACTACAATAGTTTCAGGATAAAGTCTCTGATATATATTACCCTGGCTGGCATTCCTCTTTCTCCCAAATAATTTCCAGTTTAAGCCCATTGGTCCAGTGAAATAATTCTTTTGCCAAATATATTCTTCTGGTCTTAGTAAGATGCGCTCCCTTGGTAGGAGTTAACTATTCCCAAAATGTTTAGATATGATACAACAGAAGAAATAAATAAAAACAAGCAAACCTTTCTTCAACATGTATCTGCTGTAGATAGCCAGCTCTTCATTTCTAACCACCACCTGGTTAGAAGCCTCCTCCTCTAAATTTTTCATATTCCTATCTAGGCTATCAAGGTCATTAGAGATACATAGTGGATTTCTTCTAGCTGAATCAGCAGAAGTGGATAATAGCCAAAAGATTTGATGAGCCTTAGCAATCTTTAAATATTTGAAAATTGTCATGTGGAAGATTAAACTTGTTCTGGTTGGCCCCTGAGGGCAAAACTGGGGACTATCGACAAATGTTAACAGGGAGAGGGACTTCAGCTCAATGTACAGAAGAATTTCCTAATCGTTAGAACTTTTCCAAAATGGGACTTGTTGTATAGATTCTCTGATGTTACAAAAATCTACTCCCTCTTAATGTCCATCTTAAAGAATCAGTAAGTCCCTTTAAGGCTCAGTTGCCACCCCATCATCACCTTTCCTGATTTCCCAGTAGTTAGTGTTCTCATACTCTTGAAAAATCTATTTGTTTGTTTATGTTATGTCCTTCTTCCTATCCACACTTAATTGAATATAAGCTCTATGAATATAGATAAATTTAGTTTTGCATTCACATATATTCTATATTGATTTTAGAATAAAATATTGAACTCCTCTCCTTGACATGTAAAGCTTTTTGCAGAATAACTCAAGTCTACCTTTCCAGACTTTTTTCATATCACTTTATTTCAATATTCTATATACCAGCCAAGCAAGCCTATTTATTGTTCCTAAATTTAACATCTTTTCTTCTACCGCTGTGTTCCTGGAAAAGTTGTCTTCCATGCCCATAAAATACTTCCTTCTTAAACTCTTAAACTTAGTGCAACTTGCTCTCCCAAAACTCTAGCTCACATGGTTTGGGTTATGTCCTAGTAGGGGGCATGACTACAAGAACATCAGTATTTCTCTTTAATTCATTGCCCCCATCTGAAGTATTTCCAGAAAAAAATATCCTACTCATTTATTTTTGGTAAAGCTTGTATCTTTTTTTGGCAAATGTGGGGAATAGGGTTGCTAGTTACCAAGAAGCACTAAAGGTACCAAGTGAATAATGGGTGCAAGATAGCCAATAATAGGCACAAAATAGCCTGCATTTCATTATGTAGAAAATGCTTGACATATAGAATTCATAGAGGCCTATCCACACCCATCCACAGAAAGAGACACCAAAACTATGATATTCAGACAAATACCTTTTCTCCAACCACCAAGATTAATGGTCTTGTCCTATTGTGTAGAATCCTCCCAGAAGATCAGCATATATGGAGAACTGCTAAAGAAACAGGGATCTGTGCTGTCTGAATAACTCTTTAGCTTTTCTGTATAAGTAGAATGCTGTGCAGGAACTTTATCAGTGGGATTTGACAGGATGGTGATATTAGTAACCTCAAATCTATTTCTCTTAAGAATATCCAAATGAGAATATGGTGCTATGAGTCTAAAGGACCTTAGGATATTATAGAAAGTGGGAAGCACTAGAGAAAGATAAGGATTATTTTGTTTACTTATGGGCTATTACAAAACTTTTTATCTATTTTCTACATAGTTTATAGGTTTTTGTGAATTCTTTTGGATTTGTTTCATTTTCTGTGAAATAAAAGTTGTTTCATATCCAATAAATGTAAAGTTACTTTGAGGGCTTATATTGTGTGTGTTGAAATCTTTTTACCCTCATATTTGGAAACCCAAATGAAAGTTATATTTGGATATTTTCTAAAAGTAAACTGAGTGGAGAAGAAGCACAATAAGCCAAAAAAAAAAAAAAAAAAAAAAAAAGGAACATTTGTAAGGGGAAGGTAAGCTCCTTATATTTGACCTTGACCATGATAGGCCAGATAAAGCATGAGTGTTGCATGTTCAGGTTATATCACCAACCATAAAAGACAATTTTAACAGAGAATTGATGGTAAAGGAGCTTTTTTATTTTTTTTATGCTGGAATATTTCTCCACATTGCTAAGCATAGTGATGTAAAAGTGATTGTTTTTTGAGTTGAGTTGAACTGAATGCCCTGTCTATAGATTATACTTCTACAGAGGTTGGCTACTTATGCTCAGTAAATGTATAACAAAGTCACACAATCTCAAAGTTGGGAAAAAATCACAGAAATTATCAATTCTTCCCTACAGGTGGCCATGAATGTTCTCACCAACAGTCTGGTTATGAAGCCTTTGTTTGAATACCTCTAATGAGAGGGAATCTACTAATACTCAGGGCAGCATATTCCACTTTTGGATAGCTCTGGTTTTTAAGATTTTTTTCTCATGTAGCATGTATAAGGTGTATTGCACCAATATAGTACCTAATTTTCTCTCCTCTGTCTCACCTACTCACCCCACCTGCATAAACATGGTCAGTTCTGGGAGACTTTTCAGAAAAAGTAATGATCACAGTTCCTATACTGCTATAACTCAACTAACAGTATTCTAAGGATAATTTCGGTGTTATTAGGTTATTTTTTAGGTTATTTCCTAAGCCCCTAAAGGTGTACATCCCTTTTACATACATCATTCACAATGAGATTATAAACTATTAAACATAAAGTATTTTAAAATGAAAATCAGTAATATCAATAATAACCGTAATACAACATAAATAAATAGAAGATAAAGACAGAAATGATTAAAACAAAACACTCCACCTCTAAACTTAATGCACTCTTCCACTAATGCATACTATACTAATGATCAGAAAAGGGTGGGAGGTAATAAATACAAATTATATATGTAGTTTTTATATAATATAATTATATATAATATATATTATTGTAGAGAGCCAGGACCCTGAAAAGGTGTACTTGAATATAGGTCAGCATGGTGCTTATAGTTAAGTACTTATTCCATGTGAGATGATGGTTCTCTATGGTGATGTAATGATTGCAAGTGCTCAGTGATGTAATCGTACCAAAATATTTAAGGGTTGGGACAACTGGGAATGCTCTCTCTCAGCCACAACTCTCAGCCATAGACACAAGAGAAGATGCCAGATTCTAGACTACATCTTTGATCAGCCACTTGGTAGTTCTCCTGCCTCTTTTACTCCCCCACCAAGACAAAAGGACTAGGGCTGATCTCCAGGTCCTCCAGAGAGCTAGTCTGGACATTACATTTTGGTAGCTAAACGTGTGGCACTAGAAATGCAGGGCCTTGAAAAGCAGGACACAAAGCAATTTGACTGATGTGATTTTAAGCTCAGTGGAGAAATCCTTGTGACCCAGAATTAAGGTGAGTATAAAAATAGACAAGCAAGAATCTTTGGTAAGGGCTAAAGTAGTCATTTTTGTGCTTTAGCTGAAATGGGGAAAATACCAAGAAAAGATGGTCACCATATTCGTTGATTTTCTCTATAATTCCCTATATTTTATGCATTTAAAAACATGGATCTGAGAAGGGATCCCCCAGTTTCTAGCTCCTCAAGGGATCCATGGCACAAATGTGATTAAGAACCCCTAAAGCAGATGATATCTGTGGCTCTTTCTGACTTGAAATCTATGAATTATGGCTAGGCTACTCACAAAATCTTTTCCCACAAACAGACATTATCGGTGGTGCCTGGAGATACTCCTTTATATACACACACAGGGTCTCCCTGGGATAAACAAGATAGGATTCACTTCATGGAGCTTGAATGCCATGGGCAGAACTCCCAGGGAGCCATGCCAATTACCCAGAGTTAGTAAGAATTTTCCAGTACCAAAAACTATCAGTTTAGAGCTTAACAGGTTATAAGAGGTCAGATAATCACAGTGTAGAGGAGGAAGAGAAAGACAGAGATACAGAAAGAATTTTTGCCTATGGCCAGGACGCTGATGGAGAGAAAAGATCCTGAAAATAAATTTAGAATCATTGAAAATTAATCGTGAAAGGGGTTCTCTTCAAAACTGAGATGATTCAAACCAGTTCCAATTGTTGAGTGATGAAGAGAGCCACCTGCACCTAAAGAGAGGACTGTGGGACCTGAGCATGTTCCACAACATAGTGTTTTCATTCTTTCTGTTGTTTGCTTTCATTTTGTTTTCTTTCTCGGTTTTTTCCTTCTTGATCTGATTTTTCTTATGTAGCAAGAGAACTGTATAAATATATATACATATATTGCATTTGATATATACTTGAACATATTTAACATGTATTGGACTACTTGCCATCTAGGCAACGGGGTGGGGGTAAGGAGAGGAAAAGTTGGAACAGAAAGTTTTGTAAGGGTAAAATTACCCAGGTCTTTGTTTTGTAAATAAAAAGCTATAATCATCATAATAATAAAAATCTGACCCTTCCAAAAAACCTTCTGTTCCAAAATTTCCCCTCCTTCCCCTCCCCCTCCCTAGTAGTCCAACCATTCTGTTATGGTGGCAAAGAATTGAAAATGGAGGAGTCGCCCACCAGTCGGGCAGCTCCAGTTGTGATCCGTGACTGGGTTGAAACGGCATCGTGTTATTAAAGGGGACCAACAGATTGCAGAAAACCCTCGGAAAGGCTTCCGTGAACGACGCGCAGCAGACTGAGCAGAAACAAGAGAATTTTGTACACAGTCACAGCGATTTGGTCCCATGATCGATTCTGAATAAGTTGCCTCTTCTCAGCCCTACAGAGATCCGGGACGATTCCAAAGGACTTCGGATGAAAGACGCCATCCCTCTGTAGAGGAAAAAAACGAACAAACCACAAACAAAAACACATAAGGAAAATGAATAGGAATCTGCCAGACGTTTAAAAAACTCATTTCTTTCTCTTGAGTTGGGATGGGAGGAGGGTAAAGTAAGTGCTTAACCAGCAGGTACTTAAGGAAGTGCTGAATCCTGGAAGGTCCCTGAGGGTGTAAACAGTTTTCAAAACATTCCTTAAAGCAAAATACATTATAAAGCTGCAATCATCAAAACCATTGGGTACTGGCTTAAAAAATAGACGAGTTGATCAGTGGAATAGGTTAGGTTTACAGGACAAAATGGTCAAAACTATAGCAATCTAGTGTTTGACAAAGCCAGAGACCCCAACTTTTGCGATAAAAACTCCCTATTTGACAAAAACTGCTGGGGAAATTGAAAACCAATATGGCAGAAACTAGGCACTGACCCACACTTAACACTGTACACCAAGATAAGGTCAAAATGGGTGCATGACCTAGGCATAAAGAATGAAATTATAAATAATTGAGATTATAAAATAAAGAGGAGAGTTTACCTCTCAGACTTGTGGAGGAGGAAAGAATTTATGACCCAAGAAGAACTAGAGACCAATATGGATCCCAAAATAGAAAATTTTGATGATATTCAGTTAAAAAGTTTTTGTGCAAACAAAGCTAATGCAGATAAGATTAGAGAGGAAGGAATAGACTGGAAAACATTTTTACAGTCAAAGGTTCTGATAAAAGCCTCATCTCCCAAAAATAGAGAAAATTGACTGAAATTGATAAGAAACCAAGCCATTCTCCAGTTGATGGTCAAAGGACATGAACAGACAATTTTCAGATGATGAAATTGAAACTATTTCTAGTCATATGAAAGGGGGCTCCAAATCATTATTGATCAGAGAAATGCAAATTGAGAGAAGTCTAAGATACCCCTCAGGTCGACTAAAATGACAGGAAAACATAATGAGGAATGTTGGAGGAGATGTGGGGATACTGGGACACTGACACATTGGTCAATATTTCAAGAGAAGGAGGAGGAGGAGGAAGAGGAGAAGGAGGGGGGGAGGGAGAGAAGGGGGAGGAGGAAGTGGAGATGGAAGATCCGGAAGTGGAGGAGGAGGAGGAGCAGGGGGAGCATATAAAACAGGTTTCTGCCTGCTGACCACTCATTCCTTCATTGCATCCGTTAGGTGACGGACGTGTTCTTTCGGTCTCCGGTTGACTGAAGAGACCCGTGATTTCCTGGAAAGAGTGGACTTGGATTTCACTGCACTAGTTAGGTGAGGGACGCGTTCTCTCGGTCTCCCTTTCCCTGAGGGGATCCGTGATTTTCTGGGAACAGTGGACTTGGATGTCCCTGCACTAGTTAGGTGAGGGACGCGTTCTCTAGCTCTCCCTTTCCCTGAGGGGATCCGTGATTTTCTGGGAACAGTGGACTTGGATTTCACTGCACTAGTTAGGTGAGGGACGTGTTCTCTCGCTCTCCCTTTCCCTGAGGGGATCCGTGATTTTCTGGGAACAGTGGACTTGGATGTCCCTGCACACTAGTTAGGTGAGGGAGGGTTCTCTCGGTCTCCCTTTCCCTGAGAGGATCCGTGATTTTCTGGGAACAGTGGACTTGGATGTCCCTGCACACTAGTTAGGTGAGGGAGGGTTCTCTCGGTCTCCCTTTCCCTGAGGGGATCCGTGATTTTCTGGGAACAGTGGACTTGGATTTCACTTCACTAGTTAGGTGAGGGACGCGTTCTCTCGGTTTCCCTTTCCCTGAAGGGATCCGTGATTTTCTGGGAACAGTGGACTTGGATGTCCCTGCACACTAGTTAGGTGAGGGAGGGTTCTCTCGGTCTCCCTTTCCCTGAGGGGATCCGTGATTTTCTGGGAACAGTGGACTTGGATGTCCCTGCACTAGTTAGGGGAGGGACGTGTTCTCTCGCTCTCCCTTTCCCTGGGGGAGGAATCCGTGATTTTCTGGGAACAGTGGACTTGGATTTCACTGCACTAGTTAGGTGAGGGACGCGTTCTCTCGGTCTCCCTTTCCCTGAGGGAATCCGTGATTTTCTGGGCAGAGTTCACTAGGAATTCACTGCACCAGTTATCAAACCGACGCGTGACGAGCGATTTGTCACTATGGAGCCAAACCAAACCAAACAACTTCTTCTGCAGATTGTGGAATCAGCTGAGCAGCTGGACGCCCTCCTCGCAAGGGAGACAGCCCACCAAGAGGTTTTCCAGCCCCACAATACGGCCCTAAGGGGCCAACTTGAACAACTTGCCGTTCGACTCATCCTGCTGAGCCCGGGAGATTATGCCTTGGCGGCAGAAGAGCTGCTGTGGACCAAAGTGTACTATGATCTCAAAACCCTCAGGAAGCTCAAGGGGGCACTCATGGATCGTTGGAGCCCTGAAGGGGCTTACCGGGAGCACTTCAAAAATGGAATTCATGTCTATCATCGCATTTTCTTTTCTGTACAGGCACAGTTTGAGTTGAAATTGGAAAACTATATCTACTGGCCTGCAAGCCAGCCTTTGAGTCAAGCCAGAGGGCAGGCTCTCCCTCTGTGGAAGAAATGGACTGGGCCAGGAAGTTCTGTCATGGTTGTCTGCTTCGCATTGGAGACTTGTACCACTATCTGAAGGAGTTCACGGACTCCGGGGAGAAGCAAGCCAAACGATACTACTACAGAGCTCTGTCGCTAATTCCCGACCTGGGCTTGCCCTTCATGCACCTGGCAACTCTGTCCGGAGCTAAATTTTCTTACGTCGAGGCTACGTGTTTTTATCAGTGTTGCCTCTATTCAAAAGTACCCCACGCTGGCGCCGAATTGGGTCTGGAGCAAATCTATCTGAACATTGAGGAGGAATACAGAGGGCTTCCGCGTGGTCCGCTCGGGAAACTAGGTCCAGAGCAGAAAGCGCGTGAAGATGTGGGAAGGCTGCTGGTCAGCTTTCTGTATCTCCAGAGCCTCCTGAAGCCCAATGGCAGGAGACACCCGGAGCTGGAGAGACTGTGCCAGAGCGTCCTGGAGGACTTTGAGCTGTGTCTCTCCTACCTGTCGCTCAAAGACGGCCAAGGATGGGCCCGGGGCCCGGGAACAGAGCAGAAGCACAGCTCGCTCTTGCCCAATCAACTCGTCTTCCAAATGGTCATCCTCTGCCTCTTGACTCTGGAGAACCTGAAGAGAGCCAAGTCGGAACTAAGCAAGACGGCGCTCTCCTTCAGCCTGGTGTTCTTCTCCCAGATTGTGCGCCTGCTGGGCGGGAACATCCAGGCAGCGCTGCAGAGCCGCTTGGCGCCTGGGAGGGATGAAACGCCCGAGCCCAAGACTGAAAAGCCTTGGCTGGAAGAGCCGGGGCCAGAGCTTCCCGCTCCCCAGCGCGCCTCGGTTAACGCCGGTGAGTTATCGGGGAGCGAACGGGAGTCCCGTTTCTCCATTGCACCTCCTGGCCCTGAAGACTCCTGGGAGGACAGCGAGCCGATGGAAGTCTCGGAGCCGGATGGGACCTGGGACTCCCCCTGGGACTCCTACCGCGTCTTAGACGACAGTGAAGATTGGGGGGACGTTTCTTTCTGTTCCCTCCCCGACTCGGACAGCAGCTTCGGTGAAGGACTCTCAGGAGACAGAGAAGAGGAGAGGCCCTCGGAGGAAGACGCCCTTGGCAGCAGCTGGACCCTTCCCAACGCCCAGGCGCTGCAAGAGCGGCTGGAGATTCTCTCTGCAGAAGGGCTGCTCCCGGCTCTCCGCCTCATCCTGCAGTGGCTGGCCACCGAGCCGGCTCTCACCGCCCTCAGCATGCGCGAGTGGCCCGGCCTGTGGATTGACCTGCTGCTGGTGCTGAACCTCATGCCCAGAGCCGAGGAGCTCGCCAACCCCCACCTCGGGCTGGCCCCTAGGCTCCAGGAGCTGCTCCCCCACTTTGAGCGGCCGAGCCCCCCCATCTCCATGCCCCTCCTGGAGGATACCATTGTGCACACCCTGCTCCCCTTCCAGGCTGCCCACAGCAGCTTAAACTTTGAACTCGACGTGTTTCCCGCTTTCTCCAGGGAAGAAGTCGCTCTCCGCGCCTGCATCCTGCGCACCTTTGGCCATTTTGCCGCCCAGCTGCCCGGGAGTCTCATCCTGTTCGATTCTAAGCTGGGCCTCTTCCTCCAGACGGTGCAGAAGGACCAGGTTCCTCGGTGGGAGGCTCGGGGGAAGGGGACGCCGCCCTGGATCCGGGAAGGCGAGGCTCAGGGGCGGTCGCAAAGACAGGTGCAGTCCTTGGAGACGTCCCTCCGGCTGCTCCACATTCAGACGGCCCTTTCCCCTTATCTCATCGTGGACACCGTGGCTCTCTTGCAGCACCTGCCCCTGGTGAGGGAGATGGCCCAGAGCGGGAGGTTCGTCGTCATTGTCCCCAGGATCGTGATCGACGAGTTAGACGGGAGGAAGAGGGAAGCCCCTGCCCGTTACGCCCTGAGGTTCTTGGAAGAGGAGCTGAAGCAAAGGAACAGGCGTTTTTGGTGCCAGGTGCAAGTGCGGGG